>NW_015169779.1:1785972-1810957 GCF_001447785.1 Gekko japonicus | reverse complement strand
AGGTCCGCAGGATCTGGAATCCTGAATTGGGACTCTACATGCTTGGAAATTATATTCCAAACTAGAAATAATGCCTGTTGCAGAAATAAATACAATGGGATCTAGAAAGAGGCTCTGGGAGAGTGCTGTGGCTTTGGGCAAACAGTGTCAGTCTGCTTTTAAAACATGAATCTGGGACCTGCACACCACCAGAATACAGCAGATTCCATATGCAACTGACATTCCAACTGCCTTGCGGAGGGGGGGGGGGGGTTTGAGGTGTGGAATGGAGTGAAGTCCAATCAGCTTCCATATGCAAAAGACCAGGTTGTCGCAGCAGTTGTGGTGTGGGCGGGACCCGGGCTTTGCCTTCTGATTGGTGGCGATATATGCTGAGGAGCAGTGCCATCAGCCATACACTAAGGGAGTGCATTTTAGAATTAGAACTTTGGCACCCACTATTCAATTATATATAAGGAGAGATAAGTAAGGTGACAATATACATCCTTGCCGTACTCCTTTTCCTATGCTAAACCAATCAGTTGTTCCATATCCAGTTCTAACTGTTGCTTCTTGACCCTTATACAGGTTTCTCAAGAGACATGTGAGGTGGTCTGGTACTCCCATCACTTTAAGGACCTGCCATAGTTTGTTGTGATCCACACAGTCAAAGGCTTTAGCATAGTCAATGAAGCAGAAGTAGATGTTTTTCTGGTACTCTCTTGCTTTCTCCATAATCCAGTGAATGTTGGCAATTTGATCTTTAGTTCCTCGACCTCTTCGAAACCCAGCTTGTACTTCTGGCAGTTCTCTATCCACGTACTGTTGAAGCCTAGCTTGTAGGATCTTGAGCATGACCTTGCTAGCATGTGATATGTGTGCAATTGTGCGATAGTTTGAACATTCCTTGGCATTGCCGTTCTTTGGGATTGGAATGTGTACTGACCTTTTCCAGTCCTGTGGCCACTGTTGCGTTTTCCAAATTTGCTGGTAAATTGAGTGCCAGCTGGATATTAGGGAAAAATAATGTACAGAAAGATTAGTTCCGTGGTGGCAACGGCTGCCTAGGGAGGTGGTGAGCTCCCCCTTACTGGCAGTCTTCAGACAGCAGGTGGACAGATATTTGTCAGGGATGCTTTAGGCTGAGCCCGTATTGAGCGGGGGTTGGACAAGAACGTCTGTATGGCTCCTTCCAGCTCTTATGATTCTGTGTCCCTGTCTCCCTCACATGTTATTTGTTTTTTAATTGTGAAAGAGAACTCGTCTATCCCTGTGAGCTGTATTGAACATTGTTTGGTCTAGCATCCCTACTGCTTTTAAGTGTCATAACAACATTATTCCAGAAGCTGTCTCAGTTCACAGTTCTTTTTAAGCCAGGTTTGGCTGGGAGGGCAGGATAGAAATTCGAGAAATAAATACATAAATAAATAAATATAAATTAAATGTGTCTTTCCTCCCATCCCTACCCTTCAGCTTTAAAAAAAACAAAAACCTTTTTGTTTGTTTTTGTGCTTCAAGTGACCTGTACATCAGTTCTGCCTTTTCTTTTGCAGTACCTGATATGTAAAAGGAAGCTAGAAAGTAAGAAGGAAGCATTGCTAATCCTTTCCAAGGAACTGGACACATGTCAACAGGAAAGAGACCAATACAAGCTGATGGCGAATCAACTCCGAGAGAAACACCAATCCCTGAAAAAGAAGTACCGGGAACTGATTGTATGTAGCCAAGTTGAAAATGCTTCATTAATATTTGCCAGCATAAAACCCAGGGAACACTGTGAAATGGTTCCTCATGGTTCTGGGCAATGTTCCCTCTAAGCTCCACAGTGTTGTGAGCAGAAATTCTACCTCGTGAGTGAAAAAAGCTAGTAGCATTAAAATTGTGAGTCTGCATTTGACTTTTGCATAAATTAGTTTTTTAGATTACTTCCATAACCTTGTAAAAAAACTCAGAATAGATTCTTTCAAATTATATTTAAAATTTGTTTTTAAGAATAATGTAAACATTATAAGAAAAAACAGAATCAAGTCAAATTTCACCCACCCCTTTCCACTATATTGATAGACCTGGTCTCTGGAGAACAGATCTACCCACCCCTTTCCACTATAATGGTAGACCTGGTCTCTGGAGAACAGGTCTACCCACCTCTTTCCACTATATTGGTAACCTGGTCTCTGGAGAACAGGTCTACCCAACCCTTTCCACTATATTGGTAGACCTGGTCCCTGGAGAACAGGTCTACCTGCTCCAGTCCACGATATTGGTAGACCTGGCCTTGGACCATTGCCTTATACTGAGCCTCAGAAAGCATAGTAGCACTTAGGGGAGAAAAAAAACTCTTTTTAAAGTGAAATATGACAACCAGCATTACAGGTCAAGTATAATAGAGGAGGAACAATCATTGTCAGAACCCTGCCTAACCTAACAAACAGGAAGTTGCTTAAGTGTTATCAACCTGCCCCAACTACTTATTTATTCAAATAGTTATATCCCACTTTTTCTCTGTGACTCAAGGCAGCTTACAAATAATAGTGAAAAGCATAATAGAGATGTGTAAAAAATTTTTTTTCCAGTTCCATTGTAGCCTATGGGGACCATTATAGACAATAGGCCCCATAGGCTATAATGGAGAATCAAGCTGGGTGTATCTGGGGCTCTGGAGGCCCTGTCTTTTGAGGTAGAGGTACCAGATTTTCAGCATAGCTGCTGGTGCCTCTCCTCAACCCTCCCCCCCTGCCAGTTTCAAAAAGATTGGACAATGGGGTCCAATTCTGTGGGCCCCAGACGGAGGTGCACCCATCCTCTGTTGTTTCCAATGGAAGGGAAAATGCCTTGTGGACAGAAGCAGTAATCCCTGTGCTGCCTGTTAAAATTTTGTGCGCCAGCACCCCCAGCGCAGTTTAGAGGGAACTATGGTTCTGTGTTCCTAATACTATTATTGTCCATTTCAATTAAGGATGACTAATCCAGCCTTAACAAGCTCAGTACCATGACTGCAATACTATATCGCTTGACTAAATGCAATTCTTAATGCAAGCAGGTTTGTTTATAAAGAAGGTTCCAGCCATAGCAATCTGTGCTAATAAGAACCCCCATATTAGATTACTGCAATGTTTTCTGTGGGGCAGTTTCTTTGAAATCATTTGGGACATTTCCACAACTTCAGAACATGGGCTGCCTCCGGATGGGATGTGGTCACGTACCACCAGTATATCACCCCAATTTCAAAAGATCATTATTGACTTGTGCCTGGAAACAGACTGGCCGCCAGAGTGCTGGTTTTGACCTAAGCGGCCTGATCTGGGGTGAGGGTACTTAAAGGAGCTCTTCACCCCCTGTATTATCCTGTCAGGACACTGAGACTGGCATAAAAGATTCTCCCTCGTTTCTCTCCTCTGAGAAAAATGGGAGGGTCCATGGCAAAAGAGCAGAAGACCCTTTGGTGTAGTGGTTAAGTGCGCTGACTCTAATCTGGGAGAACCAGGTTTGATTCCCCACGCCTCCACTTGCACCTGGCTGGATGACCTTGGGCAAGCCACAGTTCTCTCAGAGCTGTTCCTGAAAAAGAGCAGTTTCTGTCAAGAGCTCTCTCAGCCCCACCTACCCAGTGTTCCCTCTAAGCTGAGTTAGTGTGAGCTAGCTCACGGTTTTTTAGCCTCCAGCTCACACATTTTTGTCTTAGCTCAGGAAGAAGGACTCCAGAGCAAAGTACTTTATGCAGTAGCCGAATCGCTTGCTCACAACTTGAATGCCAGTAGCTCACAAAGTAGAATTTTTGCTCACAAGACTCCACAGCTTAGAGGGAGCATTGCTTGCAGGGTGCCTGTTGTGGGGAGGGGAAGGGAAAGGAGTTTGTAAGCTGCTCTGAGACTCCTTTGGGTAGTGAAGGGCGGGGTATAAATCCCGTCTCTTGTTCTTCTTCTCTTTTGCCCCCTGCCCCATCTCTGAAACACCCATTCATCTGGTCTGCATGTCCCTTTCCCTGGTCTAATCGTGTTGGATTATGATGGCAGGGAAGAACTGAAGTCAACATCCCTCTTTGTCATGACCCTGGCCAGATGACCTTGAGCCAGTCCCCCTCTCTCTCTGCCTAGCCTACATGATGTGAAGGAAAAACGGAGGGAGGAGGGGGCCGTGTCCTGTACTTTGAGCTCCTCGTGAGGAAGGGTGGGAAAACACGTGGCCGGTACATAGACAGCACTGAGTGTTCCCTCCCGTATCGTGATGGCCTCCTTCCCACACTCAGCTGAGTGCCTTGAGTTTCTCTTTGGATCCGCGTGCGCTGTGGTGAATGCGCGATGTGGGCTGAGATCTTTTGCTGACGACTGGTTTTGCCGATGGTGTTTTGCTGCTTAACTGGATTGTAAGCCTCATTGGGGAGAGGGTGAGATATCAAGATTTTAAATGAGCGACGACAGGAAATCCCATTATTTTTCCAATGACGTGTGAATTTATTCCTTCCTGCAGGATGGGGACCCATCTCTGCCTCCTGAAAAAAGGAAACAGGTAAGCTCCTCCCCCCTTTTTTCTGTTCACATGCCTATATGAAATACATATTTTGCATGTTTCCCACCTCTTCCCTCAGCAAAGTGTGATGTTTTCCTCTGCTCCGCTCTCTTCCTTGAAGGCTGCCTCTCGGCAAAGAGCCACATGGGTTGGGGGATGGGTCCTTCTGCCAGGGGAAGGGTTCAGACTTTGCTCAGCAAAATGGTGGGGTCTTCAGCTGTTTTGATCCTGCAGGCACCTTTGGAATTCTGACACGCTACCCGAAGGAGTCTCAGAGTGGCTTACGATCAGGGCCGGCTCACTCACTAGGCGAACTAAGCATTTGCCTAGAGCGTGCCAGCCCTTAGGGGCACCAAACTGCCCCCATCAAAAGCCCCCCCGCCATTGCATTTCCGCGGCTGGGTGATCCCCGCCACTGCTGCCCACTGCCTCTTTGGCCAGCTAACGTCTCCCTGCCTGCCCCCTCGGCTTCCCAGTGGAGTGCGAGCGCTTCTCCTCCTCCTCCTCCTCGCAGCCGGGGACTGGCAGCTGCAGCAGCAGCAGGGCCAGGGGAGCGACGGCTTGTGAGCGCCCGCCGGTCAGCCTCTTCTCTGGGCACCCTGACGAGGGGCAACAAACTGCACCCGCCCCCGCCAAAAAAGCCCCCCCTGGCTCTGACTGGGTGGCCGCCACCTCTTTGGCCAGCTAATCTGGAATCTTCCTGTTTGCTTCCTATCAGCTGTTTGTGGGTAAAGGTTTGGTGCAGTGGTTAGGAGCCGGTTCGGTGTAGTGGTCAGGAGTGCAGACGCTAATCTGGGAGAACAGGTTTGATTCCCCACTTCTCCACGTGCAGCTGCTGGTGTGACCTTGGGTCAGTCATAAGCAATGTTCCCTCTAAGCTGTAGAGTCCTATGAGCAAAAATTCTACTTTGTGAGCTACTGGCATTAAAGTTGTGAGCAGGTGATTTGGCTACTGCATAAATGAGTGTGTTCTGGAGCCATCCTTCCTGAGCTGTGACAAAAACGTGTGAGCCGGAGGCTAAAAAACTGTGAGCTAGCTCACACTAACTCAGCTTAGAGGGAACACTGGTCATAAGTTCTTTCGGAGCTGTCCTCTCACAAAGCGGTTCTTGATAGAGCTCTTTCAGCCCCACCTACAGTGGCTAAGAGAAGCACGGGTGTTTAGCAATCCTCCTGTTCCTCCAGTGGCTGAGGGTGCTATTTCCGTGGAACCCCCTTTCCTTCGAATGGGGGTGGCCGTGCAGTGGCCCTGCCCACTTTCTGAGAAGCTCAGCAAGTCCTGGTGGGTGCCATGAAGAGAGAAGAGGTGACTGGATTTCTACCCCACCCTTCACTATCCAAAGGAGTCTCAGAACGCCTTACAATCTCCTTCTCCTCCCCCTCCCCACAACAGACACCCTGTGAGGTAGGTGGGGCTGAGAGAGCTCTTCCGAGACCTGCCCTTGAGAGAACAGCTCTGAAAGAACTTGTGACTGACCTAAGGTCACACCAGCAGCTGCACGTGGAAGAGGAGTGGGGAAGCAAACCTGGTGCTCCCAGATTAGGGTCCACACTCCTAACCACTACACCACACTGGCTCTCATGGTGCCAACAGGTGCCGCGTTGGGGAATCCCGCCGTAATACTTTGTGTAATCTTCTTGCCTGTGCTCCATTTTGAGCTTGTAATCTTTAAAAGTCCTTGGAGGTGTTCAGAATGGCAAATTCGAACAGACCTTTAACTTGGCAAGCCCCGTATTTTTCTTGCTTCCAAGTATCACCCAACGGTTGTTAAGATTCTTTTGTTGGGGAACCTTGTCAAATGAGGGCTTAATACCTCTTTGGAAGCCGAGTTGTGTTTCATCTGGAATCTGACGATTTCCATGGAGCTTATTTTCGTCTGCAGCACGTATCGCTTTGATAATGAATTTTGTTGTGAATATCTTTCTGGCTGGAGCTTGAAGAAGCGCATTATTTGTGCGGCAAGACTGTGACAGGCAGCTTTCATCACTCGAAAATTAATGCATGGAAGTTTGTTTTGACAACAAAAATGTGGCGCTGGCGCAGAGATCATCAATTTTGGCGCTTGCCGTTGAGCTCGAGGGTCTCTTACTAAGCAAAGCTGGTTTTACTGTATTAAGTTGGGTGCCACAATCACACAAAACCATTGAAGTAGAAATTGCAATAAAATTGCCATCAATCACACTCCTCAAATATACTTGATGTTTCATCAGATTTTTCCACCTGTTCTCTTTTACTCCAGTTGTCTAAACTTGCGATCTGCCGGAAAATAATTTCAGCTTCCGTCAAACATAATTCAGATGCTTCTGTAGAAATATTTCCCACACTGTCGTCTTTCTCATTCCACCCACCGTTTTTGGCCCCCTTTCCCTCCACCTGAACCCACTTTACAGGATTCCGGTGGGGTAAGTTGTAGGATGATAACATCTTGTGAGTGCTAGCCGGGGACTGAAGGGAGCATTAAGCTCGGGTTACTATCCATCATGCTCACAGGAGTCTGAAGCGAAATAACTTTTGTGGCCTGAGTTCAGAAACTGTGTTAAAGGAATCGAATCTTCGGGTAGGGATGGTTTCGGGAAAATGTTACCAGGGATACCTGTCTCCTGTTCTCACTGGTTAAGATTCTACTTGGGTTGCTTGATGAGAAAATGAATCAAATTGTTGTGTGGCAGCTGTACTTTGGGTGTTAGACCCATTTCGCTTACACTCCCCCTCTCTCTTCCCCCTCCCTCAGTCACTTCCAACAATTGTCTTTCCTAAAAGACTCCAGGCTTGATGGAACTTGAGGGCCCCTCAGGGCGACCCACAAAATATTCCTCAGGCGAAGTCTGCCGCTGTTTAGTGCGTAGATGTTTTTAAGGAGCAGAAGCAAACTGCAGGCTTTGCCTGTGGCTTTGTAAATCCTTTTCCTGGTAGTTCCCCCCCCCCCCCCAGTGATGACCTTTTTGATCATGGTCAGGAAGGAACGTGGGATTTTGTGAGGACGACAAAGTGGATGGCTCTGCACTTTTTTAGATAGCGCCAAGAAAGATGCACATGCTAAGAGCATAGTCGAGCAATTAAACTTCCAATAGCCAAGATCCAAGGAAGTGCGCTTAAGGGAATTCTGCGTATCGTAGACCCCCCCATGTCCCATCAAGAAGTTATTCTTCTGAGCTCCAATAAAGGCTTGTTGAGCGGTGTTTAAAAACCTCAAGTTCAGAAGACTGTTTGGTGTGCATTTGCTTCTTGTTTCCGATGTACCGCAAGCTGTCTTGAATGACCATTGGGCAATTTAAAAAAAAAAAAGCAAAACAAGAAATAATCACCAGAGTCTTGGGAAAGTAGGATGTGTTTCAGCTGATGCTGTTTTGTCAATAATTGGTCAAGGTGGGTAGCCGTGTTGGTCTGAAGGAGTAGAACAAAGTCTGAGTCCAGTGGGGGCACCTTTAAGACCAACAAAGTTTTATTCAAGGTGTGGCTTTCGTGGGCACGCACACTTTGTTAGAGTCTGTTGGGTATTACAAGTTGAAAACACTCAGTCTATCTGGGGTTAAATGTTTGTTTAAGTTACTCACAGGAAGTCACATGTTTCTCATGTAACCAATGTTCTTTAGCTGTAGAATGCCTGGGAATTTTTTCCCTGATCTAGGAATTTGATTGGGACTTAAGTGTCAAGGTGTATTAGCATTTTATGGCTCTCTTCCCGTCTTTGTTTGGTGTTCTGAAGAACAAGAAGAATAGCCATGATCTCTCTCTTCTAGTTTGTCTTTGTAAAGATGTAGCCGATTATGCTCTGTTGTTATTTTCATCCCAGTTACCCTTCCCCATTCTAGAATTTAGTAAAAACTTTATATTTTAATCACACATGGACTCTCCGTCTGAATTATTTTACTCTGGCTCTGCTGGACCATTTTATCTCTGCTAAATACCAGTTTTTCAATATCTCACTATCACCCAGCGGAGTCCAGTGGCACCTTTAAGACCAACGAAGTTTTATTCAAGGTGTGAGCTTTTGTGTGCACGCACACTTCGTTAGAGGGCTCTTTTTGTAGCAGGTACTCCTTTGCATATTAAGCGACACACCTCTAATGTAGCCAATCCTCCAAGAGCTTACATTAGCTCCTGTAAGAAGAGCTCAGTAAGCTCTTGGAGGATTGGCTACATTAGGGGTGTGTGGCCTAATATGCAAAGGAGTTCCTGCTACAAAAAGAGAGTCCAGTGGCACCTTTAAAACCAACAAACTACTCATATATATACACATATATATACAACTGTGATATGTAATTCCATTTCATCGTCTGAAAAAGTGTGCGTGCACACGGAAGCTCACCCCTTGAATAAAACTTTGTTGGTTTTAAAGGTGCCCCCACTGGACTCAAACTTTGTCAATAATGTGAATGAGAGAATAGAGCTGTGAGGAACTTTTTTGCTGTGGCATAGAGCACTAGACCCCCAGCAACATAGGGCTGGATCCTTTGAGTTTTTCTAGGGGCAAAAGACAAAGGAGGCTCTCCTTTTGAAGACTAAAAAGGCTGTGCTGCGGGTCATGGAACCCGCGTGAGAAGAACTGCATGGAGACAGGGGTACTATGTGGAAGACAGGTGGGTGAGATTGAGTAGAAAACCTGTTTGGATCCAATTCATTAATCCTCCTGCACAGAGGACCATCTTCTGGGAGTGACCTGGCAGGTAGGAGCAGAAGCATGGCCGAGACTTAACCTCCATCGGCATTTGCAGTCCAGGAGGAGAGGGAGGCTGGGAGGAGGCTGACCTGGCCATGTTGTCCCCTCTGGCAGGGCGAGCTGGGGGCAGGCTGGCGCTCCGTGGCCCACCTCGCCATGCCATGATGCGGAGGCGGAGGGAGGCCGTGGGGGGCTATATAAGAACATAAGAGAACATAAGAGGAGCCAATGTTGGATCAGGCCAATGGCGCATCTAGTCCAACACTCTGTCACACAGTGGCCAAAAAATAATAGGTGCCATTAGGAGGTCCAGCAGTTGGGCCAGGACACTAGAAGCCCTCCCACTGTTCCCCCCCCCCCCAAGCACCAAGAATACAGAGCATCCCTTGCCGCAGACCGAGAGTTCCTATCTATACCTTGTGGCTAATAGCTACTGATGGATCTCTGCTCCATATGCTTATCTAATTCCCTCTTGAAGCCGTCCATGCTTGTAGCCGCTGCCACCTCCTGTGGCAGTGAATCCCATGTGTTAATCACTCTTTGGGTGAAGAAGTACCTCCTTTTATCTGTTCTAACCCGACTGCTCAGCAATTTCATATATAAGCATGCCCGTGCAGGCCCCCCCCCCCCTTAGCAAGATGAAAAACTCACAGTGCATTTCTTAGGTTCCATGTCTATATCTGCTACTGTATAAATCATGGAAGTGTATTATCAGTTGCTTCTCTGTAGGGGAACATGAAGCTTGGGGAGTTCTTGCCCTCCTTTGTCAGCTCTGATGTTGGTCCCTCTCTTTCTTCTTTCTTCACGCAATTTCTTATCGCTCCTAAAGAGTTTGTGAGAACTTGTCAAATGCGTTTTCGTCTTGTAGGCTCGTATTTGCTAGAAGGTCCAATTTTTAAAAAACTGTCTATATTATTTATTGAGTTTTTTATATACTATTTTTTCTCTCCTCAGTGTGGAGCCCCAGTGGCTCACAGTATTCTCCCCTCCTCCGTTCTATGCTCACAACAACCCTGTGAGGTATTACCGGTCAGGCTGGGAGAGAGTCACTGGCCCAAGCCCGCTCCCGTGGCCAAGGCAGGATGAGGAGTCCCCCAGATCCAGCGCTTTTCCACATGCACCACTTGCTCCTGGTTTTCTTAGGAGTCGATCCACAAATCCTGGGTTTGGTTTGGGCAGAGTTCTTCCACACAGCTGCTGTCTCTCCACATCTTCGCCGTCGTGGAGTCTGTTTATTTCCTTCCTCATGTGCCTGAAATAATGAGGATTTTCAAGGGAGGGTTCTGTGATCATTGGTGGCCTCATCAGCAGCGTGACATATCCCCCTCTTTATTTCCCCCTATGTATTAAAAAATGTTTTATATCGTTTTATTCTGTTTTATGCTGTTTTTATCTGTTTTAACTTTGGCACTCGCGCCTCGCTGTTAGCCGCCCTGAGCCTTCGGGGAGGGCGGGATAGAAACACAAAAATAAATAAATAAATAAATAAAATATCGATGTGCTGACATGCTGCTCTAGTGATAGGGCAAGCAGGTCCTCTGATTTCCCAAGCTTTCATTTCTTAAAAAAGAAAGTCTCCATTCCCTTCCCTTGCGAAGGTATGCCTTTTTGCTTATACTTCCATGAGGGAAGGCAATAGAGGCTTGTTGTTGTTGTTGTTGTTGTCGTTCAGTCGCATAGTTGAGTCCAACGCTTCGCGACCCCATGGACCACATCACGCCCGGCCTTTCTGTCTTCCGCTATCCTCCAGAGTTTGCTTAATTTCATGTTTGTTGCATTAATAACACTGTCAATAGAGACTTTTGTGAAAGCTGGAAATTGAGTGAACTTGCTTGACCTGGCATTTACAGCAGTTTGGTGTAGTGGTTAAGTGTGCGGACTCTAATCTGGGAGAACCAGGTTTGATTCCCCAGTCCTCCGCTCGCAGCTGCTGGATGACCTTGGGCAAGCCATAGTTCTGTCAGAGTTGTTCTCTCAAGGACAGTTCTCTCAGCTCTCTCGGCCCCACCTACCTCATCATCATCATCATTGTATTAATATTTTAGTGCTTTAAAAGATAATAAAAATGAAACTATTTGTCTTCCGCCTGGAGGGAGGAGAGAGAATAGTTTGATAATGACAACAGTCCAGTCATTAAAAAGTGGGCCAGAGGTGCATGGGAGTGGGCAAGGCAAAGAAAACCAACAGAAACATTATGCGTGAGGGAAAAGGCGACTCAAAATCAGCTATAAGGAAAAGATCAGGGTAAAAATGGTCTCAGAAGAAACCGAAAAAACCTGCAGGTGGGGGGAGCAAAATGAAATCTAAGGCACAAAAATGTGTCCAGAAATCAGAGGATAATTTGAAGCCGTATGGGGCCAGAACAAACAAAACAACAAAAAAACAAAAAAACAACCATGTGGAAAAGCCCTTAGTCTCACACTAGAACCACTACACCACGTCACTCAGCTTATATTTTTTTTACAGATTCATTGGGGCAGCTGGTAACTCTTGAAGATCATGGAGTTAGTTTCAAAGCATTTCTAGTAGTTCTCAGCACATTTAACTTTGGCTACCAATAATACCTACATCATTTCAAGACAAACTTGCAGAATATTTTCTACAACAATAGACCCCCCCCCAAATATCCCACGTATGTTGTGTTAATGTAATAAAATCTATTGCGAAAGACTTCTACCAAGAAGTAAGAGTAACAGTTCCTCACATAACTGCTACCAAAACCTAGTAGTTCCTATTTCAGGGATGTGCATTTGGCATTTCTGAGCTGAATTAATACCCGACTCATGCATTTTCAGCATGATTTGGGCATTAGTTAAGCCAAATCAGATTCTCTGGTCTGATTCGGTTTACCGATAAGAGAATCCCGAATTAATTCGGGAATCTCAAATTTTTCGGCTCCATTATACCCTATAGGGCCATTATAGTCAATGGCAAATCTCGGGTATATTCAGCAAGCTGGGGTGGTGGTGGAGGGAGTTTGAGGTAGAGACACCAAATTTGCAGTGTAGCTGCTGCAGCCTCTCATCAAAAGAACCACCAAGTTTCAAAAGGATTGGACCAGGGGGTCCAATTCTGTGGGCACCCAAAGAGGTAGGCATACAACAAGCCCAGCAGATTCTTCCAGAGAGTCTCTGCAGTAGAAAGTGAGGTGTGGGGAGGAGGCATGTTTGCAAGGCCAGCAACAGAACCAGAGCTGTGTGCCCAGCAGAACCAGTGCGACTCTGGCAGTGCCAAAACCCAACAAGAATTCGGGTTTTCAAGGCAATACCGAATTTTTAAGGGCCCAAAAACCCCACATCCAAAAAATACCATTTTTTCCCCTTGCACATCCCTAGTTCCTATATCAAGGCAGTTCAGGAATTCACGGCTTGCTGTAAGGAAAAGCAACAGCCAACAGTGATGGTAATCGGCTATTGTTTATACAGAACTGTCAATAATGTGAAGGAGAAGTCTAAATATCCGAGTATGCTTAGAAAACTAAAAAGCATGGTCCACCAGACGTTCTTTATGAATAAAGATAGATGGCTCCCAGGAGCTATGAGAATGAGAAAATGGCTGCTAGCCGTGTGGTCTTGTGTGGGACGGTATGCACGTGGTACGTACATGAAGCTGCTTTATCCTGAATCAGCCTATCTGTCTGTCAAGGTCAGTATTGTCTTCTCCGAGTGGTAGCAGCTCTCCAGGGTCTCAGACTGAGGTCTTTCACCTCACTCTATTCCAGTTAAATGGACCAGGCAGATGCTGGGGATTGAACCTGGGACCTTCTGTATGTAAAGCAGAGGCTCTTCCATGGAGCCACAGCCCTGCCCTTTCTGTGACAGCTCTGTAAAGGCATAGTTCCAGATTTCTTGTGTAGCAATTGAGTGTGAGGTTTAAAATAGACCCAGTGTAAGTGCAGGATGCTTTCCATATATGAAAAGGTATCTTTGGGTTCAGCTCTGAATGGGGAATGTGCAAGAACACCTTTCAGTGTCGCTCTGCTCCCATGTACTTTAGAGAACTTTGAATGGGACAATTTCACAGTGGATTGTGTCTACTTATGAGGCATGCTTTACACATTAAAGTTAAAGTCCACTTGAGTGATGAAGTCCACATCAGTGTTCATTTTCATCAACTTTCCAGCTTAGTGAGGGCCTTAACGGGGTGCCCCTAATACTGGCACCGGCTGTCAGGAGCCTGGGTGTGGTTTTGGATGCCTCCCTATTGATGGAGGCCCAGATCACAAATGTTGCCAGAGAGGCTTTTTCCAGCTATACCGTGGCTGCGGTCACATGGAGCATTAGCCACGCTACAGAGACGGAAGATAGGCGGAATTTCCGGGCGCGATCACAGCACCACATCTGGGAAGCGTAGAGCTCCCGTGGCGAATCCGAGGCTTCCCGCTGAATATGCGGGGTAAAAAACTAGTACCTCCGAGGTACTAGTTTCCGGAAACCCCGGGGCAAGGGCGGGCGCCTGATCGCGTTTCCGGTGGTAGGTCGTGGCATCTGGCGCCCGCCCATGTCCTGTCGCTAAAAGGGTTTTCCCCCCCCAAGTCTCCACGGGATGTGCACAAGCACCCAATGGTGTATGCGCACACTTCGTTTAAAAACAAACAACACCGCCCCCTCATCTTTTCCGTACCCCCCCCCCACACTCCTGCCTCGGCCTGCTCGAGAGGAACTCTCTGCACCGGGCGGCAGAGGGGGAGGTGCAGAGGGACGTGGCGGGAGGGCGGCCTGGCTGAAGCTTCTGGAGGGGACCGGACGGAGGACACAGTTTGCATTCCTCTGCAGCCCTGGAAGGGGTTAAACCTGCGGAGCCTTTTGCTAGAGAGGCCGCTTCTTTGCCGCGCCGCAGGATTGTCCTGTGATCGGCACCTCCCCCCTAACCACCCTAACCACGGGACCTCTACGGGACGTCTGATCGTGCAACCGCGCGTTATTTTGCTCTGGGGCAAACAGCCATGCTCCCCCCCCCGCATTTTCCTGCCTGTGTGACCGGGGCCCAAGTTAGGCAACTGGCCCCCTTCCTGTCTCACCCTGACCTAGGCACCGTAATCCATGCAACGGTCACCTCCAGATGAAGCTACTGTAACTCACTCTACACAGGGCCAGTGTTCCCTCTAAGCTGAGTTAGTGTGAGCTAGCTCGCAGTTTTTTAGCCTCTGGCTCACACATTTTTGTCTTAACTCAGGAAGGAGGGCTGTAGAGCAAGCTAACTTACACGACAGCCAAATCGCTCGCTCACAACTTTAATGCCGGGAGCTCACAAAGTAGGATTTTTGCTCACGAGATTCCACAAGCTTGGGGGGAGCATTGCACAGACAGACTCGGAAATGCCAACTGATCCAGAACGTGGCAGCGCGGGTCCTTACTAGAACCCTGCTAATGGCACATATTCAGCCAGTGCTATGTCAGCTGCACTGGCTCCAGATGGAGTACCGGATCAGTACTTATTTATACTTATTTTATTTATATATACTTTCCATTTGTACCCCGCTCACCCCCGAAGGGCTCTGAGCGGCTTACACGGTGCATGGTGCAGAGACCTATGCAGAAACCCTAACTATGGCCACAGTACGTCTGGGGTGGGGGAAGCCCTACCAGGTACCCTCCCGGCTCCGATCGTTCGTTTATCTGGTGAGTGGCCAACTCCTTCCAGTTTTTCTCCGGTGCATCTTCCGCGGCCTCCGCTGTTCTTTTCGGCTCTCTGGTGACTCCTTTCGGGGGCTGTTGGTTATGGGCCCTAAACAGTTTGGGACCCACGCATCTTTGGGACCGCCTCTCCTGAAGAGCACCGCACTCTGCAGAGAAGAACTTGCTGGGGATCCCCAGACCGAAAGATATCCGGCCGTCCTTGACCAGAGCCATGGCCTTTTTGGCCCTGACTCCAACCTGGTGGAACTCTCTGCCGAATAACATCCATGCCCTGCAGGACTTAATGCCGTTCCATGGGGCCTATAAAGCAGAGATGTTCAGTCAGGCTTTTGGTGGAGGATGGCAACGGTGTCCACCTTGCATGGCACCCTGTTGCTGGTTTCCTGTCCCGCCCCCTGTCAGCTTCGTCAGGAACTCTCAGATGCAATAATTCCTTTAACAGGCTTTATTGAGAAATCAGGAAAGTAGCTGTAAAGTCAGACTCTTTGGCAGAACTGAGTAATATTACAAAGTTGGGAATTACAAGACCTTCGGTCCAGCCCTCATTCATACGTCATGATTGCAGGGTGCAAAGACAGGTTAATACAGTACAACTAGGAGGGTGTGAATGTTCTCACTTCATGTCTTCCCCCCAAGGCCATGAGAATTAGAAATGGTGAAGTTCTCCCTGGCCTCTGTGGAGGAGGCTTCCCTTTCATAGCGGCCCCAGCGCAGCTAATCTGCAGTTCACACAGACATGTCTTGATCCCCCCCCCTTCAGGAATGTCAGGGGAGGACCACGTAGACAGCATCTGCAGGTGCGGAGATGAAGCTTGGGAATCAGAAGCATAAAGAGAGCTCAAGCGGAGTAAACAATAACAGTGCGAAGCTATGTACATCAGGGAACCACAGTTACAAATACACGATCAATAGTCAGGCTAAGGTCCGGTCCTGACACACACACACCCATGGGACAGTGGTGCAATTTGGAGTTTTAGTGCCATCTAGTACATGTTAATTGCTGTATTTTAGTTTAATTTTTTAATTGTCGATTAATTTATTAATGTGCTTTTATTATTGCACACTGCCCCAAGCCCTGTTTTGCAGGGGAGGGCAGTCTAGAAGCCTAATTTCTAAAAAAAAATAAAGATTTAACCATTGGTGTCACTTCTTTATAGTAATTGAAGTGTGGCAAGAGTCCCCCTCCACACACACACACACACACACACACACACACACACACCATGGCCCCACACAATATTTGTGTTGCCATCTGTCTTTGTTTATGTGCAGCCTTCAAGGTTTATATCACACATGGTTGATTTGTTTTTATTTTTGTAGCTATTTAGTTGTAGGAATGATGCTTTTTTGGCCTCATGAAGCATGCGGAATCCTGTCACCGCCAGTCGAACGCAATGCAAATGCAGTACTGAATTAAGCTCAATGATGTTTCACAGATAACATCTCCTAATCCACTTTGAGAGTCACCCTTTGATGGAACTTTGCCTTCCTCCCCTAGGCCAATCTTGCCCAGCTTCTGAGTGATTCTCGGGATCGAAATAAGCGTCTGGGAGAAGAAATCAAAGAACTTCAGCAGAGGCTGGGAGAAGTACAAGGAGACAATAAGGTATTGTACTAGTTATCTCCAAGAGAAGCCCAGTCATATCTTTTGAATAGACTAGTCTTCTGTTCAGTTTGCCAAATTGTAACAAAGGAAAGATTTGCCCTCAGTTTTCTAGATTACCTCCTTTATTTAGACTAGATATAGATGAAGAGAACTAATAATACGAATTTCGTCTACGCTTTTCTTGTTCCTTACATTTGAATGTTGTTATGGATGTCTTTATTCTAGGATTTGATTTATGAGGTTTGAAAATGCTGCAATAGAGATAGCGCTGCCTGTACAGTCATAATAATAATTTTGCATTCATATTCTTGGGTTTTGAACTTTTAAGGTAGACTGTGCTCCTGTTGAGGGGGGGGGGGTGTTTACTGAAAGGAAGGCTGACCACTTCTAGAAAAGTGATTAACTTTCTAGAGGTTTATTAGTGACCTCATTAAGAACCAATTTTCATTGATGCAGTTTGTAATAAGACAGTTTGGGGCAGATTGGACTGTCTAATACTGGGTAAAATTCTCACCTCAGATTTCAGATATTACCTGTTGTGGACTGCAGTTTTGTAGCTGGAGAACTGAGACATCATACCTTTCTTTTAAACATTTTTTGATGTGGTTTAAACGGTTAAAGAGGAAAAACAGATTAAAATAAATTTACTTCCAGTGGAGTGCCACAGAAATTTCTGGTGGATTTAATTTCATTTATTTACCACAAACAAGCAATATGAAGTCTTGCTTTAATGTAATTTCGAAATAATTCTGAGGTGGGAGATGGTCAGGAAAGCTGAATGTGGTCTGTCTGTTGTGATGTTTGTGAGAAGAATTGGAGACGGGGAGGAACTCTCTCCTTGGTTCAGGAACTGGAGGGGCTGAGGACTGGTTTCTGCAAGGCAACTGGTTTTATTAATATCCTTTTTCATTGTCAATTGTCTCCTTGGTTTTTGTAATCTACCATGATGACCATTATCATTGTAGAATGTATTTCAGTTATAGACTTCCATGTGTAAGTGAGCTGTCATCACTGGTAGAACATTTGGCCTCACACTATCACATTAGGGAGCTGGTATAACATAGCAGCTAAGAACCCTCAGTGGTCTGGAACCATCATACCAACCGGGATTACCTCTCCCGTTACGGCCCCCCATGTTCCCTTCAGTCATCCTCTAGGGGCCTCTTGCAGGTGCCTGGTCCCAGGATGGCTCAGTTAGATGTCACCAGGGGAAGGGCCTTCTCCGTTGTGGCCCCTGCCCTGTGGAATGCACTCTTGGATGACACCCGTGCCCTGCCAGACTTGTTTAGTTTCCGCAGGACATGCAAAGCTAAATTATTTAGGTTGGCCTCTGGAGTAAACATTTGTTTGGGCTGTTTTAACAGTGGTGTGATGATAAGCCATGTATTTTAATAGTTTAATGTTTTGATGTTAATATTTTATATCTGTTATTTGGTTGTTTGTTTTTATGTTGTTTTTACCTAACTGGTTTTAATGTTGTAACCCCTTTGAGTGAGTGGTGACTAAAAAATAATAATCAGATAAATGAATAAAAGTGTGAGATGTGAATTCGGGAACTCCCAGCTCAGTTTTTCCATTGACAGCTTATTCACTATTTAAGTCATTGTGCTCTGTGATTTCCTGCTTTGCTGAACTGTTATAAGGAATACTGGCCTGGTGTGTCTGAGGCACTCTGAACTCTATCCATGCTCCAGTGGCAGTCCTAAACTGAGTTACACTCTTTTAAAGACTATTGACTTCCATGGGCTTCAAAGGGTATAGTTCTGTTTAGGATTGCACTGTTGATCTTCTGGGGATTTTGCAAGTGTCACTCCTTCAGTCATGAAAGAGTTAAGCCGTTGTTTGTGTATGCTAATGTTAGCTAGTGAGCTTAGAACCTATTCGTTGCCGGGTAGAATGTTCCCGCCAGTAAGGGGGAGGTATTATTCTTAATGAGGCTACCTTGGGATTGACTATAGGCTGATCAATATATTGGAAGATGGTACATGCAGTTTGGCACGTACACCGGGGGTGAAGCTTTTGGGGGGAAACTTCCTTTCCTTTGTTCCCACACACAGATGGGAAAGAGAGTTGAAGAAGAAAAGATGAAGTTAGTTCTAGAAAAACGAGTTAGTCTGTTGTTGTTTTATCTCTTCCATGTAACCCTTTTCTAATTTTCTTTTTAGGAAACTTTTCATTAGATGCTAAACACACACGTGTCTAAGGCTTCTTTAGTGAGAGCCAGTTTGGTGTAGTGGTTAAGAGCGCGGACTCTAATCTGGGAGAACCAGGTTTGATTCCCCACTCCTCCACTTGCACCTGCTGGATGACCTTGGGCAAGCCATAGCTCTGGCACAGCTGTCCTTGAAAAAGAGCAGTTTCTGTCAGCCCCACCTACCTTGCAGGGTGTCCATTGTGGGGACATAAATCCAATCTCCTCTTCTTCTTCTTAGTGGTTAAGTGCACGGACTCTAATCTGGGAGAACCGGGTTTGATTCCCCACTCCTCCACTTGCACCTGCTGGATGACCTTGGGCAAGCCATAGTTCTGTCAGAGCTGTCCTTGGAAAAGAGCAGTTTCTGTCAGAGCTCTCTCAGCCCCACCCGCCTCACAGGGTGTCTGTTGTGGGGAGGGGAAGGGAAAGGAGTTTGTAAGCCGCTCTGAGACACCTCTGGGTAGTGAAGGGCGGGGTATAAATCCTATCTTTTCTTCTTCTTCTCTATTTCTGCTGTGCTCTTTGCACTCTGCTAAAGTATATCCAACATCTGTACACCAGAATGTTCTGATCTTACAAAATCTCATGGCATTTGACAATCGCTGTCTTATATTTTGAGTCTGTTGCCATTGCCTTTCGTTGTTGTCACTGGAGTTTCATAATTAATCCATCTGGAAGAGATGCAGATAGTCTTATATTGTGATTTAATATTTTTTTAAGTAAATCAGTATTTTCAGTAAGTGTTAACATCAGTGTAAAAGATCCATTGTGTTACTGTCCCATTTTGTTACTTTTAAGAATGGCAGACTTGAAGTTTAAACCGTTACCGCCTAATTGCCGCTTTACAAATGTATTCCTAACTTTAGTATTCTATATGGGACATTAATGCATGTCTAGTGCACAATATTAAACACATTTACAAGTATCTGTTAGCTGACATATTTAGTTATTGTAGCCGAAGTTTTGTAGACATGAATCAAAGTGTTGAAAGCTAGGATTCAGGGAGTGCCATTCCTCAAATACTGGGCTGAATGACGCAGCAGGATTTTGAAACTTAGCTGCAGCCTTCTTCCTGCAGTGAAGAATCCCACTGCAGCAGGAAGGACCAGTGAAGTTTTAACAATTTACAGAGGAAAAGGTAAGTTGGACCATGAGCCCAGTCTGGCCACCAGAGACTGTCTGTCTGGCTTATTACCAAGGCCTCCTCTCTCCTCCGCATGCAGCTGCTGGTGTGACCTTGGGTCAGTCATAAGTTCTCTCAGAGCTGTTCTCTCAAGGGCAGTCCTCGAAAGAGCTCTCTCAGTCCCACCTACCTCACAGGGTGTCTGTTGTTTGGTGTAGTGGTTAAGTGCACAGACTCTTATCTGAGAGAACCGGGTTTGATCCCCCACTTCTCCACATGTACCTGCTGGATGACCTTGGGCAAACCACAGTTCTGTCAGAGCTGTTCTTGGAAAAGAGCAGTTTCTGTCAGAGCTCTCTCTGCCCCGCCTCCCTCACAGGGTGTCTGTTGTGGGGAGGGGAAGGGAAAGGAGTTTGTAAGCCGCTCTGAGACTCTTTTGGGTAATGAAGGGTGGGATAGAAATCCAATCTCTTCTTCTTCTTCCTCCTCCTCCTCACAGCAAAGAGCTTTTTTAGCCCTCTCCACTTCAGTGTGAACAGAAGCAAAGTCTTGAACAGGGTTTGTGCCCATTCAGATTGAATGAAAGACAGCCACTGATGCACTTCTACTAACAAACATAAACTTTGGGTGTTTTCAGTACGGAGGGGAGTCCTTTACACAGAAGACGGTTAGCATTGCTGGCCTTTCACCCTGCCTGGCGGGGAAAGGAACAGGATAAAAATCAAATAAATAAATAAATTAGAATATGGGTTGAGTCCCTTTTGACCACATAAAAAGACTGTGAAAAGGACCATGGGAACGACATCAACATCAGTGTTGTGGGATGGGGATTGTGTTAAATAGACTGTGGTAAATAGAGAGCCAGTGTTATGTAGTGGTTAAGAGTGGTGGACTGGTATCTAGGAAACCTGGGTTCGAATCCCTAGTCATGCTTTGGAAACTTGCTGGGTGACTCTGGGCCAGTTACACTTTGTCAGCCTAACCTACCTCACAGGATTGTTGTGAGTAGAAAATGGAGGCGAGGAGAGCAATGTAAGCCCCTTTGGGTCCCCGTTGAGGATAAAGGTGGAGTACAATAATCATTATAGTATGGGCGTTCTGTGTGGCTTAGCCAGGAGATCTTAAGATTGTCTGGCTGCCTGAAGTACTAGCTCTTTTTAGCATTATGCACACTAGGTGGCGAGGTAGACTTATGGGGGGCTGAGAGAGCTGTGACTGATCCGAGGTCCCCTAGCTGGCTTCATTTGGAGGAGTGCGGAATCAAACCCGGTTCTCCAGGTTAGAGTCCACCGCTCTTAACCACTACACCACGCTGCCTCTCTAGGTGGGGTACAAATGAATTGAATAAAATAAATAAACAGGAGAATTGGGCAACACTGAGTAGGGAAAAAACAGGCTGGAGCAAATCCTGTGTTTCCTGTTTTAAATTAAGGTTTTAAAGGCAAAGGTTTCCCTTGCTCAAAAGCCAGTCAAGTCCGACTCTAGGGGGCGATGCTCATCTCTGTTTCCAAGCCGAAGAGCCAGCGCTGTCCGAAGATGTCTCCGTGGTCATGTGGCCGGCATGACTAAACGCTGAGGTGTGCACGGAAAGCTTTTGCCTTCCCACTCTATTTATCTACTTGCAATTTCTTGCTTTTGAACTGCTAGATTGGCAGGAGCTGGGACCAGAGATGGCACATGGCCCTCGGGTCTCGAACTGCCGAACGATAGACCTTCTGGTCTGCTGCTCAGCGTTTTACCCTCTGAGCCACTTGCGGCCCCTTCCTGTTAAATTGGTTACCGATAAATGGTTACAAATACATAGAAAAGTATCTGGGAGGCCTGGAACCAGTGGTTTGGGGTTTAAATCTTTGGAATTGATTACAAACCTGTTAGGCAGCACTTCTGTAACACAAAAATAAATGTGTGATCTTCAGCAATAAGTTTCGATTAATGAGAGAAGAAGAATATATCTGTGAGATAAGCAAGATCTGTGTGGATTTGTAGCTTTATTTAAAATTGCTTTCGAAAGCAGCTCCGGGCATGAGCTAAAACCTGGTTCGAGTTTGTATGCTAGATTTAATCCTCAAGCTGAAACACGGTGGAACCCCTGTGAGCACTCACAGACCCAGTCCTTGGAATGGTAGCATGTCCCTTGCTCTCCTTCTGTGAGACCCTCCAGGCCCCTGTGTTTCAGAGCAGAAT
Source organism: Gekko japonicus (assembly GCF_001447785.1). NCBI lineage: Eukaryota > Metazoa > Chordata > Lepidosauria > Squamata > Gekkonidae > Gekko > Gekko japonicus. The sequence continues at coordinate 1,789,065 of NW_015169779.1, read as the reverse complement.
CTGTGAAGAAGAGGAGGAGGAGATTGGATTTATACCCTGCCCTTCAGTTGAAGTCTCAGAGTGGCTGACAATCTCCTTTCCCTTACCCTCCCCACAAGAAGAAGAAGACGAGATTGGATTTATACCCCGCCCTTCACTACCCAAAGGAGTCTCAGAGCGGTTTACGAACTCCTTCCCCTTCCCCTCCCCACAACAGACACCCTGTGAGGTAGGTGGGGCTGAGAGAGCTCTGACAGAAACTGCTCTTTTCCAAGAACAGCTCTGACAGAACTGTGGCTTGCCCAAGGTCATCCAGCAGGTGCATGTGGAGGAGTGGGGGATCAAACCCGGTTCTCCCAGAAGAGTCTGCGCACTTAACCACTATACCAAACAACAGACACCCTGTGAGGTAGGTGGGGCTGAGAGAGCTCTTTCGAGGACTGCCCTTGAGAGAACTTGTAGCTGACCCAAGGTCACACCAGCAGCTCCATGTGGAGGACTGGGGAATCAAACCCGGTTCTGCCAGACTAGAGTCTACACTCCTAACCACTGCACCAAACTCTGGCAAGTGCTAGCCCAAGGGCAAATCCCTGATTCCCTTAAAATCCGGCAGCCTCTGAACCCGGCCTGCATTCAACTTTGTGCTTTGATTGATTGGCTTCTGTTTTCTCTTCTGCTTTCATTCATTGATTTGCAGCCTTTGCAGAATACCTCTTATTCTTAGTGCTCAGATCCGGTATCGGTGAAGAGAAATCCTAGCAGGAGGCCGATTCAGATGCTACGGTGGCCCCGGAAGAAGCACAGCCAGGCGGCCTCGGTGCTGCTGGCAGCCTCCCAGGACCCCAAGGAATCTGCCAATAAGTTAAAGGGCTGCCCTGCCACTTGATTCGAGGAAGGAATAGGGTTGCCAACCTCCAGGTGGGGAGCTGGAGCTCTCCCAGTATTACAACTGGTCTCTAGACAACACAGATCGGGTTCTCCTGGAGGAAATGGCTGTTTGGAGGGTGGACTCTATGGCATTAGACCCTGCTGATAGGGTTGCCAGCCTCCAGGTGGGGCCTGGGGATCTCCCGCTTTTACAATTGATCTCCAGCTGGCAGAGAACAGGTCCCCTGGAGAAAATGGCTGCTTTGAAGGGTGGACTCCACGGCACTGTGCCATGCTGTGGTCTCACCCCACCCTCTCCTGAATCCACCCCCAAAGTCTCCAGGTATTTTCCAGCCCAGACCTGGCAACCCTACCCACTGAGGCCCCTCCCCTCCCCAAACCCCACCCTCCCCAGGCTCCACCCCCAAAATCACAGGCATCCCTCTCAGGGAGGATAGTCAGGCCAGGACCTAGGAAACCATCAAGCTATCCAGTTCCCTCAGTTGCCAGCCTTTAATCCGCCAGAAAAGGGGGAGAACCCATTAAATAGGAACAAGCACGAGAAAAGGTACAGCAGGCTCTTTGGCATTGTTTCAAGCTCTCGCTCCCCCCACCCCCCGAGCTGATTTTGCCCGCTGTTTCGTGCTAAAAGTTCGCGAAAGCTTTCCACGAAGCTTCACAGAGCAACATGCTAGGACGTGCTAGGACTCCGTTCATCAATAATTTCAGCAGACAAGATTTTCATCTTCAGACAGGGATGGTGTAGCCTCCCAAAACTCTACAGGCTGTGTTTTCAGAAATGCCGAGCAAGGCTGACACGTTTGATGGAAACTTTTAAGGGCTCGAAAACTAAAGTGGTCAGGGCATCATGGATGTTCTAAGTACCCATAGGTACAATTTTATTATTTTTCATATTATACACATACAAGTGGTTAAGACGCTGAACTGCAGGCTGTGGAAGGTCAGTAGTTCAGCAGTTCGAGACCCAAGTGTGTGCCACATGACAGAGTGAGCTCCTGTCTCTAGTTCCAGCTCCTGCCAACCTAGCAGTTCGAAAGCAAGAAATTGCAAGTAGATAAATAGGTACCACTTTGGTGGGAAGGTAACAGCGTTCCGTGCGCCTTGGTGTTTAGTCATGCCGGCCACATGACCACGGAAACGTCTTCGGCTTTGAAACGGAGATGAGCACCGCAACCCTAGAGTCGGACTTGACTGGCTTTCGAGCAAGGGAAACCTTTACCTTTTTACATACATACAACATATAAACAAACAATCACATACATAAGACATACAAAGAGATCAGTATATTTTCTTATTACTCTATTACCATGTTTAAATTTTTTTCTTAAATCGCTTTCTATAGGTTTGCTTAAGTTTCTGTATACTCTTATTTATTTATTTATTTTTAAAATTTATATCCCGCCCTCCCCGAAGGCTCAGGGCAGCTCACAAGGGGCATAAATGCCGAAGTTAAAACAATAAAAGAATACAAAACAGTATAAAATACAGTAAATACAATTCACTAAAATTCCTTCCACAGTGCTCCAAGGATATTTTATAGATTCAAGATGGGGTTCCAAGATAACTTATGCTAAGCAACAACAGTAATGATAATAATATACAGTAACAACAATATACGTCCCTACACTTTCTATTTAACTCCAAGTTAGCTCCAAAATAGTTTCTATTTAACTCCAAGAGATTAATAATACCAACAATTTCATTACTTTAAACTATGCATTATTATACCAGTCATACAGTTTTTTCCACGTCTTTTGAAATGTTGGGACTGTTGTCCCTCTCATTAACGATGACAGTTTGTCATTTTCAGCCGTCTCCAATAGTTTATTCACATATTCTTGCTTCTTTGGTGCTTCCATTTGTTTCCAATATTTTGCATATAATATTCTTGCTGCCGTAGATAAATGTACTATCAAATATCTATCATCTTTATCAAAATCCTTTGGAAATATATTTAGTAGTAATATTTCTGGCAAAAATGGTATTTTAGATCTCAATATCTCTTGCATTATCTCGTGGATCCATCTCCAGTATCTCTTCGTTACATCACAAAGCCACCACATATGATAAAATGTACCTATCTTATTTTTACATTTCCAACATTTATCTGAACAAATTTCATTCTGCTTAGCAAGTTTATCTGGTGTAATATACCATCTATAAAACATCTTATACATATTTTCTTTATATGATACTGCCTTAGTCATTTTAATATTTTTAGACCAT
>NW_015169779.1:1779144-1785952 GCF_001447785.1 Gekko japonicus | reverse complement strand
GGGGGGATAGAGGTAGATCACCAGCCCCACTTGGTCTCCTGGTTTGTTGGACAGGTGTTTGGGTTTTTTTTAATGATTGTTTGGTGGTATTTGATTATTGGTGCAGAAGGTGACAGAAGGTGCATTATAAATGGGGGCGGGGCGGTGGAACCCAACTTTAGTGGGTTAAAATCTAATTTGAAACTAATTTGAAACTTTATTTTCATGGCCGGGAAAAATAGACCACTACCTGTTCGAAGTTGGACATGGCTGTTCTAAGGCATCATACTATATGACCAACCATGACAATTTCCTAACCCAGAGTTGGCAGCCCCAGGTAGTGGAGGGAGTAACTTTTGGCTGATCTTTGTTTTAAAGCAGAGATATATAAATCAGAAAAGCTTTGCTGGGGACGGATGGACGTGTGCACAGAACTCCAAAGAGTGTTAACAAAATTGTGGTACATAACTGTTGGGGGGGTGACTGCCCCTGCTGCCAGTATAGGGTACTAAGCTCATGGTGAACGTCAGTATGTCAAATGAAGTACACTAGGGCCCCGGTCACACGGAGGATTTGCATAAAGGCATGAATGTCAGGCAGATTTTCAGGGTGCGATCACACAGCAACATCTGGGAAGCATAGCGCACCTGTGGCCAACCCGTGGCGTCCCGTCGAAGATGCGCAGTAAAAAAGTACCTCAGAAAGTGCACTAGTATCTGGAAAACGCAGGGCAGGGGTGGGCGTCTGATTGCGGGAGCACTAGTATCCCATGGCATCCGGTGCCCATCCACATCCCGTTGAAAACTGGATGTTTTTCGTAAGCACATGTGCACAAACACGTAACTGAAAGCAGTGCTGCTCCATGGAACTGTGCATGCGCACAAATGCGAAACGCTTGCCGCTCCGCTTCTTTGCCATGTTCCAGCATCGCTGTGTGATCGCCAGCTAACAGCCTAAGCGCGGAGACTCGGGGGATCGTGTGATCGGGCTACCGCGCTTTATTTTGCTCCGGGGCGAACAGCCACGCCTCCCCTCTGCATTATCCGACCCGTGTGACTGGGGCCTAGGTTTATTTTATTAAATAAAACTGTCACCTTTTGGTACGGTGTCTTCTACTTATAAGCTACTTTACAGAATTTCAGCTTTTCTGAGTTGCAAAATGTTCTGTTTCTAGAATGCAACCTACCCTTATCCCTTTGGGTCTATGATTGTAGGTCACAATCTAGGGAACTTCTTTAAGCTCGGTTAAGGATTTGTGTCTCTCTGAAGTATACCTATCTCCCCCTTCCCCAGAACAGTAGCCTCTCAGTGTTTAAGAGAAGGGAGAGGTCCTTCTATCTTGCTCAACACACATAGTTCTGTGGTTCTCTGGATTGCAGTGTAGTGTTCATCTTGGAAGTTGTGTTTCTGTGAGCGGAACATGAGGAGGCAGCTGGCAAAGGCTGTGTGTGTAATCACCTGTGTCTGCATTCACAGGGAAAGTGCTCCAGTGCCCACAATAAATGGAACACTGTTAAGAAACAATACATACCGCAGGGCAGGCAAATCATGCTACAAACAGCAATGTTCCCTAAGCCTACAGCTCTGTTCCAAATAGACTTGCATAGAATTTTGTTGAAGGCGTTTGCTTTCTTAACAGTTGGCTCATCCATCATCTTGGACCAGACTGTTAAGTTCAACCAGCAGCTGTTACCACCTTATGTGGGATCCATTTTACTTTTTGTCCCAGCTATATTTAACTGAGGGCTTTCCCGCATTCTCATTTTCCTCGCTTGTGTATTCCTGTTGCTTCAGGGAATTTTTAAGGTTGTGCAAGTGTTTTGCTCCCTCTAGTGGTTGATTCGATAGTACACCGGTATATGTCTGGCAAGGAAACCTGCAGGGAGATATGCCAGACATAAAGAGATGTAATATCAAGTCGACCACAAGAGGGAGCAAAATACTTGTGGAACAGAAAAAAAACAAACCCAAAGAAATGTGGTTATTGGGTCGCACAGCTGAGTCTGACTCTTGGCCACCCCCATGGAACGCACAAGAGAAGAAAATGGGAATGTGGGAAAGCCCTGAGTTTTGTTAGCAAGCATTCTAGAATTTGCCCCTTGCACCATTGAGGTTAAGCGAGCCAAGCTCTGCTGTGGTGGCAGCTTGTTAATTTTGTTGTAGTCGAAGCTTTGTGATACTTGTTTTTTTTTAAAAAAAAAAACACGGAATAATTTCTCTGTCCTTCGACAGGGCAGGATGCCCAGATGGTCTCTGCCAGTGTCACCTCTGGCAAGAGATGAACAAGCAGCTGCTGTTTGCAGCCTGAGAAGACGCTTTCTGGATGAACTCTGTCTGGATGCGTGTGATTCATGCAGCGGTTTCCCCCCCTCAGCAAATAGGCGCTGGAGGAGGGCAGATGGGGGACCGCCACGTACTCTCAGATTTAAGATACTTTGAGCAATAAGAATGGAAGCTTTGTTTTTTAGAGGCTTTTTAAAAAGAAGTGGCCTTATTGATCGTTCCTGCTAATAACTGTCACGCATTAGGAATAATTACTGGACCTTGTGGGCATTGCTTAAAAAAAGTTCAAGAGGCTATGCACCAAAACAACTTGATTATATAATACTCTCTTACGGGGTCCCCCCCCCTTTATTCAGATGCTTCTCTAAATTTACAAAACAAAGAAAACGTTTCTTGGTGGTCTGTTTTGAGCAATTTGTGGATGCCCTTAAGAGTCCTGGTGTGGGGATCTGCTGTCTCTTGCACACAAGAGTAGATCTAAAGCTGTTTGTTTTTATGACGACCCACAATCTCTTATTGAATCTGACAACGGTGGCCCCAGAGGTGTTTCGGGATTGCTTTTTGCTGGAAGTTCAGAAGATGTTTTTGTTTCGTTTGTTTTGTACTGCCATGGCGAGAAAGTGCTTCCTGGGCAAGAAACGAAAACAGCAAAGAAACCGAGTGCTTGCAATATTACCTTTTTAAAAAAAAAAAAAAAAAACACAACAGAATCTGAAATCATCTAGAAGAACTTCAGGATAGCTCTGAGTCACCAGTAGAAAAGTACAATCTGGGGGTGGACTCGGTACATTAGTTTAACCGAAAGGGATGAGCAACAAGAACTGACTCTCACTCAATGGGTAAGGCCATCCAGGGGGCTCCTGTTTAAAGGTTTGAAAGCAGGTTTCAGTGTTTCCTTGTTAAGTCACTCGCTTAACAAAGCAGTCAGAGAGTGATTCAGCAAGAACACAAGTTTATTCTTCCACTCGAACACAACTCCAACACGGATCAACTTCTGATAGCCAGAACAGCCTTTACATTGCAGCTGTCCTGCTTTTAAACATTCCTGGCTAATGTAGCCACACCCACTGTACAAATATCAACCTATGAGGTTGCAGAGATAAGGTCCAATCACATTAGTTCCCGCTCAGGGAGCTTCCTTGAAGTGATTGGCTTGTTACTTCCTGGGCTAGCAATACTATTGGATGGATTTGGATCCTAGCCCAGGACGAAGCTTAACATTACAGTTCAGTTAGATGTTTCACAACATGTCATGCATTCAAGGCAGCTTTGAATACACTACAGGATGAAACAGGAGCTCTGTTTAGCCCTACCCACAGTTAGTGCCTCACTTTGGTCCCCTTCATTGGGCTCTTTAACCCACTTTGACTCCTGAAGGCCAGCTTCTTTCTATGGTCTCGCACTAAGGTAGTCAACCTCCAGGTGGCACCTGGAGATCACCCTTTATTAAGTTGATCTCTAGACAACCAAGATCAGCTCACCTGGAGAAAATGGCTGCTTTGGAGGGTGGACTCTGAAGCACTGTACCCCACTGAAGTTCCTCCCCTCGCCAAACCCCGCCCTCCCCTGGCTCCACCCCTGAAACCTCCAGGTATTTTCCAACCTAGACCTGGCAAACCCTATTTCACACACCTTTACAGTAAAACCTGCATCCGCTTCAGAAGGCAAACTGATTTTTTTTAAAGGTTTCACACGCCATAAAGATAAAATGCTGTCTCCTGCAGTCGATGGAAGCTTTAATCCGTGTTTTTCAAAATCTGTTTTGTCCCAATATTTTGTTGTTGTTTGTTGCATTTTATCTTTAAGGTGCGTGAAACCTTTTTAAAAAATCTGCCTTCAGAAGGCAAAGTAGGTCAAAGAGCCCACACGAAAGAGAGCTCAGCTTCCTGTAAGGCAGTGGAATGAGGAAGTCATTTCATAAGATCAGAGGAGAAGCCATGTTGGATCAGGCCAGTGGCCCATCCAGTCCAACACTCTGTGCCATCAGAGGGGGCCAGAATTTCCAGGAGGTGTGGGGCTGTGGAGAGGGTGTGCCTTTCCTATTCTGTCAGCCAAACCCAAGCATAATGTTTCCACTCCAGAGAGATTATGTTTGCATCCATTCATTCCAGTTTGGACTTCCAGAGGACTACCAAGCAGGAGATTGACACACACACACACCCAGTTTTAGGCAGACTTGGTCTTCTCTGGCAATGTCACTCTCCTTGTTGTGGTACATGCCACAATTTTCAGTTTCTGGCAATGTGTTGTTGTCTTTTTGAAAAACAGAGAACCCCAGAAGTAGCTCATTTCATAGACGGATGGGTTGAATCTTCCACTGGATCTAGTCTTTATTTATCTCGTGCCCTTTTATTCCCTGTTACCAAGGAAACTCGGGTAGGGTGCAGGCTTGATTTTCAGGGGACTGTATTTAAATTCCATGGAAGAAAAAAAATATATATATACACACACATATATGGAGTGTTGTTGACAAAATAGTTGGAGGGCAGGCAAAATCCGCCTACCCATAAGAAACTTCTATGCAGCCCACTGCATTTGGGAACATTATTATCAGGCAAACAACCAGTAGAGGCAGGTTGAAGTGGTGTCTGTGCCTAGAGACAGCTTTTGCTCTAAATAAAATTGTCAAAGGCTAGGGGTTTTCCGACCCATCACGTCCTGGCAAGGGTGATTTGATCCCCTGTACCATGCCTGGGACCCCCAGAACAAATCCTCTTCTGCTTAGATTGCTGAAATCGCATTTTTAAAGTTCTTAAATTCAGATTTCTATTTTTGTATATTATGACTGTTTTCTTCTTTCCCTCAGATACTATGCTTACTTTGTATGTTGGCCTTAAGACCATAATAATAATAAACTAAACTAATCCCCTTCTGATAGTTTGACCGAGACTGGGTTTGGATCTTTACACATGCAGTAGAACACACCTGTAAAAGCAACAGGCTTTATTGAAAAAGATTAGAAAAATGGTTCAGACGTAACATAAGCAGGTGTGATAAAATAACAAACTCCACCTTCCTATGTACACATACATATATGTGAGGAGAGGCAGGTTACAGTATCTTCAAATCAGCATAAGTAACAAAGCAGCAGATACAGCGAGATCGTCCTTGGCCCTGGTGGGAATATTGGGCCATACTTATTTATTATTTATTATTTCTTTCTTTGGATTTGTATCCCACCCTCCCCAAAGGCTCAGGGCGGTTAACAGAGGCATAAATGCCAGATTATAACAATAAAAGCAGTATAAAATGCAATAATACACATACTACAGTTAAATAAAATTCTTAAAATAAATTATCGGTGCTCCAATACTCACTCCGAATCGTGAAACCAAGATGGTGTTCTAAGATGTTATATCTGAACAACCACAGCAATGCATGTTCCCACAACCCTGGCGTCCGCTAGGGACGTCCCACTCCCTCCGATGATACCCACACCAGCGGTTGTGGTGTGCGGTGGTGGGAAGGCGTTGATGGAATAGTAGTGGCGGCGGCTCCTACTCGAAAGCCTGGCGGAAGAGCTCCGCTTTACAGGCCCTGCGGAATTGTACAAGGTCCCACAGGGCCCGGATCTCCTCTGGGAGCTCATTCCACCAGATAGGAGCCGCCACCGAGAACGCCCTAGCCCTGGTCGTAGCTTGGAAAAACTTGTCCCAGATGGTTGTGATCTCACATTATAGGAAAACTGGACCACTGACCCCCTGACCAGTGTAAGCCAATCAAGAATGTGACCCAAAAGATGATTTTCGAAGAAGAGCAGGAGTCTGCCTCCCATATGAACATAATTAAGGCAGATCACTTTGATATTCAAAGGTGTGACCTCAGAGCTTGACCTGGAACTCTCCCCAATGTTATTCTTTACGTTGGAATGCCCGTTGCTTTAAATTGAGGACAGGGCCAAATGCTGATGCTTAAACCGTCAGGCTGATTGATACAGGGATGACCATCTCTCTTGACAAAAATGAACACGCCTGGTCCGATTGGGGGGGGGGGGGGAGTGTCCACGGTGGCAAAGATGCAGTTTTGAAAGTTGAAACTGACCAAGCAAAGGCAGAAGGTTCAGTGTTATGTCAGTGGAGCAGAGGTTCGGGTTCCAGAAGAAGTGAGAGACCCAACTGTGAGGCTGGAATAACGGGGTGTTTCCAAGCCAGCTACAAAAACTGGTCTGAGAGGCAACTTTTTATACCCCTTTGCCTGAGTTGTGGAGGGGAAGGGGGTGTCTTGGCATTGGAATGTAGTAATAATAAATATGTAATCTGTTGGGAGTGTAAAGGTAAAGGTTCCCTTGTTCGAAAGCCAGTCGAATCGGACTCTAGGGTTGTGGTGCTCATCTCCGTTTCCAAGCCGAAGAGCCAGCGCTGTCCGAAGACGTTTCCGTGGTCATGTGGCCAGCATGACTAAACACCAAGGCGCACGGCACGCTGTTACCTTCCCACCGAAGTGGTACCTATTTATCTACTTGCAATTTCTTGCTTTCAAACTGCTAGGTTGGCAGGAGCTGGAACTAGAGACGGGAGCTCACTCCATCATGCGGCACCCGGGTCTC
>NW_015169779.1:1739942-1779108 GCF_001447785.1 Gekko japonicus | reverse complement strand
GGTTCAGCATCTTAACCACTTGAGCCACCGCAGCAGTGTGCAGGCATGCAAAACCTGTGTCTCTATTGCATTTCAAGTGTCCCAAAAATGTTCCCTTGGGGAGATCCTGAAGTCAGATACGTTTGCATCTATGGGCCAGGCATTTGCTGTGATTGGGGTAGGGCTGGAAAAATAGGAAAGAGATTGCTGGGTTCGGCTGGTTGGTTATTGGTTTGGAAAGTGGAAATTGAAGTCATCAATCATGATCAGATTAGCTGGGAGGAAGCTCTGGGGTCCTTGGGGAAATGGCCCTTGATTGAATCCCTCTCTGGGCGGGCTGACCCATATGACTGACAGGGGGGTGGGTCGGCTTTCCTTTCCTCTTTGGCATGACTCCTTCTGTCTTTCCTGGGCCAACACTCAGGCATACGTGTGTACAGAAGGGTATCAAACCATAAAGGAAAAGAGGGTTTCCTTGTCTGAGGGTCTTGTGGGCATCAATACACAAAGACACCTGGTTGGTCGTAGCAGAAAACGGAATCCTGGATAGATGACCACCAAGGTCACATTTCGCCAATGGCACCAAAAATCATTGAGGATAGGCCCTAGGTGGTTCACCATACCAAATAAATTTGGACGTGTGGGTCACCATACCAAAAAGGTTGGAAACCACCTTTCTAAACTACGGTTGAGGGATGACATGATAGAGGTTTACAAAATCATGCATGGGATGGAGAAGGTAGCGAAAGAAGTACTTTTCTGCCTTTCTCACAATACAAGCACTCATGGGCACTCAATGAACTCAATGAGCAGTAGGCTTAGGACACATAAGAGGCAGTCCTTCTTCGCTCAAAGAGTAATTAACACGTGGAATTCACTGCTGCAGGAAGTGGTGGCAGCTACAAACACAGACAGCTTCAAGAGGGGATTGGATAAACATGTGGAGCAGAGGTCCATCCGTGGCTAGGTACAGATGGAACACTATGCCTGGGGCGGTGATGCTCTGTATTCTTGGTGCTTAGGGGGCACCAGTGGTGGGGCTTCTGGAGTTCTGACCCTGCTGGTGGACCTCCTGATGGCACCTGGGTTTGAGTGTTGGACTGGCTGGCCCGTTGGCCTGATCCAGCATGGCTTCTCTTATGCTCTTAAATAAATGAATACATTACAGACAATTATGTTAGAGATAAGTGCTCCGATCCAGCAAGGATATTAATACATGGGAGCAGGCTTCTTTACATATTTTACATACAGTTGCCTAGGAATACACACCTGGATACGGGATATCCCTTGTGATCTCCCTATTTGGGAACAGAGGGTCCTGTTCATTCTGTCAGGAACTAGTCACACGCACAACTTCATTGTCCACAAGTACAATTGGAACAGGTTAGTAACTTGTTAAGCATTACATTGATTGAAAATTATTTCTGTACAGCAAAAATGATGGGCAGTACTTTGGATTTCTTATGCAACATCTACATATTATTTTAAAATTAAATTTCTAATCTGCTCCCTCCCTCCGAAGAGCCAAGGTGACTTTTGAGCATCACACAAAAGCAACGTGAAACATAATTCAAGCCCAGAAGGACCTATTAAAATATTCCACTTCCTTTAAAGTAGAAATTAAGCAGCCGCTCCATTACTGGAATGAATGGCTAGCAATTCTTTGTAGTACCTACCATCAAGTAAATGGGATATTTAAATACCCTAATTCAAAATTCTTTTTATCTGCCCACAGATTATGTTGTAGTTCAGACAATCTCCTGCTTTTTAATCAACTAGTTAAATATGCTTACATTTAAATATATGTATGTATTACCAAGACAAGTCTGAGTTATAACTACGTTTGAGATCTGCAAAATTTCCCTCACTGATTCCAGAATTTCATGTCGTGAAGTAAATGCAGAGTTTATTTTATTTTATTTTTTTATTTTTTAGATTTATACCCACCCTCTCTGAAGGCTCAGGGCGGCTAACAAGACGGCACGAATGCCAACATTAAAACAGATAAAAACAGGATAAAACAATATAATACAATCAAATAAAATATTGGTGCTCTAGATATCACGTGATTCCATGGTGGACAGAGGGGCTAGGGCTGCCAAGTGGGGGCGGGGGGCGGCTAAACCCCTGTTTCGGAGAGGTGACACAAACAAATCAATCACGTTGGGGGTGTGGCCCCGATCGTCGGAGGGAAAACTCTATGGTTTTCCCTCCGACGATCGGGGCCACGCCTTCAACGTGATCGATGTTGCGTGCACATTGAAGAACGGCTCCCGGAGCACGGTGAGGCACTCCCACCCGTAAGAAAATTTGACTTGGCAACCCTAGGAGGGGCACACCCAGGGGAGAATTGACTGGCTTATGATGCTTAAACCTAATTTTCCCTCTTGTTCCTCCCCATGGAATCTACACTACTGGCTCCTTTCTTGTCTACAGAAAACAGTTGAAAAAACTACTTATAGATCTAGGTGGTCAGCCATGTTGGTCTGAAGCAGCAGAACAAAGTTAGAGTCCAGTGGCACTTTTCAGACCAACAAAGGTCTGTTCAAGGGGTGGAGCAGGTGACGCCTTGCACACGAGAGCTCACACCTTGAATAAACCTTTGTTGGCCTTAAAGGTGCCCCCACTGGACTCTCAATTTGTCCTTTTGTTATCTACAGGGGGAGGTCACATGCAAGAGATAATGCGGGGGTGGGGGAAGCAAGGCTATTTCCTCTGGAGGAATTTGACCCGCAGTTGTGCGATCACACAGTCCTTTGACGCTGCGGGGGGCAGCCCGCCACTGCGTGACCAGACGCAACCACGGGTGAGTCGGGGTGGTGGTGGTTGCCATTTGTTCCTGATGCGCTTAAACGGGGAATCGATGAATCGCATCTCAGCACTGAGGGCTCCCTATGGAGTGCGCGATGATGCGCATACTGGGAAGGGGGGGGCAATGGCACGGAGTTGGGATGGCCTGATTGGACCATCCCAAAGCCATGAGAATACGCTGGAGTGATCACACAGGGAAAAGTGTGTCCATGGCCCGTAGCAACCCATTTGCTACTGGACTTTCCCTGGTGTCTTTTTACTCCACTTCTGCAGTGGAGCAAAACGGGTTGCCAATGAGTTGCGGGGCACATCCCAGGTGTGCGTGTCTGATCGTGTCCTCTAAATCCGCCCAGCATTTGCGCCTATGGCGCAGCTAATTGTGTGTGTGATCGTGCCCATATTTAACCTTTCTCACTGGGACTCAAGGCAAATTACACATAATGAGTTAATACAATCGACAGCATGGGACATTCAATAAACAGTGAAGTAGGATTTGGGTTGAAGAACCAACCAGAATTTTTTTTTTTTTTTTAAAGAACAGAACTGAAGCAAAGCACAAGTGTTAACTTGACACATTAAATGAGGCAAGATTGAGTAGAAGGATCCAATTGACGGCAAAGTGTGCACAGTAGTATAGATCACAGCCCCTAATAGTTTGTCCAAGCAACTTTGTGAATCGTTTTGCAGAGTGCAACTCTATTGCCTGTGTAGAGAAGCCCTCTGTCAGCAAGCTGCCAATTATTTTCTACTTTCGCTTTCATATGCATTCCTTCTTATGCGCTTAATTGCTTCACAGCAACAACATGTATCTCTCAAGGCCACAGGAGGAGAGCCACTGGATAGTTGCTTAGGTTATCTCACGGAGGTGCCGTTGGAAGAGTATCTGTTATGCTTAGTGCTACCGTTTCGTTCTCAGGCCTAATGGCGCGCGGGGGAACTCCCGCAATTGGGCCTTGCTAGTTTGAATGCACTTTGATACCTCGATACTATCATGCTCTTTGATACCTCGTCATTCCTAACAGTGTTCCTGTCAATGCATCTTCAGCTCAATAAAAGTAAAACCTTTCTGCAAGTGTGTACTGCGTTGTAGCTGTGGAGACCTGACACCCTCTTGGGTAATTCAGCTCTGCATAGTTTGCAGATAGCCAGGCGCTTTTAGGACTTGAGTGTTTCTTTAAACATTTGAAAATAATAAATAAAGGCCCCTCCATAAGAACATAAGAGAAGCCAATGTTGGATCAGGCCAACGACCCATCCAGCCCAACACTCTGTCACACAGTGGCCAAAAATACCAGGTGATATCAGGAGGTCCAGCAGTGGGGCCAGGACACTAGGAGCCCTCACACTATTGCACCTCCCAAAGGTGTCTGTTGTGGGGAGGGGAAAGGAAAGGAGTTTGTAAGCCGCTCTGAGACACCTTTGGGTAGTGAAGGGCGGGGTATAAATCCAATCTCTTCTTCTTCTGTTGGGTCCCCCTTGTCCACATGTTTGTTGACCCCCTCAAAGAACACTAACAGGTTAGTGAGACAAGATCTCCCCTTACAGAACCGATGCTGAGTCTGCCTCAATAGGTTTTGTTCATCTATGTGCCTACTAATTCTTTCCTTAATAACAGTTTCCACCAATTCACCCGGTATCGATGTCAGACTGACTGGCCTGTAATTTCCCAGATCTCCTCTGGAACCCTTTTTAAAGATGGGAGTGACATTCCAGTCCTCAGGAATGGAGGCAGATTTTAAGGAAAGATTACATATTTTTGTCAGAAGATCCACAAGTTTACATCTGAGTTCTTTCGGAACTCTCGGATATATGCCATCCAGGCCTGGTGATTTATCAGTTTTTAAGTTGTCTATCAGTCGTAGGACCTCCTCTCTCATCATCTCAATCTGACTCTGGTCTTTCAACACCCCTCCCGAAGTCAGTGGTTCTGGAGTGGGCAAGCACTTCTCATCTTCCACAGTGAAGACAGAGGCAAAAAATGCATTCAGCTTCTCAGCCATTTCCCTATCATCCTTCACTACTCATTTTACCCCTTGGTCATCTAAGGGCCCCACTGCCTCCCTGGCTGGTTTCCTGCTTCTAATGTATTTGAAGAAAGTTTTATTGTTGGTCTTTACGTTTTTTGCTATATTCTCTTCATATTCCATTTTTGATCACAGACTTGTATTTTATTTGCCACAGCCTGTGTTCCCTTTGATCAGCCTCACTGAGACTAGCTTTCCACCGCTTAAAGGAATCCTTTTTATTTTTTACAGCTTCCATTACTTTGTTTGTTAACCATGCAGGCTTTTTCCTATACCTGTTTGTGCCTTTCCTAACCTGCGGTATATATTTTTTCTGAGCTTCTAGGATTGTAGTTTTAAATAGTTTCCAAGCTTCCCCAATGGTTTTGAGGTTTTCTGCTTTTCCTTTCAGTTTCTTCCTCCCCTGGTCATTTGACCCCCCCAGTGAGTCTCTGACTAGAAAAGGACCGGAAAATGGCCTGGGGGAGGCATCTTTTCACTCCCCGGTGGTAACATACAAATCTGACCATGTGTAGAGGAGTCGATCTCATATAGGGTTGCCGTGTCCCCTCCTCGCTCCAGCGGGGGGGGTTGGGGGTGTTCCGGGAGTGGGTGGGGCTGCCCCAAGGCCCGCCCCTAAGCGCAACCACCCACCCGACCACCCCTCTCCCTCTCTTCCTGTCAGATTTAAAGGGCTTCAGCAGATTGGCGGGGAGCATGTGGCCTCCCAATCAGCTGGAGGGTTCTTTAAATCTAGAAGGAGGGAGGGAAAGGGGCAGTCGTGAGTCGTTGGTCGCACCTTGGGGTGGAGCTTCCCCACCCGGACCTGGGGGCTGGCAGCCCTAATCTCCTAGGTCCTGGCCACCCGATTGGCCCCCGGGCAGAAGTTGGAAGGGACAGGTACAGTTATAGTTCCTGCCCGTGTTGCTGGGTTTTCAAACATTCAGCAGCCGAGACTGGTCCTCTGGAAGCCGCTGCCGTGGGCCTCCTTCTTAACCTCCATGCCAATAACCCTCCATACCAGTTACGCTGCAGGGACTAATGCTTGCTGAAGGTGCCCCCTCTCTGAGTGGCACAGTTGGCCTCAATGCATGGCTGCACTTTCTCCATGGCATGGCTGCCTCGTAGGGTTGCCAGGTCCCCCCTGGCCACTAGCGGGGGATGGGTGGGTAGGGTTGCCAGATCCGGGTTGGGAAACTCCTAGAGGTTTGGGGGTGGAGCCTGGGGAGGACAGGGACCTGAGGGGGCACAGTGCCACAGAGTCCACCCTCCAAAGCATACCTTTTATCCTGGGGAACAGATCTCTGTAGTCTGGAGAGGAGCTGTAATTCCAGGGGATCCTCAGGTCCCACCTGGAAGTTGGCATCCCTACCAGTTCCTCCTGACTCCAAGGCAGTGTGGAAGATCTCTTTACTGGCCTTCAGGAGGGACTGTGAAAACTGGTTTGTTTCAGAGGGCATTTGTCTGAACTTCTTTGAGTTAGGTCTCTTGCTGTGTATGGCGTTTGATTGTTTTAAATACGTTGTTTTTAATTTGAGTGACTGGTTTGTAGAAGGGAAGGCGGAAGCTGCTTTTAAATAGATGAAACAGTTGGAAGCATGCAAAGTGGCCCTGGTTTATCGTTGACCACTGTTAACATGCGTGCTGATAACACACAGAACTTGGATTAAGAATGGGGGGGGGGGGGTTTGCACCAATTCCACTAGCCAGTTTGGTGTTGTGGTTAAAAGCACGGACTCTAATCTGGGAGAGCTGGGTTTGATTCCCCACTCCTCCATATCCCCACTCCTCCATTCGCCACCTTGGGTCAGTCATAAGTTCTCTGAGAGCTGTTCTCTCAAGGGCAGTTCTCAGAAGAGCTCTATCAGCCCCATCTACTTCACAGGGAGTCTGTTGTGGGGAGGGGAAGGGAAAGGAGATTGTAAACCGCTCTGAGACACCTTTGGGTAGTGAAGGGCGAAGTATAAATCCAATCTCTTCTTCTTCTTCATTTATTTATTTATTTATTTAAATTTCTACCCCGTCCTCCCCACGAATGGGCTCAGGGCGGCTAACAAACAAGGGCACCATGTGCCAATACATAAAACCTCTCTCCACCTCTAGCCTCTCTCCATCTCTTAACTGTGGTGAAAATGACATCGCTGTCATGTTCGCACCACCTGCTTGTGAGCTTGTTCTTATCTGTTTAAAATGAAGGATTGCGATTCCCCCCTCCATGTTTTTGTGTCCTCCTGAACATTTTCCTCCCATGTTTCATTGCTTTTTTTTGTTGCAATTTTTCCTATATTCCAAAACCGTTATTAAACCAATCCCACCTGTCTTTCTCCCACCCCCCTTGTCATCTTGGTATGCAAAAATAACCCAGTTTGCCAAAATGGAAGTGACACGAGGGCGTCAGCGCCTCACTCAAGCCCCTCCCCCCGTGGAGCTTCTGGGGGGGGGAGAATAGCCGCTGGGCCAGTGTGGGCTTCATGGGGCCGAGGCGCAGAATCTTGGGTGATCAGTGATATTTTAATTGGCCTGCAGATACCGCAGTGATTGGCATGCCGAAATTGATTGAGGTAGCCTTAGAACCTGATGCTCAATTTCAGAAGAGGGATCTCCTAATTCGGGGAATATAATGATCTGCTTTAATTCCGAAGCACAGCTGCGGAATGTTAAGTCACGGGAGTTTTCACTGCAGATTTCTCATGACGCTGCATCCCTTCTGCAAATTGGACCACTGAGATGTTTTCTCTCCCAGCTTACTCAAAAATGCACGTGTCGGGGTGTGCGTATGGGGGATTGAAGAGCTGCCTACGCCGTAGGCTGTTCATTCTGGAATCTTCTTGTGTACTTCTGTTTCCAGCCCTCAAAATGGCTTTTTGACAGCAAGTTTGAAAACAGTGGGATGTTAATTGAGTCCAGGCAACTTAACATGCCTGCTATCGAAGATCACAACACTACTGAAATATCTGATATTTTCATGTGAGGTTCATCTTGTCTGCCATGTTTTTTACAAACTGTGATAGTATCTAAGATCTCTTATGATAAATGAGCACCCTTTTGTGTTTGAGGCATTGAGTACTTTGCGGCCGATGCATGCTAAGGTCTCGGTTATTCCAGAGTCACCAGTTGGGTTTTAAGCACTAGATTTCTGTTTAGTCACATAGTCGAGTCTGACTCTTTGTGACCCCATGGACCACATCAAGCCAGGCCCTCCCGTCTTCTGTTGCCCCCTGGGGTTTGCCCAATGTCATGTTCGTTGCATCGATAACACTGTCTAACGCAGGGGTGTTGAACTTATTTGTTATGAGGGCCGGATCGGACATAAATGACACCTTGTTGGGCCGGGCCATGTGCATCATAAAATGTAATGCCAGGAAGCAGAGATTAAAAATTTATAAAGGACACAAACACAAAGGGTTTTCTTTTACTTAAAATCATGCTTAAAACATTAGCACTCTTGCAATATTTTGTTTATTTAACAGTGTCTGATGACTGACATCTCTTGCTCTGAATTATTGCATCAAAATGTCTGTGCTGTTGCAATCTTGAGTATGATGTTCAGGTGTGTATCTGTAAGCTGCAACCCTACTTTTGATTTATTGACATTCGCCACAGAAATCTCATGCTCAGAGTTCTGAGTCTAGGACCCAGGGGAAAACATGAAATGGCTGAGTGTTTGAGAGAGTCTGGTGAAGCAACCTATGATGCAGCAGAACTGGAAGCAGGAAGATGGTCAGTTCCGGTGCGGGCCTGATAGAAGCCCTCCGGGCCTGATCTGGCCCCCGGGCCGCATATATGACACCCCTGGTCTAATGTATGTTTAAAGATGGGGTGGTTGCAATTGTATTGAATTCAGGTATGCAGGGAGGGGGAAGTTCAGTTTCAGCAACTTTTAGATAGACACACACACGGAGGGTAGAACTCCCTGCAGTTCATCTTCAGTGTGAATTTTTTGTGGTTGAAGTTGCTTGTAGTATTGAAGTCCTTTTGAGAGAAGAGTGCCTGGGGGTGTCGAGCTTCAGCCGTAAAGGGACTTGTAAAAGGACCTGTGATTGGGTGCAGCTCTTGCTAGATATAAACTCAGTAGCAAGCCTGGGTTTGCATTTGTGTCACATGGGAAAAGGTGCTTATGGGCTCTCCTGTGACCCTCACTCAGTCGCTCCAGTTTCAGTGCTAACAAAGAGATGTCTGTCGCTTGTTTCAGCTCCTCAGAATGACGATAGCCAAACAGCGGCTTGGGGATGAGGAAGTCGGGGCCCGTCATTTTGCACCTCACGAGCGGGAAGACCTCGTCCAGCAGTTGGAGAGAGCACGAGAACAAGTGAGAGAACCACAGGCCTTTTGGGGAGTGTCAGTCCTGAGTGGTGACTCACAAAACTGTGTTAGTCCTTAAGGTGCTCCTGGACTCTTGCACTTTTCTCCTGCTACAGACAGACTAATACGGCCAGGGGTCATTTTGTAGAAAAAGAGGTGCAGGAGCTCATTAGCATAACTTATTAGCATAACTTATTTGCATATGCCACGCCCCCTGACATCACTGGAAGTGTGTCGGAAGGCAACACCCACCACTCAGGCTCCACTGGACTGTTTTGGATTGCTAGCTATTGGGGGTGGGGGGACATGCAGATCTGTCCTCACAGAGGAGGGAGAGCTTGTACCTGAATAAAACTTGGTCTTAAAGGTGCCACTGGACTGTTTTAGATTGCTAGCTATGGGGGGGGGGGACTGCAGATCTGCCCTCACAGAGGAGGGAGAGCTTGTACTTGAAGGCGGGCTGGGGGGGGGGCTCTGCAACTTACCTGGCTGCTTCTTGCTCCTTGTGGCCCGACTGAGGGCTGCTGGGGGCGGGGCTTGTTGCATGTGCCTGCCCCCTGGGCTCCTTACTGCCGGAGCTTCGCTCCTGTGCGCTCCCACAGGAAATGACCCCTGAATACGGCCACCCATTTTGATCTGACGCAGAAAGGGCCTGTGACTTCATAGCTCGTGAGGGCTCTGTGAGACAGGAAGCTGGGTTTCGTATTTGTTGGAGAAAGTGTTGTGCCGCCTCTCCAGGGAACCGGCCCCAAGGTGGCCTATGGTATAAAACACAATACAAATCACAAAAGTTCTTAAAACCCAGCATTCAAAAACGCAGCCAGAACATAAAATGGCACAAGACACAGAGCAGATTTAAAAGGGCGAAACAGACTAAGTCAATAAACAAGCCCATTAAGAGGAGGTAAAAGGGAAGGTATGATAAGAGTGCAGAACGGGCTCTGCTTTCCGTGTCCAAACAGTCAGATACGGAGGACGGATCGACTGTCAAAATCAAGTGATAACGCTTTCTCAAAAGAGCCGGATGGCCCAGGATTGTGACAGAAGCAGATTGCATAGAAACTGGAAGGTGGAGGGAATCCAGCTCTAACTGGGGGAAAGAGGCTGTGGGGCTTACTCCTACGTAGACCCAGATATTTTTTGCCTCTGTGTCCTTCCTCTGGCCCTGGCCTGGATGGGCCGGACTAGCCTGATCTCGTTAGATCCCGGAAGCTACTAGACTGGTTAGGAGGACTTGCCTGGGAGACCTCCGAGGAAGGCCAGGAGACAGGCGGGGAACGGCAAACCCGCTTCTGACCCTCCCTTGCCTCGGAAATCAGTTTGGCTGCCATAATTCAGCTGTGGCTTGACAGCGCCTTACAAGCCTGCATCCTGCCTCTGGTACGAGCAGTGACCCAGGATGGGAGAAAAGCAGCTGTAGTAGTGGCAGCCATAGTAGTAGTAGTAGTAGTAGAAGAAGAGGAGGAGGAGGATTTATACCCCACCCTTCACTCAGAGCAGCTCACAATCTCCTTTCCCTTCCCCCTCCCCACAACAGACACCCTGTGAGGTAAGTGGCGCTGAGAGAGGTCTCCCGACAACTGCCCTCGAGAGAACAGCTCTGAGAGAACTTGTGACTGACCCAAGGTCACACCAGCAGCTGCATGTGGAGGAGTGGGGAATCCAACCTGGTTCTCCCAGATTAGAGTCCGCGCTCTGAACCACTACACGGAACTGGTGATGGGATCTGCACTTTCTAGCCCTTTCCTCAGTTTCCCCTTCCGACTTCTATACGATTTCCAGTAGATTCTGGCTTAAATGCAGTTGAACTGCTGCTGTTATGTCGTTAAAAGGTAAAGGTAAAGGTTCCCTTGCTCGAAAGCCAGTCGAATCCAACTCTAGGGTTGCGGTGCTCATCTCCATTTCCAAGCCGAAGAGCCAGCGCTGTCCAAAGACGTTTCCGTGGTCATGTGGCCGGCATGACTAAACACCAAGGCGCACGGAACGCTGTGACCTTCCCACCGAAGTGGTACCTATTTATCTCCTTGCAATTCCTTGCTTTCGAACTGCTAGGTTGGCAGGAGCTGGAACTAGAGACGGGAGCTCACTCCATCATGCGGCACACTCAGGTCTCGAACTGCTCAACTACCGACCTTCCACAGGCTGCGGGTCAGCGTCTTAACCACTTGAGCCACCGCAGCTCCCATGTTATGTCGTATTTTGCCCTAAATCACATTGAAATGGATATGCCATGCCTGAGCCTAACAGTGAGTAGCAGTTTAAAGGCCAAGGTCGATAATTTAGTAGGAAGAGATTAACAAATTAATTGCCAGTAGGCGCTGGGGTGACTTGGTTTGTGTGTGTGTGTGCCTGTGTGCGCGTGCACACGTGTAGTTGCTCCAAATGTTAGAGTGAAGCACAGCGATGGTCTTGAATATGGCTTCCTTCTCAGATCGAGACTTTGCAACACGATCTTCAAGCAGCCTTGGATGAGCTTCAGGACATAAAAGAAGAGCGTTCTTTTTACCAAGACAAATCTGACAGATTAAACCAGGAGCTGAATCATGTTCTCGGAGGACACATCAACCGCATTATTGACGTCGATGCTCTCTGCATGGAGAACAGGTGAGTTTGCTGAGAAGTCGTCACTGCTTCTCAAGAGGCCCAAACGGCAAGCTGTTCATAATTGTCATTTCAGAAACTCAGTCCACTGCTAACATTTTGTGTTAATGGAGACCAGTAAAAAAACCAAAAGAGCCGTGCTCCAGGGACTTGAAGGGTACAAACTAGTTTTGGTGTCAGTATGAAACCAGTTTAAGTGTCACGACTTTCCCCAGAGAAGTCAGGCCCCTGTAGGTGTGTGAAGGTGCTTCTTCCTTTATCACTCTCCGATCCTTTAAAAAAACACCTCTCCAGCTCCCAGGGTTCCTTGTGTGCGTTTGAAACTGGTCTCTGCGTGTTGCAGACTTGCCTTAAACTGTTTTACTTCTAGTTTAGAGATAAACAGTCCCTGGCACAAGTGCCAAACAGTGGCTTGCAGGTCCGTAACCAGGATTTTGTGGCCTGTGGGGCAATTTTGTTTTTCTAGTGGGGCTGAAGTTCTCAGTGCTGAAAGAAAAGCCATTTAGCCAGTAGAAAGCTGTTACTTAAAGGAGACCAGTTTCTTGACACAGAGTTAGAGGGGGACTCTAGAGGTCACCTACTCCAACCCCCTTGCTCGGTGCGGGAATTAGTCAACTATAGTGCCCCACTCTGTTTAAAGGGGCACACGCCTTTAAAAATGTTTTTAAATGATTGGAAAAAGCATTTACAGGAGAAATTCCTGTGGGGCTGTGCCTTTAAGAAAGGGGGTGAAGCCCCCAAAAGCCTGGTGGCATGCCGGATCAATTTCCTTGGGACATGGGGCTGGTTCTTCATTCAGGGAACTGAGGTGATCCCTTGAGGCACTAGTGAGGGCCGCTGGGGCTGGAGTGTGCTCCCAGGGCATTTGGCCAAGAACAGCTTTTGTCTCTCCACATGACCCCTTTTGTTTGCCAAGATAGATAGAGGGGGGTTGCAGTATGACAATAATAACCACGATAGAACTACTGCAAACTGTGCAAACTATGCATAATCCGATTTGTATTAATGTAACAACAATATATCTACTTCATTGTACAAATATCTTTTACAGAAAATAAGGACGTCATAAGATGAAACTGAAGACGTCAACAGATGAAAATGGACAAACTCCCCCAGAGTTGATATTCGTTTCGAGGCGTCTTTTTCACACATAAAACCTCCTAGCAAGAAACATATCAATTACTCATTACAGGAAAATCACCCAGCAATAATCAAATCCAGCATGCAATTACCAATCCATACATACAGCTGTGCATCCACATGATAGCAAATCTTCCTAATTGAACTCTCCTTTGTTCTATAATAAAACAATATTTTTATCATCTTATTCTGTTTCCATCTTTACTACATCATTTTTCCAAACAGGTAAATGCAATAAAAATATATATAATGCATATATTCTTACCCTATACGTTTTAAAGTTACTCTCAACAAGCTCTTAGCAGCAATATCAAAAACGGGCTGATCAGCCTTAACCAGTACAAATTCTCCTGTTCCCTTATATTACTACTAGAAAGTATCACGTGCTTCTTACCACAATGTTGCCAATATTTCCAAAGTGACATTTTAAAAAACAACTTACAGAGGACAAATACAGAAACCCATTAAGTTTATACAGCCACAGATCATTTATACAGGGAAACATACTACCAAGACAAGGACATATACTGACGGAAATAACATACTCAATACACAAGCTCATTATGCACAATCAAAAACAGAATCAGAAATCTCCATACGGACTCAAGAATCACCCACCGGCAATTGCAGTACTAAGTATTTACAGGGAACACGCCAGATCCAGGGCTACATTTAATCCAGCTGGTTTATGTGTGAAAAGGACGCCTCGAAACAAATATCAACTCCGGGGGAGTTCGTCCATTTTCATCTGTTGACGTCTTCAATTTCATCTTATGACGCCCTTTTCTTTGCCGGCACAATGTTATCTTTGTGTGCAGACGTTTGGCACTTAGTCCCAAAAGGTTGCCTGCCTCTGTTCTGGTGGTTTCGTTACACCGAGCTACTTTGTTGTTTGTTTGTTTTGAAAATAAACATTTATTAACTGAATCAACCCTAACACCTCACCTACAGCATAACATAATTACATCACTTAGACATATGCATACACAGACGAAAATCAAATTTGTATTACATATTTTAGGAATAAATTTAGGAATCAATTCCAGATATTTCTGAGGAAATTTTACATTCCGCAGAGGGATTGTCATTTACATAATCTATAAAAGGATACCCCTTTTCCACAAAATTATTTTTATACCCTGGGGTCTCCATCAGCAATATTTGTGTGGCTATTTAATCCTGAATAACGATATCCCACACTTTCTGGAACCACTCCTTAAGTGAGGGTATTTTCCTAGATTTCCGTAACTGAGCTAATAACGATTTGCCAGCAACTAACAGGAGAGAAAGAAGATCTTTACGCAAAGGAGAAAATGGGTGGTCAGGCCAAAAATTTAATAGAATGGATTCAGGAGTTAAAGGAACATCACTGCCTACTATTTCTGAAATTTTAGAAGCAACTAAAAATCAGTATTTTTAGACACCGAGCTACTTTGGAGGAGCCGTTAGTGACTCCTGCTTGCTCTTCTTCCACTGACTCAGTCTCTTGAGCAAATATCGGAAGGGTGGGGATTCTGTGCATGCATCTGAGAGAATGTACATTTCTAGAAATGCTGGAAGGAGAAACATCAGTCGCTTATGCTTTTCCTGTGCTACATTTTTCTAATGTTCCCAGCTGCCTTAGTCTTAACCGGACCATCAAACTGCAAACGTTATACTCGGATATAACATGTCGTGCTCTAGTGGCTTAGAATACTGCCACAGTGATGCTTCTGTGCTATGGGGACTGAGCATGGAAATAGCATGGATTTTTCCTAACTTATTTTTATGGTTGGGTTTTTCCTCCCTGCTGCCTTGCTCTTCTTGAATGAGAGCCGGTACATATATACTGCAATCACACACACTAAACAATCCATTTTCAATCCACTTTTCAACTGGATTTTACTGTGTGAACTGGCAAAATCCAGTTGGAAAGTGCAGTTACAGTGGATTGAAAGCAGACTATTTAGTGTGTGTGACCGCAGCCTTACAGTATCTGAGACAAGGTATAAATATAGAATTATCACAGCACACCTTCAGGCAGAAGTCTTTCTCATTGTTAAGTAAATCTCTTTTTTGTTTCCACCAGCAGTGATGGGTCCATTTATAGTACAACTCTAAGCTAGGGCTGCCAAGCCCCTGTTTGGGGTGGGGGATTCCCCACTGTGGCTCTGATAAGTGGGAAGAGAATAAAAAAAAATTAAATTAAAGTTCAGCACCAGCTACCATGTTATGTCATTTCCAGTTTTTTTTTTTTTTTTTTAAACCCTGGAAGTAACATAGAGTAGCTCTAGGAATTGCTGGAAACTCTATGGTAAAACCATAGAATTTCCAGTGATTCCTAGAACTACCTGTGTAACTTCCTTTTTTAAACAAAAGGGATGTGATGCCATATCATGGACTCCCCTCAACCCCGTCCACAGCTCTTCTGCTGGTTGCCAGGCACTGCTTGGCAACCATAGCCAAAGCAGAGTTACCCCCTTCAAAGTCCATTGAAACCAGTGGGATCAGCAGGACATAGCTCTGTTTAGAACTGCACTGTAGTGTTAACTATTCAAGGCCGTCTTTCTACGTGTCCTTGCATAGTCATGGGTGACCTCCCTGTGGTTCATCTCAAATACCTTGGATTTATGAGACTGGTTTTCTGAGCCTTTGGAGTTTGAGTTCTCCAACAAATCCCATTGCGTTGGTGCAGCTTGGTGAGGACATCTTGCTTCCTTCTTTCCCCGTCCTCCCTGTAAGTGCTAGGGAGCCACTAGGGAGCAGCTGGTTTGACTGTGATAGAGGCCTTACAGGCCAGTCCCAGTTACCTCAGAGCTCTCTCAGCCCCACTTGCCTCCCAAGGTCCTTGTTGTAGGGAGAGGAAACGAACATGATTACCTTAAGGTAGAGAAAAGAGGGATAGAAAAACCTCCTCCTCTTCTTCCTCTTCCTCTTCTTCCTTTTCTTCTCCTCCTTAGGGTTGCCAGATCTGGTTTGGGAAATACCTGGAGACTTTGGGGGTGGATCCGGGAGAGGGCGGGGTTTGGGGAGGGGAGGGGCCTCAGTATGGTACGATGCCATAGAGTCCACCCTTCAAAGCAGCCATTTTCTCCAGGGGAGCTGATCTCCGTCAGCTGGAGATCAGCTGTAAAAGCGGGAGATTCCCCAGGCCCCACCTGGAGGCTGGTCACCCTCCTCCTCCTCGTACCAGAAACTATGAGCGCTCCTGAGTATCCCAGTCTTAACAGTGAAGCCTACAAGGCCGCTATATTGTTTTCTTACATTTCATCACCCTTTGTAATGTTGTGTTTCTGCAGGGAGGGCTGGGTGATTGTAGAGTGATACGCTGGGCTGAATTTTAGTGGAGTTGAGGGCTTGGCTTGTAACAGACTGAAGGAAGGGGCCCCCTCCTGAGTTCACCTTTGTGAGCCCCCTCTGATCTCAACCTTGCATATGTCACTGCTACCTTTGAAGTTCTTTCCCACGTGAACCTTGTGCAATGTTTTTAGAATGCGTTCAGGAATACTAAGCCATATTGGAGTAATCTGTTAGGGCCTGTTTGTCTGACTTGCCAGATACCTTCACGAGCGATTAAAGCAAATTCAAGAAGAGGTCAACCTTCTAAAATCAAACATTGTGAAGTATAAGGTAAGTTTTGTTTTTGCACTACATAATGCTACTTAACAGCAGGCCGTTTGAAAGCAATATATGTTCTACAAGGGTTGAACTCATAACTTGGTTGGGAAATGATTGTGAACGATTCCTGTTGGGTCTCTTGATCTGGCCAGAGCGTTGAACCATTTTATCAGTGGAAGGGGAAAACATCTCATCTGCCATATTTGAAAGCCACGCTTAATGTTGATTATTTATTCTCAAAATGGTGCCTATATTGCTATACTGTGTAGCGTTTATTTTAAATATACAGTTTCAGAACAATTGGGCACACGCCACTGGGGAATTCTGTACAGACCTCATTTAAGTGAATGGGAGCTGCAGACGTTTTCTAGTGATCATGTATGCCGGGGGTCCCCAACCTTTTTGAGCACATTTGGAATTCTGACATGGCATAGCAGGCGCAGCAACAAAATGGCTGTTACAAAATGGCTGCCACAGGAGGTGGCAGCTCTTGCCAAAGCAACATTTAAAATATCTGCACATTGCAATGTGCTGGCAAGTTTCTCTGTCAGGACATCCTCTCTGGGACAGAGTGTATGGGGGAGGTATTGAACTCCTGTGGGATTTTATAATATGGTTTTTGTGGGGTTTTTACTGTTAAAGTATACAAAGTCTGCAGTCACACACACTAAATAATCGACTTTCAATCCCCTTTCAATGCACTTTCCAACTGGATTTTGCCAGTTCACACAAACCGATTTCACACAAGAGCTGCGCCACGGTCACGCCTCCCTTTGCCCCGCTTCTATTGGTCGCATTTTATCCCGCTGTGCGGTCGCATTTTATCCCGCGGCTTCGCCTGATTTTCCCCACCGTTTTGTGATCCTCAAAAAACAGGATCACGAAACCGCGGGAAGAATCGGGCGACGCCGCAGGTCAAAATGTGGTCATGCGGCTTCGCGTGGGAAATTGACCAATAGAAGCGGGGCGAAGGGAGGCACGACCGAGGCGCAGCTCTTGTGTGAAATCGGTCACAGTAAAAAAAAAAGTTGGAAACTGCACTGAAAGTGGATTGAAAGAGGATTATTTAGCGTGTCTGACCGCAGCCAAAGAGTGCTTCCCTCTGCCTTGCCTTTAAGATGGTGTGTGTACCACCTTTGTTCTCAGATCACAGAAATTCTAAGGTAGCTAGTTAGATATAGCAGTTTGATATTAGACTAAATTTTAATCTGCTTTTAATGTTTTGCTGATGTATTTTAAAATCTTGGGATATTGTAAAGGTGTACTTCTTTTTGTATGACTGGTCTAAGGACTGTAGAAATAAAGTGAACTGAACACCTTTGTTGAAGAGGGAAAGGAAAGAGAATGTAAACTGAGGAAAGGGTTAAAGCCAAAGGGGAAGTGGGGACATCGTGTGACTGACAGGCAAAGAGAAGGGAGCAGACCCGTAAGAATGACTAAGAAGGAGCAGAGAGCAAAGATGTCTGAAGAGCCATGTGGGGAACTGATAGCCCTTGGTTTGTAGGGATGGTGGGCTCTTGTAAGAGGAATGAAGAATGGGTTTTTTTAATTAATCAAAACTTTAATAGTTTTTTCTTTAAAATGTGGTTCCCCGCCCCAAATTGTGATTTCAACAAATTTCTTTGTTTTAGAATGCGTTAGAGAGAAGGAAAAATTCCAAGACTAATAGTAAGTCAAATAGCAGCGCACTAACGGGAGTCCTCTCTGCAAAGCAAGGTACTGCGTGCATCTTCTTCTTTAACTCTTCCCTTCCAAACCCGACAACTGCTGTGTTTACTCTGAAGCTTGAATAAAAAGAGGGACTATCTTATTCCTAGCGGGAACTCTCAAGTAGTGTGATTTCCTTATTCCCATAAATCAGCACAGAATTTGATGCTAAAAGACATGAGGAGCATCAGCCCCTCCATTTCTCTTCCTGGAAATGTCTGGCACAAACAGTGTTTGCCCATAACGTCCTCATGCCTTTCCCTGCCTCCCTCTCCATGCAGGGATGGGGTGAACTCAGAGTGTGATGATGTCACATCATGTGTTGTGTTTATACTAGATATCTCGCAGCCAAGAGGTGAAAAGAGAGAGATTGGGTTGGATCCCCTCTGAATTCTGTGCAACTTTCCTGCCTCCCTCCTCCCCAAACAGCCCCAAATGCTCCTCCAAAATGCTAATGCTAGGGAAGAGGGGACTCCCGGAATCAACACGGGTGAGGGAAGTTGGACAGCTGCTGCAGGAGAAGAGAATCGTTCCCCGCCACACACAAGCAGATCTTCTCCCAGGGATCCAGCCCGTAGACTTGCCATTGTGGCAGCCCATTATCTCTAGCTATGCCCTGGGGTTCCTTGGAGCAGTTTGCGGGAAGTGGGTAGGTCAGTGTGTTTCCCTAAACGATTGTTATGCTCGCATTACAACCAAATGCTCATCTTTTACCCAACAATCCGTATCGAGCTTGGTGTGGCTCAGAAATAATAATATCTGAAGAAGTGCGCATGCGCACAAAAGTTTATGCCCGGAATTAAACTTTGTTGGACTCAACTTTTGTTCTGCCCGATACATACTAACACAGGTGACGTGATGTTGGCACAAAAGGTGAACACCTAGGCATGTGCATGTCTGTCCAGTCACCAGTCTGTTGCTTAGGCTCCCAGCATAGTACAGATGGGTGCAGTCTGACTTAATTGTATGGGCAGAAGATTCATTGTCGGAGCAGCATGGGCACAGTTGTGGAGGGAGGCAGTTGCGTTGCTCCAGTTGTGACGTAAGCAAGGCTAGAGTCTCCTTCTGCCAAGGCTGCTTGTAAAAGCTGATGGGGAATAACAGACCTCCAGGGGAAGAACCTGAACAGCCCATATGGTAGAACTGCGCATAACAAAAATGATAGCCAGCAAGGCTCCCTCTAAGCTGTGCAGTCTTGTGAGCAAAAAATCTACTTTGTGAGCTACTCTCATTAAATCTGTGAGTGAGCGATTTGGCTGCTGCATAAAATTAGTTTGCTCTGGAGCCATCCTTCCTGAGCTAAGACAAAAAATGTGTGAGCCGGAGGCTAAAAAACGGCAAGCTAGCTCACATTAACTCAGCTTAGAGGGAACACTGATAGCCAACCTAAAGAATCCCCATTTATATGAAGGGGGACAGGCTGTTGGTTAGTGGTAGAGCATCTGCTTGCTTTGCAGAAGGTCCCAGGTTCAATCCCCGGCATCTCCAGTTAAAGGATCAGGTAATAGGCGATGAGAAGGACCTCCACCTGAAATCTTCACTCAAGAGCCACTCCCATTCGAAATAGACAGTCCCGGCCTTGCTGTATCACTGTTCTGACTCTGTGTAAGGCAGCTTCATGTGTTCGCATTAACGAAAGCGTATACTCCATTTCTAACTATGGTGGATCTTGGGGCGTCAGCAGGAGTAATGGTTTAATCATTTTTCTCAAATCTCAAGGGTCGTTTCCAGCTTTCTTGGTCCCTGAAGTTAAATTGACATATCTGTGCTTCCTTTTGTATTGAATGTTTCTAGTCCAAGAGTTGTTATCAGAAGATCATGGATGTAGCCTACCAGTCACACCACAGTCCATTTCTGATCTTAAATCTTTGGCTACTGCTTTGCTGGAGACAATCCACGAGAAGAACATGGTCATTCAGCATCAGAGGCAAACCAACAAGTAAGTCCTTTCATTGGCATTTCACTGAAGCACTTCAGTCACATCCGATTATGGTTCGTTCTGTTTTTAGTGTGTGCGAGCGTTAAATGAAGGGAAATCCAGTTAATAAGTAGGTGTGTGTCTGCCTCTGTTTAACTGGGAAAGGTAAGATGTTTTAAGGAAAACTACCTGAAACTTAGCTGTATGAATCTTAATATATACTTTGTATTCAATTAGTGTGAGGGAGGGAATCTCCAGTAAGAAAGAACGGATTTTTTTGTTAGCAGTCATACTCCTATGTATTACACTGGTAGCCAGTTTGGTGTAGTGGTTAAGAGCTGAGGACTGTAATCTGAGAGAACCGGGTTCGATTCCACACGCCTCCACATGCAGCCAGCTGGGTGACCTTGGGTCAGTCACAGTTCTCTCACAGCTGTTCTCTCAGGGGCAGTTCTCTCAGAGCTCTCTCAGCCCCACCTACCTCACAGGGTGTCTGTTGTGGGGAGGGGAAGGGAAAGGAAATTATAAGGCGCCCTGAGACTCATTTGGGTAGTGGAGGGTGGGGTATAAATCTGGTCTCCTCCCCGCCCCTGCTCCTCTCCTCCCCGCCCCCTGAGCGCCTTACTGCCGGAGTTCCGCTCCTGTGCGCTCCTGCAGGAAATGACCCCTGCAAACGCTGCTGTCTGATATGTAATATGTAAATATGAATACAGTGTTTCCGTTGTGGGGCATTAGTCAGTCCTTGCAGACATAACTACAAGTGGGCAATGTCCTAGCCTTTGTGTGTGCTAATTCTCTCTCCTGAAACACCATGTCTTCATTTCAGAATTCTAGGTAATCGTGTAGCAGAGCTGGAAAAAAAGTTGAGAACCTTAGAAGTCTCTGGTCTGTGGAGCCTTCCAGGTTAGTAAATATTCACAGTGGTAGTTATTTGACTTTTACGTGTCAGAGCATAGTGAGAATTTTGTACACATCAGAGGAAACATGAATGTTTATGTTAAAAATGCCTTGCTTGTGTTATAAGGCCCTGTGGGAACAATGGGTTGAGACTATGGATGAATTGTAACGTTCCATGTTTGTGTAGGTGACTTCTCATTAGACATTTCTGAAGCCGAACCATTCTAAAGGTGCCTTACGCTATGTGGTTCATATCACAAGTGACTTTTGAAAGCTTCAGCTCTGTGGCCAGCCATTTACTAGAGCTGGTCTACATGTTCAGAAAACTGATGTGGTAGCAGACCTTCTGGATCTAACCCGTGCGAGGATGCTGGTGGAGGACTGCACAACTGAATGCTACCCATTTTTTTAAACAATGACTCCAAATCAAACCCTCCTGTACATATTAAAAAGTATTATATTGGAGAGAAGGGTAGGCTAGAATGTATTTCTCTAGACTAGTTTTCCCAAAGGTAACGGCGAGTCTTATACAGAAGTGCTCAGACACACAACCCTTCTTACAACATTCAGCCATATGAATGCTGGAAGACTCTATCATGTGGTTTTTCTGAAAGGATAGAATTGGCCTTAAGTTGTAATGTAGAAAAAGATAGGAGATACAGACTGGAATGAGTCTAAATCTTATAAAAAGCATCCAGGGATTGAAAGTCTCATTAATTCTGTTTCATTGGTTTCTTTCCTGTCCTGTCTACTGGGGAGGGAATTCATTCTCTAAAACAGCCTCCTTTCTAGATCAGCATATTTGCTCCCCTAATCCCATTGCACCTAATTGTGGTTCCTTGAACTAATTCTGTGTGCTACAACTTCAAGACCATGATTTATTGTTCTGAATTACACGTGTGTGTGCGAAGGTGCCTGAAAATGTAATGGGAGAACCGGAAGACTGCCTGTGTGAGAAGTCATTTGTATAGCAAGATTTTAACAAGAGTCTAGCCCTGTTAAGTAGTTCAGTCTTGCAGTGGCTCCAGAAAGCCAACGAAGTGAGGGTCCCCCTCACATTTTCAGGAAGGCCATTGGGTAGTGCTGGTGCCAGAAAGAGCCCTAGCCTGTTAAGACCAAAGTCCAAACTTGCCTGATGAATGGTATATCCAAAGTAGACCTTGACTGGTAGCATGTAACGGCTGCTGGGGCGAGTATTGGCTCCCATTTCATCCTTTCTTTTCTCCCATCCTTGTGAATCTTGATTCTAACACTTCCTCCCGTCTCTCACTGAGCTTCAGTTCACACGAAGGCCTCATCTAGATGTGCAACAGTGACAGACTGCTGTGGTGGCAGAATGAACTGTACCCAACCCCTTAGGATCATGTAGTGAATGCTCCATAGCCTATATCAGAGTTGGCTTCATTATGATGGCCCTGACGAAACACAAAAACAATTTACAAAAAGGACAACATTTCCTGGATTGGTCACATGGGCAAAGGCAACAGATCACCCTACTCTCTTGAACCTTGTCCAATATTCAACCTAGGGAGAATACTTTAGCCCCCTGAAAAACTGATCAATGAATCCGGGGGATTTTTTTTGCCATGGTTGACTTTCTTCCACAGAAAGTGCCCCCTTTTTGACTTAGATCTTATTACACATTTACATTAAGAAACTCTCTATCTATTCCCCACCTGAACTACATTTTATGTATCAGGTAACACATCTATTATCTTGTAGGCATCTTAGAAGTGGATCATGTTTCAAGAGCACCCTTATGCTACCACTTATAAATTTGAAGCAATATAAGTTGGGTGAAGAATAGTGAGTTGAAGGATCTCTTTAAAAATATGCACACACCCTGAATCCAGTGGTGCCACCTCAGGTTGGGAAGGCTGAGGTGAAAAGAGAGCAAAAGTGATAAAAATGGGGGAGTTCTGCAGTACTGTCATGACCGTTGGAGCCTATGAGACATAACGGGGTGTAGCCATTTTATTTGCGCCCCCTCTTGTAGACCTTCAAGTATAAGAACCTTGCCCCGATTGCTTTTTTGGCGGGAAAACGCAGGAGGGCTTTCTGTTGGTGGAGTAGGCACTCTGATGCCAATGTAATAAGGTACAACAATATTGTAAGGCTGGGAAATCATCTGAAGTTGGGGTTCTCTCTGCCTTTCCCAGAGGTGCCCTGATTATATCTGTGTAAATAATGAAATGCTGTCCTTTTTTTTTTGATAAATATTTTCTTCAATGTTCTACTACATGAAGTGAATCTAAAAATTACATCCTGCTTAAAAACTATTGACTACTTGCACAGACCTTGAACGTCAGAATGTTCAGTGTAAGATTTGGACCAAGAGAACTGGGTTCTTCTATTCTTAAAACAGAGAAGGACCTTTACTCTGAGTGTGGAAATAAATGTCATAAGTGTAGTTCCATGAGTCTTTCCCACCCCAATGATCTTTTGATAATAGAATGCAGCCTCCAGTGCTGTCATTTAAAGGGGGCAACTGATGTGGAGTGGAGAGTCTGTTTAACTCTCTCCACTTGGCTCTGCTCCTAGGTCAACTAGCCCAAGTTACTTCTGTCCCCTGGGTGGGGATCGGGTATACAGGACCTGCAAGATTTTTTCCCCAGGGGAGTAAAACCTAAGCTTTCAATGGGACACAGAATGGAGGGAAAAGGTTAGATAACTCCCCACTCCTCCACTGTTTGGTCTCTTCCTTTAAATCACAGCCATGGTGGCAGCGTTCTGTTAAAAAGATCTGGACAAAAGGGGAAATAAAGATCCCAGCATGTGGTTATGCTGTAAGAAATGCTTTTACTGAAGCGTGGACTCTTCTCTTACTCCTAAGTATTTTACCCTGGATTTATTGCATTTTAAGATCGCAGTTCTATGGGACGTCCATCAGAGTAAGCATGCGTAGTACGGTGTAGCATGCTCCGTTCACAAGTAAGAATGCCAGAGTATTTATGTCGTCCTTTATTGTATGCCTGAATATCTGTTCTATTTTATATATATATATATATATCAGTGCTTTTGTTTTGCCTCTGGGCCATTCAGAATCTCTGACACCCATTAATGCCTCCTGCCACTTGTTTTCCTGCGTCCAAAAATGATACGCCCCAGTGAATTGATTCCTTTTACTGAACCAAGTAGCAATTTAAACATTTCAGGGATGCTTTGAACCACATTATCCTCTTCAGAGACAAATGGGAGGCTTGTGGCTCCTTAATGACTAGCAAAATTTGTATTCCAGCGTAAGCACAGATGGACCAGAGCCCACGTCTTCCAATGTGACGAGTGAATCTTCACTATGCAGGCATTTTATGTGTGTGTGTGTGGGGGGAATGACCATTAAAAAAAAAAAGCAGATTCAAGGGGACTATGAAATGCAGACAGTACAGGATGAAATGTAATTCTGTAAACCTCCCCTCTTTTGGGACAGATTTTCAGAAGAGAAGTAAAAAAAAATTTTTTTTATTCATTTGAATGCTTTTATGCTGCTTTTCTTCTGGAACACAGAACACCCAAATCAGCTTACCAACTTTAAAGTCTCAGACAATCTAAGATAAGAGTTTAATCTTAGATTTTTATGCACCTTCAGTTCTTTAGATGAAAGATAGAAGACTAAGAGATCATGACAGTAGACATAAGCACGCTAAGTGCCATAGAACTCAGTCGGACTCAACTTGTTAATAAGCACACATTGGCTCAGGTCGCAGGTTCATCATCATGAGTTGGATTCTGTCAGAGGAAATGTCAGAGGAAAGAGTTCTAGACTAACCGTCTCTCTAGGATGGTTGTCTTCTCTTTGCAGGCTTTTTTTTGGGGGGGGGGGAAGAAGGATACACTTGGATGCCTTCAAACATGTACTCTTCTCCAGTGGAACCATGTGCAGTGTCATCTTTTAAAAACCTTTCCCTCCCACAGAATGCAGCCATAGGGGTTGCTATTTGAAGGGGGAGACTAGTGTGACCAGAGAGGATCTTTCCCTGTTATTTGCTTACCCCTGGAAATCAGAGGTACACCTTTTTATCCCCAGTGGGGGAAGAACTACTGTGGTACAGCATCCAAAACCTTTGTATTCCAGTGTCTGATCAATAGTATTTGTTGAACAGTGAGGTGCAATGTTTTGGGATTATGTACAGTTTTATGGTATTATCCTCCTTGATATAATTTTTTTTTAAAATTAAAAATACTGATATTATTTTTCCCACTCAAGCTGAAAGCTGATTAGAGAGACCCCTGGGGAATATAAAGCACACACTTGGCATGATGAAGGTCCATCAGTGCTTCCATAGGAGGTGCTGGAATTGAAGGAGTTTTCCTTGGCCGTGGCTCCCTCGGAGCTTAGGACATTGCAGTAAACCATACTGAGCTAAATGGACCAATGATCTGTTTCCGTATAAGGTCCAAACTAGGGGGGGCGGTGTCCCTGGGGTTGTCTTGGGCCATTTTGTAGCGTGAATTGCACTGGAGAACTCCTTTTAATGGTGCCACGGGGGCCTGCTTCTGTCTCTCCACAAAAAAAAATAAACCCCATATACAGACAATACTGAGGGGAGATCCCTCATGGCATTCTCTTTGGCAGTGCCCAAAAGGACCACTTCTACCTGCCCCATGTTTCCCCATTGTTAAATCGCTCGCTTAACAAAGCAGCCGGAGAGTGATTCAGCAAGAACACAGCTTTATTCTTCCACTCGAACACAACTCCAACACGGATCAACACCTGATAGCCAGAACAGCCTTTACATTGCACCTGTCCGGCTTTTAAACATTCCCGGCTAATGTAGCCACACCCACTGTACAAATACCAACCAATAAGGTTGTTCACATAAGGATCAATCATGGACGTTCCCGCTCAGGGAGCTTGCTGTGAAGTGATTGGCTTGTTACTTCCTGGGCTAGCAATACGATTGGATGTATTTGGATCCTAGCCCAGGATGAAGCTTAACATTGCTTTTCAATGAGATGTTTCACATACATTCCATGGCAGCTTTGGAATATACTATACCCATGTTTCCAATACGCCTCCCCACAAGACACGTCAGAGTCACCACAACCTTCCCCCTCACACACACACTTCTCTGACTTGTTTTTTTTTTTAACTTGAGCAAAGCGATTGCAGGCGCCCCAGTTGATGTGGAAATGGCTCCTTTTAAAAAGTTCGTCACGGGAACCGAGGGTCTGAAAGGTGCTTGTTCCCTGCAGCACAGAATCAGGCCCCCCCGTGGCACAGTTAAAAGGAGTTCCCAAATTGGGAACCCAGTCCACAAAATGGCAGTGCATCCCAGGGCAACCTCAAGAGACATCTATCTCATCTAGTTTGGCCTCAAGATGCATTTATATGTTCAGTGGTGTCATATATTCATCTGATTTCCAGCAGGAAAACCGGTTGAAGGAAAAGGGTTGCAATGGGTCCTCTCCCATGCTGGTCATCCCCTTTCAGTAGCAAAGCCGTTTTTGTAAAGAGAAAGAACAAATAAATGCTGCATCACAGAAATATACATAAAGGCGTCGTTTTGTCGAGCAAATGTGCAGCTATACAATGGGATTGTTCAGTTTGAGTATTTCTGTTCTTTGTTCTGTCCATCTCAGATACTTCCTTTTCCTTTCCCTGCTGCAGTCATCCACTGCCTCCTTCAAGCAGCACCCTCTGTATTGGGGACAGGTGGAGGTTTCTTAAATCAACTTGCATGTTGGTGAATAATCTCCCATGGGTAAACCGGGATGTCGTGTGTGATGACAGTTCCATCCGTTTACACAACACCGTGTCTCCATAGTCATGTATTTTAACACAGGTCCCTTTAAATACAAGCCTAATCATGAACGCACAGCTCAGTTCAGAGTCCCTAACCGTGATTAGCATTCACTGTGCTTTGTAGTCTGAACCCTGGTTCAGGCCCCAAACATGCGGGGAAATCTTGATTTAGCTTTGTCCCCTCAGGTGAATGCATAGGGAGGTGCAAGATGGATTGGCTTGTTGCTTTTCAGGGGAAGCTGGAGAAGTAAGGGGATTTTCTTAATCACAGGTGATGCAGACAAGGTATATGGTCAAGGCAAACGTCCCTGTCAGGCTATTGTGCTAATTCCGGAGGAATCAACATGTTAGTCTTTTGCAGTGAGAATATTTATTCCAGGATAAGCTTTTGTTAGTCAGCATCACTTCAGTTGCTGCTTCCACAATCAGTGAACACTCTGATGCATCTAATGCAGGCTTCCCAAGGGCAACTGGTGCCCACCAGATGTTTTTAGAAAGTGGGTGGGACAAGGAGGGGCTTTTGCCCAGCAGAGCTTCTGATTGGCCACTGGAGCCTGAGATATAATTGGCTGTGCAAACCAGTTGCTTTGGTGGCGGCAGCTGCTGCCGTAGCACGAGGACCATCATTGTATGACAGAAGATAAGCTGTGTATATGCAGGGAAGTATTTTTTACAGTACATTCATTTTAAAATGAATCCTGTCAGACAAAGCTTCTGCCTGAAATGTCGAAGAATTACAGTTATGCATGACCTCACTTCCTGAGGTTTTTGTAGTTGGTTCTGCCTCTTCGGGCAGCCATTTTGTGGTCCCTCCCACCATCCAGTGTCAGAATTCTAAAGGCTCAAAAAAGGTCGAGGATCCCGATCTCATGAAATGAATAGTAACTCAAAAATGTATGCTGGAATACATTTTGTTAGTCTTTCAGGTTCCATGGAACCCCTTTTTTATTTTCCTTCCAACCATCTTGGTTTGTAGCCAGTTCTTAGCCAGTTTTCATATTCTGACGTAGCCGTTAGTCATGTCTACACAGCACCTCTAGGAGCTCATAAAATGGCTTTAGAACATTCGTTTCATCTCCATCCACTAAACTTGAGTTTTGACCGTTGAAAACAGAACAATGGTGAAAAAGAGAGAGGCGATGACAGTTCAGAATATCTTGTGCTATTATTTCTCTGTCTAGACATCAAATTAATATTTATATAATAACTTTTCTCTCCTTCCCTTTTTTCCCCCCCTCTTGCTGCCTGAAGGCCTGAGCTACTCTGTCTCAGTGGGATTTGGGAGTAGGTTTTTCTTGACATGTGTATTTTTAGTAACTCATCTTAGCGGTGCATTAAATATTGTCACTGCATGTAAATAAATGGAAATGTTATCTGAATGCTTTTTTAAAATATCTGTCAGATTAAGATGTTGAGCTGGGTAAGTTGGATAGCCACAAGAGAAATAGAGAGCGCCATGTAAAATCCTCCTTAATTGGGGGAAAATGGTAATAAGGGAGAACGTGAAACTGTTCTTGATTTAATAATTGTAAGCTGTACGCAATGTGACTTGATTTTATTTATTTATTTATTTAATTTTTTTAAAGAATCAGATCAGCAGTAAGTCAAGAAATTCTATTCCCACTGACTTGTTGATTTTGATTGGGGTCAGCATGTAGGCTGCTTACTTATGTTTTATTTCTAGACTACTCTTACCTGTTTTCTTTCCTCGTCAAGTCACAGCCGACTTATATTGGCCCCGTAGGCTTTTCAAGGGAAGAGATATTCAGAGGTGGTTTGCCATGGCCTGCCTCTGAGACACAACCCTGGTATTCATGAACTCATGAAGCTGCCTTGTACTCAATCAGACCTTTGGTCCATCAAGGTCTGTACGGCCTACTCAGACTGGCAGCCGCTCTCCAGGATCTCAGGCAGAGGTCTGAGACGCTGGAGATCTGCTTCCAGTCTGAGTAGACAGTACAGACCTTGATGGACCAAAGGTGGTCTCCCATCCCAATACTTAATTGGGGCTGACTCTGCTTAGTTTCCAAGATCCAACGAGATCGGGCTAGCCTGGCTATCCGGGTCAGGTCTTCTATACTCCAAAATCAAGTGTGGTCATAGACATTAAACAGAGAATCTGGGTGTATCTGAGGAATTTCAGACAGGCAATATATTCCGGTTCAGGAACGGTTCCCAAACGGTTTCTGGTCTGAAATTTCAGACAGAACTGTTTTAGAACTGGTTCCCTAGCAGAATATATTTGTACTTTCACACAGAAACGCTTCTGTCCTGTTCAGGAAACGGGGCTGAACCGTTTTACCTGTAAACCACTTCCAAGTAGTCTTCAGTTTCTTCTCCTGAATCTGAAACGCTTCTCCCTGCCGTTTTTCGCCCACACGGGCAATCTCCGGCTGTTTTTTTTTTTTTAAGGTTTGCTTTAGAGCGCTATAGCCCTATAATGCTATAACAAAACAGCAAAACAGCATTATAGCAATCCCATTGGAATGTCTGGATTGTTGTGTTATAGCGCTATAGTGCTCTAAAGCAAACGTTTAAAAAAAAAGCCGGAGATCGCCCACGTGGGCAAAAAACAGCGGGAAAAAGTGGGAAAAAGCAGTGCAGTCTGAAATGGCAAACCACTTAAGATCCAGCTGTTTACCGGTAGAGGAAAGCCATGTGTGAAATGGCAGCACTATACCGGTTTACTCCACAATGGATCAAAAATGGCTTCAAACCGGCTTAAAAAGGGTAGTGTGAAATTCCTCACAGTCTCACCAAACTAAACTGGTCTAATAGTAGATCCATCTTTTCAAAGACCCCCAAGTCCGGTCATCATGAGGACGCAGAGGAGGGGGCTAAGGACTCTCTGTGAGTACAGTTCTCAGGATTCTGTGATGGAAGCCATGAAAGTCAAACTGGTATAAATCCGACCCCAGTTTGTAACTTAGATATGCCATTACAGCAGTTTTGCTTCTCTTACTTTGAGGTTGTAAACACCAGTGATGTCCGCACAGCACTTTCTCTGCAACCTCTGCCCCAGGACACCCAATCTTGTTGAGCTCTTGGATCTTTGAGAATGGGTAGTGGATGCTTCCACAAAATGGCTGCCTTGAGGGAAGGGGGCAAGGCCAGCCACCAAATGGCTGCCATGTGACCTGGGACCAGTCACAGCACGTTGAGATGTTCCGAGCCAAGTATCCTCTTGTAATGGAGGCAGCTGTTTCTGAATGGGAGATACCTCTTAGCAGGGCTATTTTTGGGCAGGAACGCACAGGAACGGAGTT
Source organism: Gekko japonicus (assembly GCF_001447785.1). Taxonomy (NCBI): domain Eukaryota; kingdom Metazoa; phylum Chordata; class Lepidosauria; order Squamata; family Gekkonidae; genus Gekko; species Gekko japonicus. The sequence goes on along the minus strand of NW_015169779.1, from coordinate 1,749,144 downwards.
CCGGCTGGCTCCCTAGTTGGCCATGCCCAGCAGGAACTCATTAGCATAATAGGCCACACCCAACAGCAGGAACTCATTAGGATTGGCTTCATTAGGGGTATATGGCCTAACATGCAAAGGAGTTCCTGTTAGAAAAAAAAGCTCTGGGTTTTGACAACAAACAAGGTAAACAGAATAAGAAGCAAAAGGTGGGTGTGACTGGATGACCACACTTCTGGTAACATGGGGATGTGGCCTAATATGCTAATGTGCTGTGCTGTCAAGGGTGTGGCCTAATATGCCAATGAGTGTCTGCTATTGGGTGTGGCCTATTATGCTAATGAGTTCCTGCTGGGCTTTTTCTACAAAAAAAAGCCCTGCCTCTTAGGCTCTTCAGAAACACTTTGTGTTCCTTTGAGGTGGAGGAAAGCCAGGACTGGCTGTTTGCTTTCAGGAAAAGGCCACAGGAAATCAATCAGTGGACACCCTGGTGCCCGTAAGCTCCACATTAGGGATCACTGCTCTACCCATTCCAGTGTTGCCATGATCGCCCTCATCACACTGCAGATAGCCACACCCACACCCAGCTTCCATGGGCAGGGTGAAGTTACTTGGGATGTGATTATGGTGATCAGTGTAATGAGAACTGTCAGAATTTCACAGTGGAGAAGTGGCTTCAGTAAGCAAGTGACACTAGTTGATTGGAACAACCTCACAGGCTCTCCGGTTTGGTTCTGGGCCCATTCAACGTACCGCTTTTGACCTTTAAAACCTTAAAGAGTTGAAGTCCAAAGTGCCTGGAAGGACTGTCTCCACCAATACGAACCAGTCCAAGACCTGAGACTGCCCCAGAACAAATATCTTAATGTGAGAACCCTCTATGTCAATGATAGGTTGGTGGGGATTGGCAAGTGGGCCGCCTTTTTGGTGGAGCCAGTTTGGTGTAGTGGTTAAGTGTGTGGACTCTAATCTGGGAGAACTGGGTTTGATTCCCCACTCCTCCACTTGCACCTGCTGGGTGATCTTGGGTCAGTCACAAGCTCTGGCACAGCTGTTCCTGAAAGAGCAGTTTGTGTCAGAGTACTCTCAGCCCCACCCACCTCACCGGGAGTCTGTTGTGGGGAGGGGAAGGGAAAGGAGTTTGTAAGCCGCTCTGAGACTCCAAGTGAAGGGCGGGGTATAAATCCAATCTCTTCTTCTCTTCTTCTTCTTAGTAATGTTTGAAGGTCTGTTGGGATTTCTGCCTAAGGTTTTAGATTTTGACTGTATATGTTGTGATTTCATAGGTAGATTTGGCAGAGGGGCGTTTCTTATATTAAGCTACTTTTGCATGTCATTTTAGGATATTTATACCCCACTTTTGCATTTATTGAATGCAAAAGTGGGGTATAAATGTCCTAAAATGAATTTTAATAAATGGCAACGTCACTAGAGGGGATGCAGTTTTTAGTAGCCCCTTTGTGACAAGTATAACATGTACATCCGAGGGACCCACCCTCGTCTGCAATGGCAGGAGGGGCTAAGTATTGGTGCCCAGGGCGAGCTGGGGGGGGGAGGGGATCCTGGGACGAAGCCCGGAAGCTCCATATAAAGATATCTGCTCTGCTTGGTCTCGGACAGGGAAGAGGGAGAAAGTGTCTGGGGAAGTCTGGGGGAAGGAAGAGGACCAGTGTGCCAGACCCCCCCCCCCTCCCAATTCTGAGGCTGGTGAATAAAAATACCTCTTTGGCAGCAGGACGGCAGAAAGCCGGGAGACCATCTCTGAGATGGGAGAGCCTCACACTGGGGTCGTGGTAGCCCTCTCTCTTGCGTTTGTAAAGCCTTTCATCTCTCCCCTTAGTTAATACTGCATTGCTTGGTGAATAAAAATACCTCTTTGGCAGCAGGACGGCAGAAAGCCGGGAGACCATCTCTGAGATGGGAGAGCCTCACACTGGGGTCGTGGTAGCCCTCTCTCTTGCGTTTGTAAAGCCTTTCATCTCTCCCCTTAGTTAATACTGCATTGCTTTATGTTCCTTTGTCCAGCCTTGGAAAGAAAAGGTGACATGTAGAAAGAATGAAATTTCTCATTGTTAAGTCTTTTGGGCCCCCAGTTTGTAGCCCCCCCCCCCCCCCCCCGTATTCTCTGTCCTGGAACAACATTTCCCTCCAGACCTGAGTTGAAGTGATCAAAACACGCCTTGCACACTAAAAACACAGAATCAAGGCAATAAAGGAGCAGTCCAGCTCTTGGCACTAGTCAACAAGTAATCTCCCCCTCCTGCCAGAACTGTGCCTTGATTTTAGATGATATTCCCCTCAGAGTCAAGGCAAGGGGTGTCTATGGAAGAGACAGAGGCACTACTAGAGATGTGAAGGCCCGGAAAAAAAACGGAAAAATTTGGAAAAAAACCATTTTTTTCCCAGAAGCCTTTTTTGTTTTTCTCTGAAAAATTGGAAAAATTGAAAAAAGGAAAAGAAAAGAAAAAAATTGATTATGGAATGTTTTATTTTAACATGATGAATAAAATATTTTAAGACAAGGTGTTCAAATATTTTCCAAATCATTTCTAAAATATATATATATTATGGTATCAGATTGATCTAATTTCTGTGCACTGAGGACAAGCAAGTCCTAGGTTACAAACTGAACTCTCCAATGCAAGAACAAGATGCATTTCTTCCTTTAGGAGGTGCTATTGTCATGAGAAAAGAAAAAGGTTTCAGTTTTGTTTTTGCATGTGGGCGGGTATTCTGTTTGTAATAACTGTTTGGATACACTATATTTTTAATATGCTAGTTGTGATAATTTCATGCCAAGTAAAAATGTCCATAGTCATATTTTATGTTCCTAAAGTAACAGAATGACTTTCAATCTAGAAAAGACAAAAGAAGTGCTAATGTAGCATTTTGTTCAATTTTTCCGAAAATTTCCGTTTTTTTCCGGGGGAAAACGGTTTTTTTCCTGAGCTTCAACATTTCCGGAAATTTTACATCTCTAGGCACTACACTGTTGGTGTGGGAGCTGCTTTCTCATGGCTGCTTCCCAGCATTGGAGTAATATGAGGACCTCTTTTGCTACAGTGGGAGTTGAGAGGATGTGGGTACTTATTGTGGGGGGAGAGACTTTGTCATTGCGCAGTGACGTCACTTCCGTCATGACCCAGAAGCACCATCATCACACTGGGTGGGTGGGTGGGGAGTGCTCTAGCACTCACCTCAAAACTCTGAGGTTTCTGAGCAAGTCCTAGACTAGAGTGTCACCCCGGTGCAATGCCAGGGCTTCTGGGTCGTGCCAGAAATGATGTCATTTCCCCCCCACCCAAATTTGCCTGTGTGCTTCCTCCTGCTCGCCAACCAGAGGAACGTTGGTGGGCACTGGCAACAATTGCCAGGAGTTTGCCCACCATTAGCAGGCATATGGTAAGCCTAGCTACTCTCCAGTCCATAAAGAGCCAGTTTGGTGTCGTGGTTAAGTGCGTGGACTCTAATCTGGGAGAACCGGGTTTGATTCCCCACTCCTCCACTTGCAGCTGCTGGATGACCTTGGGCAAGCCATAGCTCTGATAAGAGCTGTTCTTGAAAAGAGCCGTTTCTGTCAGAGCTCTCTCAGCCTCACTTACCTCACAGGGTGTCTGTTGTGGGGAGGGGAAGGGAAAGGAGTTTGTAAGCCCCTCTGAGACTCCCTTGGGTAGTGAAGGGCGGGGTATAAATCCAATCTCTTCTTCTTCATTACTGCCACAGGGAACAGCTACAGTACAAGCCCCTCACATTATTAAACTGTGACAGCTCCCTTGAAGCCAGAGCAGGGCCAGAGAGAGGGGGCGGAAGGGATGCATGATGCTTCAGAATACTTGACAACTAGAACCAGTAGAACAGCTCGCCAACCATACAAGCAATGCTTGTAACAGATTACTGATCCCCAACATGGCACCTGTGGTCCCTTGTGGTGGCCGCTGAGGTATTTGCTGGCGTCCACTTGCTGGCTTTCCAGCAGGACAGGTTGCTTCAGAACACTTGACAACTAGAACCAGTAGAACAGCTCGCCAACCATACAAGCAATGCTTGTAACAGATTACTGATCCCCAACATGGCACCTGTGGTCTCTTGTGGTGGCCGTTGAGGTATTTGCTGGCGTCCACTTCCTGGCTTTCCAGTAGGACAGGATGCTTCAGAATACTTGACAACTAGAACCAGTAGAACAGCTCGCCAACCACACAAGCAATGCTTGTAACAGATTACTGATCCCCAACATGGCACCTGTGGTCTCTTGTGGTGGCCGTTGAGGTATTTGCTGGCGTCCACTTCCTGGCTTTCCAAAGCAAAGAGCCCGTCCTGGTTTTCTTCCACTCCACTGTAGCAAGAGGTACTTCAGAAGACCCAAGCATGGGAGGACGCTTGGCTGGAAACGTCCCACCATTTTGTTAATCCCTCCCCGTGGCAGCCAGTTTTGTCATAGGTCTCGCCTCTCTTGGCAACCATTTTGTGTTGGTGTCCACCCCCTTTTCTCAGGGCTCAAGAAGTTCAGGAGTCCTGTAGCAGAGCCGCAGTATTGCTTAGTTTAAAAAGAAAAATAGCCGCTTTAGGAGAGGGGTGTTCGGAGCAGGACAGGGAAGGAGAGGTGCAGAGTCCTTTTCCTTTTGGCGCTTTCCCCCCTTGCCAGGTCCCAGTCATGTTTTGAGTTACAAACGGCACTGGGGCTCTCTTTCCCATGTCTTTGTTTTGTGTGGTTAGCTCCTCACAAAGTGAAGCTGCGGCCCGCGTGCTTGTTTTTCCTCTGAAAACTTTCCCTCTTTTGACAGAAGGTCCCCTTCCATCCCTCCCTTTCCCTCCTGCTTCTAACAAAATTTTCTTATGCCCAGGGAAATTTATCTTGGCCAAATAGCGTTTGTTAGTGACAGGCCTATAATTTCTGCACGTTGTGAAACCCGCACGGAATCTTCTCCCTTCCAGTGTGACGTTGTTTTAATTTGATTTTGATAGCAGCAACAAGGGGGAGCTGTTAGATATGAAGCCGGGAGAGGCTGCACTTTTTAAAATACCGCCACGGCCAAAAAGCCATTAGCAACGGCATTCTTGACTTCTCCTCAGCTAGCGCCTACAGAACCATTCTGATCAACACTCTGTAGACGCTTAATTGTTTCTCGACCAGAAGGCTTATGGCTATGTTTTCAGAAGTGACGCGTGATGGTTTATGAGCTTTCAAAATGAGACATGCTGAAAGGAGTTGATTCTTCCCCCCCCCCCAGGCCAAATGTCAATATGTACTGAAAAAAGGGCTCCTTAAGGGTGTCTCAAGCTAGAAGCACAACCTTTTTAATCTTGTGTCAGAAATCTCAGCCCATCACGTTAACAAGAGAGAAAAACAACATGCCTTATGTAATGAAAGTGGTTTATATATAATTCTATAGATATTTCTCATTATTTGGATGCTGGATCCAAGGAAATGGGCTGTAGTTATTCCTGTAACTCCATGATTTAGAAATCTACATAGTGATTCTAAAAGATAGCCTGGCATCATTATTATCAAGAGCTGGGGTGGTGAAGTGGTTAAGAGCGGTGGACTCTGATCTGGAGAGCCAGGTTTGATTCCCCCCTCGTCCTCCACATGAAGCCTGCTGGGTGACCTTGGGCCAGTCACAGTTCTCTCTGAACTCTCTCAGCCCCACCTACCTCACAAAGAAGAGAATATGAATGTAAGCTGCTCTGAGACTCCTTGAGGTAGAGGAAAACAGGGTGTAAAAACTTTTTCTTATTGTTTCTGTATCACGATTGGTGGGAGGAGGTGAAGAGAGTGTAGCTTGCCTAACACCACCCACTGGGTTCATAGGTGTGCTAAGCCTTGCCCTTGAAATTCCTAATTTATGCTCATTTCTCTGCTGCGCTGGTAGCTTCAGTTTGCTAATGGTATTCGTTTGTTGGGGTGTCCCTTGTCAAATCTAGTGAATTTGTCATTCCTGATGATTTCTAGAATCTTATCTTATTCTAGACAGATAGGATCTACTTAGAGCCTCTTCAGATATAGTTGATTGTACTCATTGACTTACTTATTTGAGAATGAAATAAAACATTGGCGTTTCTGCCAACCAAATACTTTTACAGTCGAATCGACCACACACAAAAAATAAATCTAAAATATCTTTCTGTCTCTGGAATTTTGTTACATGGATAGCATATTGGATCCCTTTAAAATGAAACTGGAACTGTCATTGGAAGAAAATCTGGGTTTGAATCCAGATTTGATTCAGTTAGCTATTTTGTGATTTCATGGGGAGGGCTTGAAAGCTACACAGGCAAAATATCAACAGCGAGGAGTCCATGGTGGGTCTTCCTCAGGGTACAAGGAATTAAAGTATTATCTACATTAATGTTACACATTAGCCTGAAAATATTTGTCTCATTTTGGTCCAGTGGCAATAGAGTACATCTGGCCGGATAATTTTCTTCTGCCAAATGAGGAGACCAGATGTGTTGGTACAAAATGTACTCTTTGGGTCTGATACTGTTCAACTGTCATACATTTTGGCTTGTAATCTAACTCTGCCGTTGATGTTGCCTCACGGCGCTGTAGAGAATAGCCAGTGATGTACTCCTGCTGTGTGAAATGTTGCATTAGAGAATGTCCCAGGCATGTGCCAGTGAGTTAATTATTTCTGTATCCTCCTAAATTGCAGGTGGCAAAGATACGATCACATTCAGTGATGCTGCTCTTCCCGTCATCCAAAGGTCTCAGTCACCCTTGTTAACTTTCACTGATAAGCCGCAAGAGAAGAAAGGAGGTAAACAGTCGGGGTCATCGTGGGGAGCACACGGTGTAGGTTGGTTCCTCACTTGGGCCATAGAGTAGACTGCATCAGAGAGGCCAGCGTCTCAGTGGTTCTGAAGCTGTCTGCATTATTTCATTTCTGTGTCATTAAGGTCATGCACAAAGCCTGTTACTGCTGCGTCTCCTGTGCCAGCACGATTCCACGCAGACACTGGGGCATTGCTTACATGGGTGGAGCTATACTACAGGCTCCTCCCATGTGGTTATGTTACCGTAGCAGCATGGGAAAGAACCAGGGCTATTTTGGGGCAGGAACGGAGTTCCGGCTGGCTCCTGAGTTGACCACGCCCAGCAGGAACTCATTAGCATAATAGGCCACACCTAACAGCAGACACTCATTAGGATTGGCTACATTAGGGGTGTGTGGCCTAACATGCAAAGAAGTTCCTGCTACAATAACAGCCCAGGGTTTTGACAACAAAGTAAACAGAATAAGAAGCAAAAGGTGGGTGTGGTTGGATGACATATGGGGTGTGGCCTAATATGCTAATGAGCTGTGCTATCAGGGGTGTGGTCTAATATGCTAATGAGTGCTGCTGGGTGTGGCCTATTATGCTAATGAGTTCCTGCTGGGCTTCTACTACCCAAAAAGCCCTGGAAAGAACCAGATGGCAGGCTTTCTCATATTTACCAGCTTAATGTAGGAAGTGTGCAGGGAAGACCCATGTGCAATCAGCTCGTCGGCAAAGGTGGTAGATTTATGGTTATACCACTTCAGAATCGAAACGGAGAGTTGGTGAACAACACTCCGCCATGTTGAGAATTCTGTCCCCGTATTTTAATAGCAGTGGGAAAGCTTCCCAAATTCAGCAGTGAATTCAGAACTGCTGCAGGGGACCGATTCAGATCAGGACTGCAGCATGGGGGGAAGGGGGGACTCTTGCATCCCCCCCACACACACTGTTTTCCTGACCAAGCCCAGCCCAGTGGGTGTTATTAGCTTACGTGTGCGGCCCACCACAGGGCCTTTTCGGGTCAGAAAATGAGGCAGAGGGAGAAGTAAGAGCTCCTCATCTCCCAGCACCACGGTCCCGATCTGAATCAGGTCCCTGCAATACTTCCAAATTGAGCTGAAGAACTTGTGTCTCTGCAAGTGGTGATCACATAGAGGATGTAATATGTAGTTTGGACCTTAGTGTAGCCCTGTCCCTGATCATTGCTAATTTGCTACGTGCAGGGAATTTTCTTACTAGGGAGCCCATTCTGTACGGCTCTTGTTGGAAGTGCTACTGTCCAAAATTGACTGATTCTAAATAAATGTGCTGCCCAAGTGTATAGGTCGTGCTCCTCTGAGCGTCTTTTATAAGCGGAAGGCTCCTTCTGCCAGAAGAAAACACCTCTGCTAGTGGAACAGATCTGTAGGATCCAGCAGTCTAGTGGTCTGCCATCCGCTGGAGGCTACAGCCCAGTTCTGTTAGATTTTAAATATCAACATTGTCATGAAGATAAAGTTTTGCAATTTAGACAGGGCAAAAGATATGTAGGAATTGATAGGAAAGAAATAATATGTACAATGGTGGGGCCGAGGAACAATGGCCACACTGAATACCCCCACCCCACTTCCTTAGCAACCACAGGTGCTGCAACTCTTCCAGCACCTGAGCTTCCACCAGACATGGGCCCGTGTTTTCAGGAACATCTTGCCATGAGGACTAGAAACAAACATTCTCTAGTAGTGGCCACTTGGTATGACTGCAGTTCTGTCGATACTTAATACTAAGCTTCTTAGTCTGCTGTATTAATCAGACTTCATTTAGGAGTGAATCCTATTTGGGTGAGTGGGCCTTGCTGCTGAGTGAAGATAGGGTTGGTCTGTAAGAGCAGCTGTTTCCTTCACCTCTGCGTTTCATTATACTGGGATCTGAACCCAAATCTCTTCCCCCTCCTTATTGTTGGTCTGTCTCCAGTTACTGCATCAATGCACCTTTCTTGCTTGTATGTTTGTCCTCTGGGTAATTATGAGCTAAGGTTGGGGGCCATGTTCCCTCTAAGCTGAGTTAGTGTTAGCTAGCTCACAGTTTTTTAGCCTCCGGCTCACGCATTTTTGTCTTAGCTCAGGAAGGAGGGCTCCAGAGCAGACTAATTTGTGCAGCAGCCGAATCACTCGGTGTAGTGGTTTGGTGTAGTGGTTAAGTGTGTGGACTCTAATCTGGGAGAAGTGGGTTTGATTCCTCACTCCTCCACATGCACCTGGCTGGATGACCTTGGGCAAGCCATAGTTCTGATAAGAGCTGTCCTTGAAAAACAGCAGTTTCTGTCAAGAGCTCTCTCAGCCCCACCTACCTCCCAGGGTGTCTGTTGTGGGGAGGGGAAGGGAAAGGAGTTTGTAAGCCGCTCTGAAACACCTTTGGGTAGTGAAGGGCGGGGTATAAATCTAATCTCCTCCTCCTCCTCCTCCTCCTCCACCTCCTCCTCCTC
>NW_015169779.1:1709981-1739906 GCF_001447785.1 Gekko japonicus | reverse complement strand
TTCTTCTTCTTCTTCTTCTTCTTCTTCTTCTTCTTCTTCTTCTTCTTCTTCTTCTTCTTCTTCTTCTTCTTCTTCTTCTTCTTCTTCTTCCCAGTAGCTCACAAAGTAGAATTTTTGCTCACAGGACTCCACAGGTTAGAGGGAGTGTTGGTTGGGGGTGGAGTTGATTGGGGGTTTGAATGGGATTCCTGGTGGGGCCAGCCCAGTATCCCCCAATTCTCTCTTTCTCCCTCCCTCTCTGTGCACAGGCACATGCTTGGAGGGTATATTGACTATAAAATAATTTAAATGCAGGGTTGTTTTTTTAAAAAAAAAACCCTCAGTATTGAGGCATGGCCTCTATTGCAGGTTAGGTACAAAGTTCATACCCTTTTGGTTCTTCCTATTGACTTCTCATTCTGGCAGTCGTGATGCATAGCAAAGACTCTGCACTAGTTCTTCACAGTAATTAGACTGCAGGGGGGATTTCCCCCCCTTCGGTTCTTTTTTTCTCTCTTTTTTAATGTTATCACAATGTCAGATAAAATCTGACTGCAAGGTTGATTTGGTTCCATGAACTTGGTCAACTGATTTTCTTTTCTCCCCTAGTCAAAAATAAGCATAGTTTGAAGAAGCCCATTAAGCATTCCAGTCGTAAAATATTGCAGGCAGACTAACCTCAATTATCTAACAAGACTCGGGGGACAATCATTCTGTCAAATTAACAAGTAAGCAAACTCCTCTCTCCGTACCTTACTCCTGTCTCTGAGTCTGCTCCGAAAGTCCCTTGCTCCTCCTGAATACATTTAGATCAGCTGTAATCAAGGTGAGTATTCACACACACACACACACACACAAACACACACACACAAAAAGAGAGCCACATTTTCTATCAAAAACATTAGAAGTTCCTTATGTAAAAAATGAAAAAGTTGTTTTTCCTGCATGTTCAAGCTACTCATTTTGCATACTCCATTTGGAACCCAATAATTGTAAATATTGGCACCATTTGGTGTAGTGTTTAAGTGTGTAGTGGTTAAGTGTAGTAGAGCCAGTTTGGTATAGTGGTTAAGTGTGCGGACTGTAATCTAGGAGAACCGGGTTTGATTCCCCACTCCTCCAATTACAGCTGCTGGATGACCATGGGCAAGAGCTGTCAGAGCTGTTCTCTCAAGGACAGTACTGGAAAGAGCTCTCTCAGCCCCACCTACCTCACAGGGTGTATGTTGTGGGGAGGGGAAGGGAAAGGAGTTTGTAAGATGCTCTGAGACTTCAAGTGAAGGGCGGGGTATAAATCCAATCTCTTCTCTCTCTTCTTCTTTTAATGTGGTGGGAGAGATTATAGATAGGTAAAAGGTTAAATCCAGCCAGATCTTTCACTTACTCTCCTGGCTTCATTTGCCATCCCACGTGGCTTTTGTCTCCTAGGTCCCATGATCTTCCCAACATAGCCTTTTCAGTGGTCACAGAGGACCACCTCCTCTCTTTCTTACCAGCAGAAAAGCTGGTTGGGTCCAACCTCTGATGAAGGGGAAGCGAGGGACCATAGCTCACTGAGTTTACGTGGCAGATTCAACTGCTGGAATTTCCAGTGAAAGGATCCCTGGTTTTTTTAAAAAAATCAAACAGGTAAAGACTTCTACCTAAGACCCCTGAGAGGTGCCGGTCAGATTAGGTGGTACAGTGCCAAACAGTAAGACACAGGGTGGGGAAAACAAACCTGACCCAAAAACTGGAATCAAGAACCAAAAGGGTGAGAAGAAAGTCTAATGAAGGGCCAATATTAAAAACTTAAGTTTTTAAAACAGTGCCAAATAGACCCAATGTCTGACTCGCTATATTGTAGCATAATAAAGGGCACAATTCAGCCAACTTTAAACATTTTTACTTCTAGTGAGAAAGTAGAACATGGACCTTTAAAAGTTCTTAATTTGGCTGGTTCATCCAGAGCTAACTGTGTCATTGGAAAAAAAAAAAAAGGTCTGTACGTAGAAATGGATCATGCAGGAAGACCAGCTCATCCGCTCGGCTCTCCCATTAAAATAAAAAATGCTCAGCACTGGCTGGATTGTGCTCATTACGAAGCTGTCTTGTACTGAGTCGGGCTTTTGGTCCACAGAGTGCAGGCGCGCTCTCTGCATTTCCATTCTCCCCCTCGTAGCTAATTGCACAGGAAGAGCCCGCTAATAAGCAGGGGGCTGTGTTGATGCTGTAGCTCGGTCGCAGAGAGCAGGGAAAAACCCGCCAAATCCATTATCTGATACAGAATTCAGCTTCCTGGGAATTTCTGCAGCTTCGGGCATCTGTACTTGTTAGGAGGACAGGAAGTCTGAGGAAAAGCAAGTTCCAGTTCAGAGTGGGGGTGGGGGGGGGGGTAGTACTGTTCTTGTGAGACTGTTCCACTTTGCAGTGCAGATGCATGGTCGAAATTGTTGGAAAGCACGTTTAACTCAAAATGTCCCCTCGGTGTGGAAAGCTCAAACTCTTCTCCTGGGATTGTAACCAGAGCCAGTTTGGTGTAGTGGGTAAGTGTGTGGACTCTAATCTGGGAAAACCGGGTTTGATTCCCCACTCCTCCACTTGCACCTGCTGGATGACCTTGGGCAAGCCATAGTTCTGACACAGCTGTTCTTGAAAAAAGGGCAGTTTCTGTCAGAGCTCTCTCAGCCCCGCCTACCTCACAGGGGGTGTCTGTTGTGGAGAGGGGAAGGGAGAGGAGTTTGTAAGCCGCTCTGAGACTCCTTTGAGTAGTGAAGGGCGGGGTATAAATCCAATCTCCTCCTCCTCCTCCTTCTCTTCTTCTTCTTCCTTTGTAACTTTGGAATGGTCAATCAGGCCTTGGGAGCTTATCAGGGCTTGGGAGCTAAGCAAGGTCAGCCACAGTCAGTACTCGGATGGGAGACCCCCATGGAAGACTGGGGAGGAAGGGAGTGGCAAACCACTTCTGTTCATCTGTTACCTCGAACACCCCATGACTGAGGTCACCGTAGGTCAGTTGCAGCTTGGTGTCCCATTCTTCCGTAAGAACTGTATAATGGCTGCGGTCACACAAGCAGTTTGCTGCGATATAGTAGCATTAACTTTGTGGATTTAAAGAGCATGATCAAACAGGAACATGTGCCTTCCGTGCCCAAGTCATCGGCACCCCGTGTTGCCCCACTTTGGAAGTGGAGTAATCAGCCGCCGGAGAAAGTCCGGTGCTTATGGATGCCAGCACTTCCACTCCCAGACGCCTGAACTCTCCTGCCCCGAAAGGAACCCGGAAAGGAAGTCTGAACCCACAGATCCGTTTCTGCCACTGGTTTTTTTGTTTTGTTTTGTTTTTTGCTGCTGTCGTCTTCGGGCAGCGCTGGCTCTTCGGCTTTGACACGGAGATGAGCACCGCAACCCTAGAGTCTGACTCGACTGGCTTTCGAGCAAGGGAACCTTTACCTTTATATGCCTATATCTGGGAAAGATCAGTGAGCTGAACATCTAGATAATCTATTGAATGCACTCATATGGTAATGCCATCGCTTTGAAATTAAAACAACACTGCTAGCACTTTATGATACTGCACTGTTTTATAATGAACTGTTTTTAGATGTTTTCGTGGTGATTTAATTGTTATCTATGTATTTAAATAAAGGCTAACGCCTTTGACTGTGAGGATCACAACAAACTATGGCAGGTCCTTAAAGAGATGGGAGTACCACACCACCTCACATGTCTCTTGAGAAACCTATATAAGGGTCAAGAAGCAACAGTTAGAACCGGATATGGAACAACTGATTGGTTCAGCATAGGAAAAGGAGTATAACAAGGATGTACATTGTCACCTTGCTTATTTAATATACCGTATTTTTCGGACCTTAAGACGCACCTAGTTTTTAAAGGAGGAAAACAGGGAAAAAAATATTCTGAACCTTCGGTCCATAAGACGCACTCACTTTTCCTCCCACTTTTTTTGGGAAAAAGTGAGTCTTATGGTCCAAAAAATACGGTATATGCAGAGTACATCATGCGAAATGCTGGCCTGGATGAATCACAAGTGGGAATTAAGATTGCTGGGGAAAAGATCAACAACCTCAGATATGCAGACGATACCACTCTAATGGCAGAAAGTGAAGAGGACCTAAAGACCCTCTTGCTCAGGGTAAAAGAGGAGAGCGCAAAAGTGGGCTTGAAGCTCAACATCAAAAACACTAAGATTATGGCATCCGGCCCCATCACTCCTTGGCAAATAGAAGGGGAAGTCGTGGAAGTAGTGACAGACTTTACGTTCCTGGGATCCCAGATCACCGCAGACTGTGGCAGCAGCCATGAAATTAAAAGACGCCTGCTCCTTGGGAGGAAAGCGATGGCGAACCTAAACAGCATGATAAAAAGTAGAGACATCTCCCTGCCGACAAAAGTCCGCATGGTCAAAGCAATGGTATTCCCAGTAGTCATGTATGGCTGCGAGAGTTGGACTATAAGGAAGGCCGAGCGCCGAAGAATAGATTCTTTTGAACTATGGTGCTGGAGAAGACTCTTGAGAGTCCCTTGGACTGCAAGAAGATCAAATCAGTCAATCCTAAAAGAAATCAACCCTGACTGTTCTCTGGAAGGCCAGAGACTGAAGCTGAAGCTCAAATGCTTTGGCCACCAAATGAGAAGAGAGCCCTCATTGGAGAAGACCCTGATGCTGGGAAAGATTGAAGGTCAAAGAAGATGGGGACGGCAAAGGATGAGATGGTTACACAGTGTCATAGATGCAACGAACATAAAATTGAGCAAACTTCAGAGGACGGCGGAAAACAGGAGGGCCTGGCGAGATCTTGTCCATGGGGTCGCAAAGAGTCGGACTCGATTGTGCGACTGAACAACAACAACAACAACAACAATGTATTTACTTTCATGTAAGCTGCCCTGATCCTCGGTGGGGAGGGCAGGGTATAAATCGGAAAGATAAATAAATAAATGAACGTGAGCGCATATGCGCATGGACCTGCCTGCATTAAAACAAAAACAACCGGGCAGCGGACTCCGTGGTTGAGGCACTGCAGTAGTGTTAGCATCTGACCACCAGATGAGCATGTGGGGAAACTGCCCCAAGGTATGCTGGCTGGCTGGCCTGACCCACAACACTTTAAACTGGTGCAATTAACGGTGCACCCAGATCATGGCAAGCCTCCAGTGTGACCGCAGCCAATGTGGTTTAGGAGAAGCACAGATTCTCAGGGTAGGGGATGGTATGTGCTATGTTTCTGCATGATGCAATGGTTAAGAGTGGTGGACTCTAATCTGGAGAACCAGGTCTGATTCCCCACTCCTCCTCCACACGAAACCTGCTGGGTGTCCTTGGGCCGGTCCCTGTTCTCTCAGGACTTCCTCAGCCCCACCTACCTCACAAGGTGCCTGTTGTGGGGAGGAGAAGGGAAAGGAGATTGTCAGCTGCTTTGAGACTCCTTCGGGTAGAGGAAAGCGGGGTATGAAAACCTACTCTTCTTCTTCATCTCTTTGTTGATGAGAATCAGAAGCATGAGAAACGAAGTAAAAGTTACTTTTGCTCCACATCTCTTGAACGTTTGAAGGGACAGGTCTGACTGCACATTACATCAGGTCTGCGTGACTGAGCCTGTATTACCAGGCCCGTACGCACGGGGGTGCCTGTGAGTGCCCAGCTCCCTCCCCAAACAGCTGTGCTTCCCCCCTCTCTGTGAAGCACACCACCTGGCTTGCCAGGGGAGGGGAAGTGCGCCTCAGCCCATACCTGGCTTGCTGCCCGTGTGACTGTAATGCCTTGAGCTGCTTTGGGAGGTGCAGGATAAAGTTCCTGTTTTTCTCTCCTCTCGGATTGGTTGGCACCAGGGGGTTAAGGGGCTGCTCAGGGGGTTATTGTTCAGCTGCTGCTGCTGCTAGCTAGCCAGCCAACAGAACTAGGTTGTGTCTGTAAAACCTCGAGGGGCTCTCCCAGCTCCTTTGGCAACACTTGCCAGACATTGTGGATCTTCTGGGGGGTAGGCTTTGATTCTGGGGCAATGCACAGAGCTTCTGAGAGAATATAACTCCTGGACACAAATCCTGACTTTTAGTATTTCTGAACTGCCCCAGGGGCTCCTCCTCTTCCTCCTCCCCCCTGTTTTCACCTGTCAGCTCTTACCTGGCCGCGTCTCTCCTCCTCTGTATTTCCCTGACAGCAACAATCCTGTGATGCAGTCAGCTCCACTGTACCTTGCGGGCAAATGTAATGGGGGGGGGGTGGTCTGTGTTTTACACATTGTGTGCTGTTAGATTCAAGTCCAGCAGCCCCTTAGAGACCAAAAAGGGTTCCAGGGTATAAACTTTCAGCAGTCAAAACTCCCTTCAGACACGAGCAGGAAAAAGTCTGGAGTCCAGAGTGGCACCTTTAAGACCAACATGGTTTAACTCTAGGTATCAGCATTCGTGTGCACGCACACGACTTTTGTGGTATCTGAAGAAGCGTGCGTGCACACAACAGCTTATGCCAGTGGTGGCGAACCTATGGCACGGGTGCCAGAGGTGGCACTCAGAGCCCTCTCTGTGGGCACGCGTGCCATCGCCCCAGCCAGGCCCAGGCCATCATTAAAGTGTCGAATTCTCTGCCAAATAATTTTAAGTAAATGAAAGCATTTGGGATTGCTTTCCTTACTTTGTTTGGATCATCTTAAGTTAATGTATGAGTTGTTTTTTCTAAAGTAAAACCTCAGTATTCAGGTTAAACCTCAGTATTCAGGTTAAATTGCCATGTTGGCACTTTGCGATAAATAAGTGGGTTTTGGGTCGCAGTTTGGGCACTCGGTCTCTAAAAGGTTCGCCATCACTGGCCTAGGTATTCTGTTTCAGGAACTGGTTACTAACGGGCGTTTTCTGTCATTTCAGACAGAACCATTTTAGTAACTGGCTCCTAAAAGAATATGTTTACCTGTTCAGACAAACACACTTCTGACCCATTTTGGGGAGGGTGCCTGAAACGTTATTGACTCAAACTGCTTTCTTCCGATCTTCAATCATTCCTACCGCTTCTGAAGCACTATGGGGTGCTGTATAAAATGCCCCATAGTGCTTCCTGCAATAATATATTTTTTTCGTGCACCTTTGCTTCCAT
This sequence comes from Gekko japonicus, assembly GCF_001447785.1. Classification (NCBI taxonomy): domain Eukaryota; kingdom Metazoa; phylum Chordata; class Lepidosauria; order Squamata; family Gekkonidae; genus Gekko; species Gekko japonicus. Next base: position 1,732,837 of record NW_015169779.1, on the reverse strand, counting down.
GCACAATTGTTCTCTTTTTTTAAATGTTCTATTGGGAGTTCTATGGCATTGAAGCAGGACCACAATCCGATCTTCAATCCTTCCTTCCACTTCTGAAGTGCTATGGGGTGCTGTTTAAAATGCCCCATAGCACTTCCTGCAATGACGGTTTTTTTGCGCCCTTTTCCTCCCCGCATGCGATCATCCTCTTTTTTTTTTAATGCTCTATTGGGAGCGCTATGGCGCTGAAGCAGGACCACAAATTAGGGCCATAGCGACCCCATTGAGATGCCTGGAAACAAGTAGCTAATTGGACAAGTGTTTAAGTGGGAGATCAGGAGCATAAGTGCATGGTGAGACAGTGTCCGATTCCCCATGCATTCGAAATAAATCCACGTTTGAAGAACAAAGTCAAATTTATTATAAAGCGATGGTTAGATCAGGAACACAAGAATTGTTAGGAATGACTACAGACCCCAAAGGGTAACATAATAAAGGAACTTGAACCAGGTTAGGACCAATGGGTCCAATTCCCGCTGGCGGGAATGCAGATAAAACTAGTGCCCAATTCCTTGGGAACACAACGGTTCTACAACATAAACACAAGTTCAGTTCTCAGGCATCAGATACATAATAAGCAAAGCAACGCCATAACTCCATCCCACCTCCAGCTGGTTGACCTTGAGCAGTTCCGCAGATGTAGCAAGCAAAAGAAAGTAAACACCTACACAGGAGGATACAGGGGGGGATGGACAGAGTACAATGTAACATGTAGAATAGAACACACCACCCTATGGCAGCTTGCTGACAGACAGATGTTTGGTCGATTTTTAAAAAGTTTGCTTTAGAGGAAGTGTAGACTCAGGCACACACACGCACGCACACTCTCAATGGTTTGTGGGAGTTAAGGAAGGAAGGAAAGTTTCCTGGGTTTCAAAACTGTCCAGTCCCCCCCACACACACTCTTGAACTCTGTATCCAGTGAGCTCCTTGTTGCCAGGTGACAGCAGTAGCAAATGTCAGTATATCTAAATGGAGTCCAGACATCTCAGTGGGGTCGCTATGGCGCTGGTTTGTTGTCCTGCTTCAGCGCCATAGCGTTCCCAATAGGACGTTTAAAAAAAAACATCTCAGGAAGATCGTGTGCATGAGAGGCAATGGTGGGAAAAGAAAGCGGCTCAGTTTGAAATGACACACCGCTTCAGAGAGAGCTCCTTACCGGAAGGGAAATGCTGTTTGAAACAGCTGTCCCTGTACCGGTTTACTCCATGATGGGACAATAATGGAAAGGTAGTGTGAAAAGGTTCATAGAAGGTGGGAGGGGTGTTGTAAAGAATGCTTGTAAAAGATGCAGGGGTACCATGCCTATTGTAATCAGCTTGATGAGAGCAGAGGGGAAATGCTTGGGGGCAGAAAATTAGCATCTGTAGTGAGATAAGAATCCTATATCCCTATTCAGCCCTGGGGGTCTTCTGAATTTGTGAATTAACTCAAGCTCAGCAATCTCTCATTGTGATTTCCCCTTGAAGTATTTTTGTTTGAGGACTTAATTCTGTGTTGGGAATGTAATCCCAGGAATATGTTGCTGATTTGGATCGCAGTGCACATTTGCAAGGAAAAGAGAATATAGTTGGGCCCCGAGTCTTCTCAAAAAGGATCGCCTCCTTGAGAACAGATCACAAATTAATTTGCTGTGTGTAGGTTTCTTGTTCCTAAGCCAGAACCTTAAACTCTGCCTTATATCCACAGAATATGATCCTGTCCCATTTCTCTCTTTTAGGCGAACAAGCAGGGGAACTGGAAGAAACGCGTGCCGTCGAAACAGATTTGTCGTTCCCACCGAAAACGGACACAGCTTCTGACGAATCGCACACCCACCAAAACAACTGTAACAAACCCAGTCATTTTCAGCAGTCGGTACCCGGGTTTCCTTCTGACAAAGACAATGCAGATAGTGTCGGGAACGAGATCATTAAGCTGACAGAAGTACAGGCAGCTGCAGAATTGGAAGAGAGCAGAGCACAATGCCGGACCGAGAGCCAGACGGCAGGTCAGCCAGAGCTCAGCAGCTTCTCTGAAGGCGAGTCCCCCTCCTCCAGCCCTCCGCCCTCTGACTCCGCAGAGTCAGGCAACGCAGATGAAAATCAGTCTCTGGAAGAAGAGGACGGGAGCTCAGACAGCGACGCCGAGAACACAGGCAGCGAAAAGGATGAAAACGGGGGCAGGTCTGCCGATGACAGGAACTTTGAAGAACTCATTCTTCCAAATCCAGACTTGAGTTATGTCCCAAATGATTCCCCTGAAGCTGTGAGAGAGAGTCCACTTGGGCAGGACTCATTATGAATAGGTCAGCCGTCGTGCTGTTTGCGAAAGGGTTGTGTTCGCCAAATCCTCAAACGTTCCCAGTTTCCTCCTTTTGGCTGCTGTAAATATTGAGGCCAAGCGGGTGTTAAGATCAGAGCGGGTATCCCAGGGTTTGTTTTAAAAGGTATCCTGACTGACATTCACAATGGTATGTTTAATTTAAAAAAATAGGTTAATATAAAAATAGAACAGGATTAAAACGATGGCCTTCAGAATTCCAGCCTCTGCTGTGTGCCATGATTAACATTACATAATGAAGAATAGCGAGATTCGTTACTCCATCATTTTGTTTTTTTCCCATGTCAGTTCTATCTCCATCTCTTTAGAATATATATTTTTGGCACAGTCCCTACTTGAATGTATCGTAAAGACTCGTGAGGAAGAGAGAGGTTATTTAGTGTTCGTTAAACAGAGTTTGCGGCTTCAGACCAACACAGTCACCCACCTGGATCTATCTTTGTAGTGTTTGGTTAAGTTCATGGAATTGGAAAGGATCCAATAGAAAAACTCTGATCAGCAAGTGTCTTGTTTCTGTATTCGCCCCCCCCCGCACCCCGAACAGACACTAGTTAACACAAAACAAAATGATGGCCCGATACAACCCATGCTCCATGTGCACAGTGGCTAGCCATGTGTCAAAGTCTAGACTTCCAGAGGATTTATTTTGTGTTCCACTTGAATGGGCTTTTACAGTAAAGTACTGAGGCACAAGTGAAAATGTGACAGAGATGTGTATGCACATGTGCGTTCTGATTTTTCTCTTCTTGTGGGCAAGGTACCCCTCATCAGGGGTCTTTTAGGGCTGGAGCGTGCCGGAGCGCTGCTCCGGGAGCCCAGGAGCTGACAAAATGGCAGCGGCCGCAAGCCCCGCCCCCAGCTCCCCGCACTGCGGCCCGTCGCCGTCTTCCCGAGGCCCACACCAGAATGCTGCGGCCCCGGGGAGGCTGGAGGAGGCCCGTCGCTGCCTTCCCGGGGCCCGTGCTGGAGCGCTGCAGCCCCGAGGAGGTCTGTCGCTGTCTTTCCAGGGCCCGCACCAGAGCCCTGCGGCCCCAGAGAGGCCGGAGGAGGCCCGTCACTGCCTTCCCAGGACTCACGCCGGAGCGCTGCGGCCCAGGGAGGCCCAAGGAAAACCGTCGCTGTCTTTCCAGGGCCCGCACCGGAGCCCTGCGGCCCCAGAGAGGCCAGAGGAGGCCCGTCACTGCCTTCCCGGGGCTCACGCTGGAGCGCTGCGGCCCCAGGGAGGCCCATCGACGTCTTTCTGGGGCTCGTGCCGGAGCGCTGCTGCCCCAGGGAGGCTCGAGGAGGCCCGTCGCCGCCTTCCTGGGGCCCATAGCAGAGTGCTGTGGCCCCAGGGAGGCCTGTCGCACCTTCCCAAGGCCTGCGCCAGAGCGCTGCGGCCCCGGGCAGGCCGGAGGAGGCCTGTTGCCACCTCCCCGGTCCAGCGCCAGAGCGCTGCGGCCCGGAGGAGGCTGGAGGATACCCATCGCCGCCTTCCTGGGCCAGCGCCGGAGCGCTGCATCCCAGAGGAGGTCGGAGGATGCCCGTCGCCGCCTCCCTGGGCCAGCACTGGAGCGGGGTAAGTGAGGGATCCACGGGGGGTGGTGGTGGCAGAGGCTTGAGTGGGGGGGTGGGAGAGTCTCCCCCTCCCCCCATCTCTTTGCCCTCTTTCTTTCCCTCCTTTCTTTCCCCTTCCTTTCCTTTTTCTCCTCCTTCTTCTTCCCTTCTCTTGCTTTCTTTCCCTCCTTTTTTCCTTCTTTTTCTTTTCCTCTTTCCTTCCTTCTTTCTTTCTCTTTCTTTCCCTCTTTCCTTCCTTCTTTTCTTCTCTCTCTCTCTCTCTCTTTCTCTCCTTCCTTCTTTCCTCCTTCTGCAGCCCAACTCTTCGCTTCCCCTCCCCCCAGGGAAGGGAAGGGGAGGCATTTGACGATGCCTTCCTCTCCTCCTTTTGCTTCCCCTTCTGACATCTCTTCCAGTGATGTCAGGGGGTGTTGCATATGCTAATGAGCTACTATGCTAATAGCCTAGTCACTCATTAGCATACCGTATGCTAATGCGCTCCTGCAGCTCTTTTTCTACAAAAAGACCCCTGCCCCTCATCCCTCTCCGTACATTTCCTGTCCTGTCCTTCTGCCTTTATTTGCTGCGTAACTGCTGTTCAGGCAGCTTCAGACCTTGGCTTTCCTGTAGTTTGTTCCTCCAGGCTTGGCTCACGTTTTGGATGGTATCGAGTAGAGGTGGTACATTCTGGGAGTGAACCCAGAGCTCCTCCCGTTTTGAAACAACCTCTTTAGGGCATGACGAAGGGAGAGTTTGAGGCTTGGGTATGCTCTGGGATTTCATTTGGGACATGCTAAAGCTGCTTGCGCTCATGAAGAGGGGGGGAAAATGTTCCGTTTCTTTCTGCGCTGCGGTGGCTTAAGTGGTTAAGATGCTTAACTGCAGGATGTGGAAGGTCGGTAGTTCAGCAGTTCGAGACCCAGGTAGCCGCATGACGGAGTGAGCTCCCGTCTCTCGTTCCAGCTCCTGCCAACCTAGCAGTTCAAAAGCAAGAAATTGCAAGTAGATAAGTAGGTACCACTTTGGTGGGAAGGTAACAGCGTTCCGTGCGCCTTGGTGTTTAGTCATGCCGGCCACATGACCACGGAAATGTCTTCGGACAGCGCTGGCTCTTCGGCTTGGAAACGGAGATGAGCACCGCAACCCTAGAGTCGGATTCAACTGGCTTTCGAGCAAGGGAACCTTTAGCTGTGTGCGCTCATGAAGAGGGGAAATTAATGTTCCGTTCCTTTCCCCCTTTCTGAGCCTCGCTTATAGTTGCCGGAATGACCCTCCTTGGTAGCCATTTCCCTTTTTAAAAATCTTTCCCACAGTGGCAATCAAGGGCTGTCAGGGAGGAGAGCGTCTGGAGGCCCTCTGGGCCCGCAGAGTGAATGCTGGTGCCGCCCAGTCTCCGTGGTGATGCTGAAGCGGTGCTCCCTTGTTCCCAGGAGGACAATGGCTGCCGAATATTTGCTGTTGTTACTTTACAACTGTTGAACTAAAAGGGAGAGCCACTTTCTGGCTGTTGTCCCCCCCCCCTCAAAATGGAAAACAATCTTAGCAGCTGTGGAGCTGGCCTGGGCCTCCAGCCGTAGAGGCAATTTCCCCGCTGGCTTGGGAACCTAATTGCCTGTAAACGTTCATTTCTCACTCCTAAAACTTAAAACCCATTGAAGAGAGGATTAATCCAAATTTAACAATGCTGCTTATAAGAAAGGGGGGGGGGATCCTTCTTGTACCGAGCCCTTTTTTGACAAAATAAATCACTGCCAGCTGCACATTATTATGGCTGCCTCATCAGAAACTCCAAAAGTGCAGGGCTCTCGTTGAAAACAGTGGCGGGCCCGTCTCCTGTCAGCAAGCCCAGCTAGATAGCAGGTGTCACTACGTTCGAAAGGCTAAGTCAGCAGGCAGGTTGGCCTGAGCGGTATGTGAGGCCCTTGTTCAAGAGGTGTAAAATGGTTTCCACGTGGTTGGAAGCCTCTCAGTGACTGCAGCAGCTATTGGTACTGACAGGTGCTACAGTCAGGCAGAGCCATCAGCATGGGGACCCTTCTTGCCGTACTACAGAGAATCAACAAAATCCCAGTGAACAGAAAACCGAAGCAGGAAGCTCTGTGCAGCAGCCATCAGAGCCGATAGCTGCTACAGCGAGCCAGAGGCTCCCAGCTAAGCGATTTTCTTTTTTTTTTAGGCTTCTTATGGGAATCCAGGCGAGGATTATGGAATGTTTATGATCCGAGCCAATGATATTCTCAGTATCAGGAAACATCTGCTCCGGGCATGAAAAGAACTCCCTCTGAAATGGTCCTTGAATATTCCCTTGCTCTTGGGCATGTGCACCCTTCTGCTATTGATATCCCACCTGTTTCTGAACCACAGTGGTTTGTTTCAAATTAAAGGTTGCATTAACTTTAAAAAGTTGAATCACTGATTAGCTTGCATAATTTCATTTCTCATAGTGCCGTGGAAGAAGGGGGGGGGGAGATTACATAATCTCTTGAATTTGTGGCACTCTTGCTTTTATTGATAGAGTGGCTGACAACGTTATCAACTCCACACAGCACTCACGCTTTTATTGGTAAAATAACAGATAGCCTTATTGTCTCAATTTGTTGTTATAGGAATGACAAAACTGATAGAGTGGGAAGAGTAATGAATATGCACCAAACTCATGAATGTGAAGTTGAGGAATTTTGCTCATCATAAATAAGGCGTTCCACTTCCCACTGTTTGTTTCAAGATGTATATTTCTTCCCAGTTTTGTCATGGCCCGATAAGGACTGCGGCTAACGCTGATGAAGTTGTGGTGTGGGACAGTAGTTAAGAAAGGGGTGTAGCTTTGTGTAAACCAAGACTGCACCACTCATGGCCAGCGTTCTGCAGTGCAGTGGAGTTAACAGTGGACATTCACATTTTTGTCTCTGGAGTCCGGTCCAAAGCCCAGGGGTGTCCCTGGAAACACTGACACTTGAGCTCAGGGGTTTCAGTTGAGCGGGAAGGTTGTGGTTTGGGCCTATGGCTGCCAACCTTCAGATACCACCTGGACATCTTCTGCTATTACAATTGATCACCAGGCAGCCAAGATCAGTTTCCCTGGAGAAATGGCTGCTTTGGAAGGTAGATGGTATGGCATTATATCTTGCTGAAATCCCTCCCTTCCCTAAACCCTGCCCTCCCCAGGCCCCACCCCCAAATCCTCCGTGTATTTCCCAACCCAGAGCTGGAAACCCTAGTTGGATCCTACCACCCGTCTGTGTATGGAGCCTTCCACCCGCCCTCTGTTCTCTCGAGGAACTAAATCTGAGTTTCTCTGTGTGTAAAAGCAAATAGAAGCTAACCCCCCCCCCCCAAATGGCACATCTGGCTATTAATGCAACTGTCGCGGGCATGCTGCCCTCCTACATTAGAGCCTCCGTGGCATGTGCTTCAGTTACCCAGCAAGAGGACATTTGGTGACCTGCAGTCTTGGCATAGCCTTTGCCCTTTGTGACTATATCAGTGAAAGTGCTCGTTGAATTCCTCCTGTCATCCAAAATCCACCACGGAAGTGGTTCCTTTCTTTCCCTCCCCTACATTATAGCTGTGTATCGGTCCGTATAGCTACATGGAAATATTAATTTGCCACATTTGAAACCTGAATTATCTGGACCTTTTGGGTTTTCTGTCGACGGCAGAGGGAAACCTGTCCTGATGGCATACCTGAGCTTGTAGAAACGCCATCCTTTCCCAGCATTACTTTGTAGAAAAGAGCAAGGGTCCAGCAGCACCTCAAAGACTAACAAAATTTGTGGCAGGGGATGAGTTACTGCTCACGGAAGCTCATACCCTGCCGTAAACTTTGTTAGTCTTTGAGGTGCTGCTGGACCCTTGCTCTTTTCTCCTGCTACAGACAGACTAACACAGCGACCCATCTTGATCTACCTTTACTTTGTCTTTTGTTCCTTGGCCATTCCAATTCTTTCTTCTTCTTCTTCTTCTTCTTCTTCTTCTTCTTCTTCTTCTTCTTCTTCTTCTTCTTCTTCCTTCTTCCTTCTTCCTTCTTCTTCTTCCTTCTTCTTCTTCTTCTTCTTCTTCTGCCACACTTTCTTTATAGAAGATTAAGGAATTGCTTTTTTTCTAATATTGTATGCCAATAAAAGGTATTTGACTAGAGAAGATTAAAAACACTGCAGTTCAGCTGAGTTGAAGGTCTGCGAAACATGCTTAAAAGCAGTTATGCTGTCAGCTTTGAAAATAACCAGTCGTCTGATACATATTATATATTAAAGGCTTCAGCAAGTATGTATCAGGTGGCTAGTTCTTTTTTTTCCCCCCTTAAAAAAATATTTTTATTTTACCATTTAAGGGGACACAAAATGAAAAAGGACAACGGGAAAGGTGAGAAGCATGAAACACATTTTAGGACATTGCATGATATAAGAATGCGTTGGCCTTTTCAGTTCAGGGGAGCTCTCCTTAAACGTCTAAAGGCCAAGCTGGACGCATTGTAAGGAACGTGGTGCTCCTGCTGACGCATGTCTCTTCGATCTTTCTTCCTCGTAATTTTTAATGTCCTGCCATCGGATCCTCCCGCTACATCTCCCCTTCTCCTGCTAATAAGCAGTGGGAGGCAGGAGAGGTCCTGTGACACTGTATCCTGTGTTGCGTTACCATTTCAAGGGGGAAGAGGCAAAAAAGGTACTGAGTGGTAACAGCCCCAAACCTCTTAAAACGTGTAGGTTGGATCTACCTGAATGTGTTCACATTGTTGGCTTCTTGTCTATTTAAGAACAATGCTGTTGGAGTTATTTCCTGCCAGGGGCTCCGTTGATGCCTCCTTGCCTCTCTGGTAATGTAGGCTTGGTCAAAATCCCAGGGATCTTTCATATTTATTTATTTATTTGGTTGCCATTTGAATAATTGTGATATCACAGCTATATTCATTCAGCTCCTGCTTGGAACCAGGAAAAAGGCCCACAAATAGAATCGGTGGAATAATCCCCCCCCCCCCAGTGGCCAGATATACTAAATGGCCGTTATCAGTTAAGACCTGAGCTGCGTATATTGCAGTCTCTACTCCCTTTGTCCCTGGCAGTTTGTAAGCGCTTTGGATCATGGAAATGTTTCCTCTTGCATCACAGAGGTTATCTGTGTGTTTAGATTGTGTTTCAGCACAATCTGGTAGGACCAAAAATAGAAACTGGGATGAGTTCCAAGGATGAGTTTCGAGCGGATCCCACTGTGGGACAGAGCAGACAGACTACAATCCGGGAAACATTCTTGTTGAGAACCTGTCCTGCCCCTAACCCCGGTGATGCTGGGACGGTGGTTAAGCCCCATATAAACCGTCTCTGACTTGCATTCTTTTCTTGATTATGAGTGAAAAACCACTTTAGTTCTTCCAGGGAAAATGAAAGCACAGATCAGTTGGAGACGAAACCTGCCTCTTTACTGCAGATGGATGGCCCAGGGTTCATCTATAGGTCCCCACAGAAGGCAGAGGGCGTCTCTCTCCATGTATAGAGCACATAGATACTCATCATCTCCTCGGGCAGGGGTCCCCAAGGTCACCACCGTGGGCACCTTTTCTGACTGCAAGAAAGTGTTTTGAGGAAGTGGGAGGGGCCAGGGAGGGCTTTTTGCCCAGCAAGGCTTCTGAATGGCTACTGGAGATTTGATTGGCTGGGCAGATTTTTAAAAATGTTGCTTTGACAGCAGCTGCCATCATGACATGCCCCACCTGCCCCTCCAGGGGTCTGCTGCCTTCTGCCCCATTGCGACCCCTGGGAGCAGCTAGGGGGTCTCAGAATGACAGGGAGTTAAGTCGTCACTGTCCTCCTTCCTACTGGGTGACCTGTGCTCCCTCTAAGCGGTGGAGTCTTGTGAGCAAAAAGTCTACTTTGTGAGCTACTGGCATTAAAGTTGTGAGCGAGCGATTTGGCGACTGCATAAATATATATATATATAAGGTTAGGTCTGGTTCTTTAGTTTCTAAATGCTGTTAATGTTGTTAAATAGGCAGTCTTAAAGCCCTATCTGTAAGCCGCCCTGAGCCCTTTGTGGGAGGGCGGGGTATAAATGTAATAAAATAAAATAAATAAATTGTTTTGATGAATATATTACCCATGTCAAAGTTACAAAATGTACTGTTGTTCAGATTAGGGTCAAAAATAGATCAGCGATTTATGCAGAGGAATTTTTGGTATCTACTGCATAAATTAGTTTGCTCTGGAGCCCTTCTTCCTGAACTAAGAGAAAAATGTGTGAGCCAGAGGCTAAAAAACTGAGCTAGCTCACACTAACTCAGCTTAGAGGGAACACTGGTCACCACCAACGCAGCCTCAGGTGCCCAGCTTGCTTCCTCCCCGACTTCCGCCAGAGAGCTCCCTTTTATCTCCCTGTCCATTTCTAAGCCCCACCTCCCCTCTTCTCCCCCAGTCGCTTGACCTTGTCCATCAGGGCCACCCAGCCTCTCGTAGCTCAGGGTGGCTGAAGCTGGCCTCTCCACCCTGCCACCCCCTGCTCCTGTCTCTCCTCAGCAGCGGGCGGGCCTGCTGTCAGAGTGCTGGGATGGGGGCAATGTTCCCTCTAAGCTATGGAGTCTTGTGAGCAAAAATTCTACTTTGTGAGCTACTGGCATTAAAGTTGTGAGCGAGCGATTTGCCTGCTGCGTAAATTAGTTTGCTCTGGAGCCATCCTTCCTGAGCTAAGAGAAAAATCTGTGAGCTGGAGGCTAAAAAACTGTGAGCTAGCTCACACTAACTCAACTTAGAGGGAACACTGGATGGGGGTCGGGCTGGAAGTGGATGGCGCAACCTCCATCGGACTGCCCTCCCAGCCCTGTGCTGCGGTGGCTGCTGGCAGCCCTCAGGACCCATCTCTTGCAGCTGGCTGTGCTAAAGTTCCAGCCCCTGAAGCAGTTGGGCATTGCCCTGCTATGCTGGGTGCCCACCACCGCGCTCGTCCCAGGGCTGCCACCACCAGCGGTGGCCACTGGCCCCTTTGTGCTCCTCTCCACTCCTGGCCCCTGTACAGGTAAGCAGCCCTGGCAGGGGGCCCAGCTGCCAACGGGGTCCAGGTTCGGGGTTGCTGGAGCCACAACCCAACTACCTCCTGCCTGTCAGCAGGGTAGGCGACCCCAAGCCCAGACACCTCACAGGACAATAATTTTCACTGTGTGGCTGAGGTAAAGCCAGGGCAATCATTTTGTGGCTGGCTCTGTCTCCTGCGCCAGCCGTTTCATGGCTGTGCCCACAGGCTCAAAACAGATTAGGGACCCCTGCCCTAGGGTCTTTGCAGGAGAGGAATCGTCTCTCTGTTGTCGCTGGTGACTGTTTCCTACTACTTTGGCACTTGATCCACCATACCCTACTGTCAAAAGTTAATATTAGTGTCTGGGGGCTCAAAATGCCGTTCAAAAAGGATATTACGTGGGCTAAATAAGGAGTAAGTGTACAGTATGTGCTGTGTCTTCTCTTCTTCCTTTTTTACGCGTGCTGTGACTGGCACTCTTAGTCTTTATTTAATCGGTTTGCAAAGGCGGGGGGCCTTTCAGAAACTCGGATTCCTTTCACAAACAACGTCTTTATTAGCTGTTGTAGATTTTCCAGGCTGTGTGGCCGTGGTCTTGGCATTGTAGGACCTGGCGTTAAACGCCAGGTCCTACAATGCCAAGACCACAGCCACACAGGCCCGGAAAATCTACAACAGCTAATGAACTCCGGCCGTGAAAGCCTTCGACGATGTGCTTATTTTTCAATTCATTTTCTTTTGTCCGGCTGATTTCGCACTAGAGCTGCCTCGATGTTGCACCGGTGTTTGCCCCAATACTATTGGTCAGTTTCACACCTGAAGCTGCAGGGCTGCATTCTGACTTGCGGCTTCGCCCGATTTCCCCTGCAGTTTCGTGATCCCGTTTTTTGAGGAAATTGGATCAAATGCAGCCCCGCGGTTTCGGGTGTGAAATTGACCAATAGTATCAGGGCAAACGGCGGCGCAACATCGAGGCAGCTCTAGTGCGAAATCAACCACCGTGTTTTCTTACAACCCTCTATGCGTCTTTCCGTGGAAGCCAATGAACAGTGCAGGGGGGGGGGGAGAGAAATGTTACGTTCTAAGGATCTTGGGTTGAGTTGCTTTCAAGACCCTTCAGTTCTTCATCAGCTTGTCAGAAAGAAGTACCTTTTTTTTGTAGGGGGGAAAAAGTTATTTCTTTTGTAATCGAGATACTTGTTTTGCATAGGGTAATTTGTATAATGAGTTCTTTGACTCTTGTATTTTCAGGAATGTACTTTTATAAATTAAGTGGGAATAGCGTTCGAACACATTCATTCTTTAAAGATTTCATTTTTAAAACGCAGCTGCTGATGACTAGTTTCACTTAAATGTAGCTTGTGTTGATTTTCAGGCCTTGCTTTCGATGCATTCCTTTTGTCAAGTAATAAATCGTGTATATTCAGCTCCAATAAAGAGGTTTCCTAATATTTATCTATATTTTGTGTCGCCTTCATTGATTGGTGGTTATAAGACTTCTCTGACAGATTGTATCAATTTTGTTTTATCAGTTTTCCCTGATTCACTCCCAAGAGATCTCTGATACCACAATGAACATACAGAAAAGTTCTGAATAGAGGCAACTTATTTTCCTGTCTTCCCTGGAGCAGAATACAAAGTTCTACGTGGTATTTGTGAACACTGCTTTGTTGGGTAATAGCTGCAAAGTGTGTAGCATTCTCCCATACATGAAAACAAGAGCCCTGCTGGATCAAACCAGTGGTCTAATTAGTCCAGCATTCCATTCAACATGGTGGCCAACCAGTTTCCCCAAAGGGCTAACAGAGACCAAGGCTGTCAAGTGGTGTTGCCTCCTAGCCCTTGGGCTCAGAGGTTAACAGTGCCTCTGAATGTGGAGACTCCCTTTTGTCACCATGACTAGAAGCCATTGACAAACTCATCCTTCATGCACCTACTGCCTTTTAAAGCCATCTTTGCTGATGGCCATCGCTATGCCCACTGGCAGTGGATTCCACAGTTGAATCACTCACTGAGCGTCTGTCTTGAATCTATTGCCCATCAATGTCATTGGGTGCCCTCAAGTATTAACAGGAGAGGAAGAAAATATTCACTTTTCTCCACAGCCCCATGCATAATTTTAGTAAAAGTAAAGGTAAAGGTTTCTCTTGCTCAAAAGCCAGTCGAATCCGACTCTAGGGATTCGGTTGCTCATCTCTGTTTCCAAGCCGAAGAGCCAGCGCTGTCCGAAGATGTTTCCGTGGTCATGTGGCCGGCATAACTAAACACCAAGGCGCATGGAATGCTGTTCCCTTCCCACCGAAGTGGTACCTGTTTATCTACTTGCAATTTCTTGCTTTCAACTGCTAGGTTGGCAGGAGCTGGGACCAGAGACAGGAGCTCACTCCGTCATGCGGCACACTCGGGTTTTAGGCATCTCTTAGCCTGAGCTGCCTTTTTTTCTAAACCAAAAATTTCCAGACACTTTCGACATAGGAAAGGTGCTCCAACCACCTAATCCTCTTGGTTGCCCTCTTCCCTTTTCTCATCTTTGCAATATCCCTTCTTTTGAGATATGACAACAAGAACTGCACACAGTATTTCAAATGTGTCCAGAATATGGTTGGTGTCCAGAATATGGCCCATGGACCAATTGTGGCCCATCTAAGATTTTTAGCAACATTTTTAATCTGTTCCAAATTTAACACCAGTGCAATTACATCACAGAAATGGGCATTCTCGTTGTTGTTTTTGTTGTTGTTATTTATTAGATTTCTGAATCGCCCATCGCTGCTACCACAAGGCTCTGGGCAATGCACAACAATGAATAGGAACATCCCTATAAAAATGAAACACATTAATACTCCGGATGGTGAACTAAATTCCCCCCCCCCATTCCGAACTGCCCAGCCACCTTGTGGGCAGAGGAGGGGGAGGGGACAAGTAAGGAGAATTGTAATTGAAATTTTAATTGCCCTTAAATAATGTGATGCAATCTGTGTTGGATTGATTTTTTTTACTTTAGTAACTAGACAGACTTCTTTTCAGGTCCTGACGTGTACTTAAAGGCTTGAACTTTCAAATAATGAATTGATTGAGGTTTAGGTTCAAATCTTGCAGAAAACATCAACAATTAACCTCAATTAACTCATTATTGGGTAGTAGCTCCCGTTGGAGGGAAATGGCTGAAGGCCACCATCCGTGATACAAACCAGGAGTCAGAACCGATATGTGTCCTGACAATCCACAACACAGTTCTCAAGAACAGTCTTTTAAATAGCAGTATTCTCATTGACTTGATCAGTGACTAGCAATAAGTCTGTAACTGCTCTTTTGTACAAATAAAGTTTATTAAACTGGGGGGTTTTTTAACTGCTTTTGTATTACTACTAAAAATAGGCTTGCCAAGTCCCCCCAGAGGCCCGTTCCCCGACGCCGCCGGATCGGGCCCTGGAGGGAGCTCCACCTCGACATGCACATCACCAGGAAGTCTATGGTTTTCCCTCAGATGGTCATGCCCCCGCCCCCAGCGTGCCCTGCGTGATCGCGTCACTTCCGTGAGACGTGGATGCAGCGCGTGCACGCACTCCGGGACCAACCCGGGACTCCCCCGCTCCGGATCGAGGTAATACTTTAGGGCTGCCAAATGCCCCCGGGGGGCGGAATTCCCCCTGGTTTTGAGCCCCGATTCCCGCTCCTGCGGAATCGGGGCCCGGGGGAAACCCCACCCCCGCGCGTGCGTCACCCGGAAGTGACATCACACACTGGGGGCGGGGCCACGCCATTTGAGGGGAAAATTGCATGTGGCCAACTAAAACATGGATTTCTGCTCAGGTGGCCCACTGCTGGATAGAAAGTGAATGCCCCACCATAGATCTATATGGGGGCATTACAACGCTGGTGGTTTTATTTTCAGTCCCATTCACTACTGCCACACACCAAACTGGCATTTTAATCAAGCTGTTCTCTGCAACGCCGACTTTTCCCTCTCTGCCTGTTCAGATCCCATCGGCATTGTCATGATCTGGGCTGTGCCAGTTTGGTGTAGTGTTTAAGTGCGCGGACTCTAATCTGGGAGAACCGGGTTTGATTCCCCACTCCTCCACTTGCACCTGCAGCAGCTCTGATAAGAGCTGTTCTTGAAAAAAGAGCAGTTTCTGTCAAGAGCTCTCTCAGCTCCACCGACCTCCCAGGGTGTCTGTTGTGGGGAGGGGAAGGAAAGGAGTTTGTAAGACGCTCTGAGACACCTTTTGGTAGTGAAGGGCGGGGTATGAATCAAATCTCCTTCTCCTTCTTCTTCTTCTTCTGTGCAAGCAAAGGTGTACCAGGCCCGGGAGCCTGACTAGCAGTGGGAGGAGGCCAGGCCTACAACTCCCAGAAGCCCCTGAGAGGTTTTGGCGCCAATTTTAGCCAATCACAGAGAAAGGGGACTTACAATAAAAGAGCCGGTACAGAAGAAAAGTTGTTCTTTCTTCCAAGAGAGCAGAGCCAGAGGGAAGGCTGCTGCAGGGAAGAGACCCTCATCCTGAGAGGAAGGGTGAGCAGACTGAGGCCCACTTGAGACAGTGAGCTAGGGACAGTAAGTTTAGATGTGTCAGGGCATTTGGTTTCTTTTCACCCCCTTATTGCTATTGTTCTTGCACCTTGTTTGTTTCCCATATTTGGCTCCTGTAAAAATAAACTTTTTCCTTGTTGTTTACTCTGCCTGGTCCTCATGTTATTCGGCCAAACGAGGGAGGCCTGAAGGTCTTGGGAGGGTGCTCTGGGCCTTCTCAAGGGATCCTGAATCCAGAGTGGTGGCAGCGTCAGGTGACACCCTACCTGAGCTTTGACAGGCATATATTTCAGTTCAGGGGTTTTTGTTCCATGGTGCATCACCTTGCATTTCTGTACACTGGCCTTCATTTGTCACATTGTTCCTGCCAGCTCGTCCAATCCAGAGCGATCCTCTTGTAGCTTTTCACAATCCACCCTGGTTTTCACCATCCTGAATAATTCAGCAGCATCCTCAAATTTGGCCACTACACTAATGATCCCCAATTCCAGATAATTTATGAGTAAATTAAATAGCACTGGACCCAATACCAATCCTTGTAGTTGTTCTTAAATTATTATGGCTTGATCCTTTCCAACCACATGTTTATTACATTGCAAAGTTTTACAAAACAGATGTACTGGGTTTACTTCATTTTTTAAAAGTTATGGAAGCACATCGACTTCCACTGAACTCAATTGCAATGCTCCCATTGATTTTTAACAGGTTTTTTTATCCTTTCGATAATTGCCATTAATTGCACCTGTGAAAGCAAAACAACTTCGAAGTGAAAATCATCTGCCCCTTCCCAGTTTGTCAACAGCTGGGTTAAGCTACAGGAGCCCGCATATGGTTTGTATAATTTTTCTCTCTGGAAGGAAGTTTTCCCCCATGCCTGAACTTATCTACATTGTACAAAGGGCACTATGTAATTTGACCCAGATGTGGGTGGAAAGGAAGCGCTTCCAAACATTTCTCTGCAATGAACAAAAAGCCAGGAATCTTCTTGTAAAGATTCTTTTCAAATGTAAACTGTGTGACAGGGCTACATGATTGAGGAGAGCTCAAACCAGTTAAGAGGCTTAGAAGTGTTAGGAAGCAAAAACCTGCAAATACCTGCAGAACGAAAGAAGGGATCTGAAGTTTTAAAACAGAAATAAAGTGCGAACTCCTCCTTGCGCTCTAAGGGGAAGTCTGTTATCGCTGTCTGCCAGCCTGTCCTGAAGACAGTGGAAAGATTGGGAGGAAAAGAAAATGTATGCATTTCGGGTATCTAGAAAAACAGTACACCAACTTAGTTGGAAGCCTTTTTATTTTTGTACCTTTTTGTTCCTCCAGCTTTCTTGTTCTTGAGATGGTTTTCAAAAGATAGGATGCAAAATAAACAGGGCTGTTCAAGATCTCTGTAGCAAAATATGCATTTCTCACCCCTGCGACGCTAAACTTTTAAGCCAAAAAACCCCAAACCCCTGGATATGAACTTTTGAAGAAAATGCTGCTGCTTTGACTACCCTGCTTACAGAATGGAAGGCTATGGCAGAGCAGAAAGGTGTATATTAATATTTTTCCCCAAGGACCCCAGAAATATTCCCCATTATTTAGTAGCCAGTGTGGCAAGTGTGAAACTGCTGACTGGTCTTCACCTCGGCCTGGCTGTTGTGTGCTCAGTCTCTGAGCTTAAGAAGCTCCTCGTAGGCCTTCAGCCACAATTCTTTTGTGCAGTATCCAATGACGCAGCAAGCCAAGCGTTTGCCAGCATTTCCATGTTCTAAACTGCCTGTGTTTTTTCCTTTCCCCATATCGTCTGCATTCTCGTGGATCACGACAGATCTTCCTAGAACAGCTTGGGGGCCAAAAAGAGACGGTTGGAGGTTGACCATCAATGTTCTGATCTTGCCATCTTTAGGATAGAAGTTTCCAAAGTCCCCCGGATGGTTGGGGTGACGGACTTTGAAAGGATTGTAGTGGCCGCTGACAGAATCACAGCCGTTGCTGAGGTCTCCCAGTTCATGGATGTGGATAGCTCTACCAGTTTGGTTGGCGTCCTCGGGAAACCCATCCAGGTAGAATATGGCCTTCAGTTTTCCATGTGGGTGAATTTGCTTGAACAGAACTCTCCCTGTCACCTGTGGTTTGCCAGCTTCTAGGTTGGTACTGGGCTTCAATTCACAAGCGGCATAGGTCCAGTTGCCTTCGTACAAGTGCCCGTAGATATTTGGGTAGAGGATAGCCAGCCACAGTAAATTCAGCTTTCCCTGAGTCTCCTCAATGGCAAGCTTGGAGCTTTCTTCTTGTTTTGTTTCATCAGATACACAAAGGATCAAGCCCGTGACTAGAAACCGCAGCAGGGACATGCTAGGGTTCTTCAGAAGACTTTCAAGAGACGGTGAGAGAAGAAGGTGTTGTCTCTGGAAGGAGGGGGGGGGGAGCAAAAGTACAATGCTCAGATTCATCAATATTAATCAATAGCATTTATGTGGTGCAAGGACCCTGCAAGATTATCGTCTTTGTTGTAAGGCAGAGTGGCTAAAGGCTGAGATAACAGTAGCTTGGAGGAACTTTTCTGCTTCTCTCCTCATACCACGCTAATCGGCTCGCTACAAAACACAAGCTCCATTTGCTTCCAAAATCCCCCCACAACAGTGACGAAACCTTTGGATTGAACAGAACACTCAACGTTTTGTGGTAAGTGTAACACAAACATAGCTGGGACGATATCACAAAATTGGGGCTGCCCTTCTCCCTCATCCTTTCCCTCAGAAACTGCGTCATCTGAAAATCCACACGCACACCCCTCCGAGGTTTAAGGGGGAAAGACTCTTCTGAATTCCACTATGAAACTCAGGGTCAAAGACAAACATTCTGAAGTGAAGCAGAAATCATCTGAGCTGCATTCAGAGGCATTTGTATTCAGAACAAAGACTGCGTTCAGACTGCATCCACCACCCTAGGAGTGTCTGTCTTTCCCCTCAGTAGGTTCCAATACTAATTGCTCTTTTCCTACCTTTAATGCAGGATTTGTCTTCCAGAAGCAGTTTGCAGTTGGTTGCAATTCTTCATGCAAACAGTGGCCGGTAACCAAATCCAGATTCCAGACTTTCGCTGGAGTTATGAATACTGTTTCTTGGTAGCAAAGTTAGACAACACTAGCTCATGGGAGTGGTTAGCAGGAGGGGGGGGAATGGAGAGAGGAGGGGGAAGGGTTACCTAGCTGTTTACCCCAAAACAGAACCCAAACTTTTGCTAACTGTCCAACCAAAACAAAACAGAAAATATTTCCCCTTTCAGTATTTTCTGTGCTAAAGCAAACGACCTTGAACAGGAAATGACAGGCAAAAGCACAAGCCAAAAGCATGCACGCAAACGCATGCACACACATGCGCACACACCCTTGCTACATAACTTGCTGTGTTCTGTCTTTTTTTTCCAAAAAAATTTGTTCATAGTTCCAGATTTAGTCAGCTAAAAGGCTGGGTTTGTTTGTTTTGTAAACTCTCTGGAAGCCGATTGCAAGGCCTGTCCAGGAAAAAGAAACACTTTACTGTCCCAAAGTGCTGCCGTCATTTATTTTTTTAAAATCTGGCTGTGATCGGAAAAAAAGAAAAGTTTCATGTTATTTTTGTGCTTTGGAAGGTTTGTCAGAATCATTTGGGAGATTTCTTTTGGTGCTCAAAAGGTAGCCAGATCAGAGCCTCAAATAGGCTTGCCAAGTCCCCCCGGGGGCGGGGAAACCCCCGGCGGATCGGGCGCCGGGGGGAACTTCACCCCCACGTGCACATCACCCAGAAGTGACGCGGGTACGCCAGGCACGCTGGGGGCGGGGCCACGGTCATCCGAGGGAAAACTCTATGGTTTTCCCTCGGATGGACCTGACCCCGCCCACAGCGTGCCCGGCGTACCTGCATCACTTCCGGACGACGGCCGGAAGTCCCCCGCTCCAGTAAGTTTCTGACTTGGCAACCCTAGCCACAAATAGGACTCCCACCCCCACCCAGCATAACAAAGTGCAGTGGATTTTTAATGCTGTAGGTTTCTCTTCTGGTCAGCCTTCATGTCCCAGTTCATTACCATATTTTGCCTCATTTCCATATAGCTTTGCTAGCAATCCCTTGCTGTCCCAGTTTTTCTATGCTTCCCCCCCCCCCTTTTCTAGGGTTGCCAGGTCCCTCTGGCCACTGGTCAGGGACAGGGTGTTAAGTTTGCTAGTTCCAGGTTTGGAAACTTCTGGAGATTTGGAGATGGAGGCTGGGGAGGACAAGGAGCTCAGTGGGTGTTACGTTCTGAGTTTATTCTATGCTGTTTAGTTATGGGTTGTGCTAAGGTATCCTAATTTCCTTTGTCGTGATTGGCTGTCTAATAAAGACCTTCTAGTGGTCCTGAAGCCACACACAGTACCCTATCAGGAAGCTCCGCTTAGGTCCAATCAGGGTCATTTCCTGCAGGAGTGCACAGGAGCGGAGCTCCGGCAGTAAAGAGCCCAGGGGGCGGGCACATGCAACAAGCCCCACCCCCTGCTCCCAGCAGCCCTCAGTCAGAGCAAGAAGCGGCCAGGAAAGTTGCAGAGCTCCCCCCCCCCGGCCCAAAACAGTCCAGTGGCACCTTGAAGACCAAGTTTTATTCAGGTACAAGCTCTCCCTCCTCTGCGAGGACAGATCTGCACGTCTCTCCCCCCCCCCCAATAGCTAGCAAACCAAAACAGTCCAGTGGAGTCTGAGCTGTGGGTGTTGCCTTCTGACACACTTCCGGTGATGTCAGGGGGTGTGGCCTATGCAAATGAGTTATGCTAATGCACCTCTTTTTCTAGGAAATGACCCCTGGGTCCAATCAGACCTCATGAAAGTAGCAACATGGTATATAGTTCATTATTGGAATGGTATAAGTCTGGGTGCCGCTCTTATCAGAGCAGATCAGAGCTGAGTAATGTTATGAATAAAGCCTTGAACTGAGAATCGTCTCCTGACTTTCAGTACACTAAAGTGGGGTATAGTGCTATATAGTCCACCTTCCACAGGAGCCATTATCTTATGGGGAACTGATCTCTGTAGTCTGAACTTTAATTCCAGGGGATCCCTAGCTCTTTCTGAAACCTGTTTTCCCCCGACCTTTTCCCCGTGAAATAGTTTGATTTCATTTGTCTTTTTTTGTCAGTCTGTATTGCCTGTGCTGTTTTATCTTGTTTCACGCTGCTCCACCCAATCTCGCCATCTTGTTTTGGGGTAGGGTGGGCAGTGAATGCTTTATTTTAAAAGTTGCATGCTAGCATTACAGCATGCACTGAACAGACTGTCACAGCCAATCAGAACGCCGGAAACAATACTTTAAAACACTATGGCCATTTTAAAAGGCATTCTGTCAAACGGAGATTCTCTCTGAAACACTGAAGAGTCACTGTTCGAATTGGGCATAACCCCACTCCCTGACATTGTGTGGCTGGCTCTGCCACCTGTGGCAGGCATTTTGTGGTTACACTAACCACACTGTGTTAGAACTCTAAAGGTGCCCACGGGCTCAAAAAGGTTAGGGACCACTGCTCTAGAACAATAAAAATAAGAGAATACGGTAGTGGTCAGTGTTCCCTCTAAGCTGCACTAGTGTGAGCTAGCTCAGAGTTTTTTAACCTCGGGCTCACACATTTTTGTCTTCGCTCAGGAAGGGATGGTTCCCGAGCAAACCAATTTGTGCAGCAGCTAAATCGCTTGCTCACATCTTTAATGCCAGTCGCTCAGAAAGTAGAATTCTTGCTCACAAGACTCCACAGCTTAGAGGGAACATTGGTAGTGGTACTAGCCAGAAGCAATAAAGCCATAGCTCAGTTCATCTTCATCATTAAAGTTATATTTACTGATTTTTTTTAAAAAAATTCAACTATCAAGAGAAAAAAATAGCTAGGTTATTAAAGAAGAAACATTTATTTTATCCCCTCCTCCCAAGCTGGTTCAGATTAAGCAAGGAGAAGTTTCTTTGTAATATAAGGACTGGTGACATATTTCTATGTTATAATATTTTTTAAATGTAGGATTGCTGTTTTAATTAAAAGACTGTCATTACGGATCTAGAATAAAGAAGGCAGATATAGTTTAGTTTAGTTTGCATGTTTGTCTGTGTGTATAAATTTTTATGTAATGCTAAGCGGTAACTTATTGAACAGTATTATAGATTTGCTGATATATACGCTCACCAAATACTAAATACGGCTCTTCAAACTTTGTAGGGCATAAATATTTTCAGTTTCCTTATAAACTGCTGAGCTTTTAACAAATGTAGAAGAAAAATGTTTTTCCTCCAAAAAGTAATGATGGAGATCTAGGTAGTACTCCAAAAAGCATTATGTGCATTCCTATATCTTGTGAGAAACTTTATATCCAGATGAAAAAAAATCTTATCTAAAATAAGTATTCCGAAGTTAATTCAAGATCTTTTGTTTTAACTCTCCTAAAAAAGTGTCCTGAAGGAAGTAAATTGAAGTCAATAACAAAGCACCAGGCTCTTACAGATTTCAGGCAGAGTATCAGAAAGTTACCTCTACTTCCAAATGGTTTAGGTTAGTACTCGGCAAAATCAAGTCACTCGGTATTGACTTAGACTCACTGACAAACTCCAACGAATCATACATATTTCAAATGATTAAAAGGAGAATATTAGATATCAATTCTCAATTAATAGTTGCTGGAGCAAAGGGCACCTGTTCACCTTGATTTCTGGGCCTTACCCTTCCCCAAAACTGTATGCTTCAGTGTTTTTCAAATCTAATAAATCCTTGCCTACACCGAGACTTTATGTTGGCTAGGTTCAGTATCTTCCCCTCATTCGTGCTTTCTGGCATGTACAAGGGCATCCCTTACAAACAGAGATCGCGCAGGTGCGGCAAAGAACCTGATTCTATACAACATATTGTATCAGACTGCCCATTGCTCACTCCCCACCGATGCCACCCGATTAAACCACTTCTCCCACCCCCCAATCTTATCTCTCCTTATATATAATTGAGTAAGAACGTTCTATATGAACGTTCTAAATTTGGCCTCCTTAGTGTTAGGCCGGTGGGACTGCCAGTTATCATATCTTCCGACCAATAAGAAGTCGAAGCCCCGTCCAACCAATAAGAACTCGAAGCCCGGTCCCGCCCACACCACTACTGCTGCCAGAGTCAGCCTCCACCATTTTCTGTTCACCAAGGACAAGGAGGACTTCCAGCGCCATTTGCATCTAGAGGTGTGCACCACGTCTCCCCCACGCCAGGGCTGGCGAGCCTCCCACCCACCCCCCCAACGGGCCAAAGAGACGGAGGCTCCCCCCCACTCAGCCTCCGATCGCCGGCTCCCAACCACCCACCAGAGGCCGCGATCGGAGCCGTATACAGCTCCGATCGCCGGCTCCCCCCCCCGCCCCTACCAGAGGCCGCGATCGGAGCCGCAGGCTCCGACCGCCAGCTTCCCCCTCCTCCCACCGC
>NW_015169779.1:1657834-1709735 GCF_001447785.1 Gekko japonicus | reverse complement strand
CGGAGCCTGAAGGCTTCCCTCGCCGGCTTCTCCCTCCTCCCACTGCCCCCCCAGCGCAGGGCCGGTGAGCGGAGCCTGAAGGCTCCCCTCGCCGACTTCTCCCTCCTCCCACCGCCCCCCCAGTGCAGGGCCGCCGAGCGGAGCCTGAAGGCTTCCCTCGTCGGCTTCTCCCTCCTCCCACCGCCCACCATGTAAAATCATTTACTAGAAGTACAGCATCATCCTTCATGTCCAGTAAGACAAAACCAGAGAAAGACTTCACCTTCCTTTCACAGAAGAAAAAAGAAGCAAAATTCCAAATCACATCTTAATTCAGTGCTAATGAGGAAGAAAATCTTCAGGTCATCTCCTCTTATCCTGCACTCCTTGGTGAGTATTGTTTTTGTAGCACAATGAGCACCAAAAGGTCTTGGAAATCCTTCCCCAGGAGTGGTTTTTAGCAACATGAGAACCTAATATTTACACTAAATAGTAATTTGGTGGTTTCAGATACACCCTTTAATAATGTGCAGTATTGTTGAGGAATAGTAATTGAAAAGACTGGGAGATAGACTTGAATCAGGGGAATAGATCAAGATGGGTATAGATAGGTCATGGGGATTCAAGATGGGTCGCTGTGTCAGTCTGTAGCGGTAGAAAAGAGCAAGAGTCCAGTAGCCCCTTGAAGAGAGCCAGTTTGGTGTAGTGGTATATTGACTTACATAGCTTACTATAATTTTCCAATAAAAACCCTTCAGACAAATTTGACCATTTGCTTTCATATTTGTATCTTACAGTAAGACACTGCTAATATTTACTTTATGTCCTTCCAGCCTATGCGTTCGTTAGAGACCACATCTTTCTAGATCTCGTTGTATTGGATTCACAACGGGCTTTACTGCTAGTGTTAAATAAATCGATAGAACCTTTGTTAGCCAACAAACGCTCCTCAGTCACCAAATGGGTGGCGGCGTTCCTGGCCCTAGCAGCAAAAGAGATAGAAACCAAAAGGGGTAAAAGTGCTAGATAGGGGAAGATTACGTGCCTACTCTTCTTAGTTAAGATTCAACTGTACTTAGTTTCTGCTACGCCGCTTGTTTTGGAGAATTTCTGTGGACTGTTTTTTATTTCCCCCTCAAATCTCACTCAGGTATTTTGTTGTATCCTACCTTGTTATGTCAATAAAGGTTGTTTGTGTGTGTGAAGTTACTTCTAGGAATAGGTATGAACCAGTGCATGAACTAAGCTTGCCAAGTCCCCCCAGGGGGCGACGGTCATCCGAGGGAAAACTCTATGGTTTTCCCTCGAATGGTCCCGGCCCTGCCCCCAGCGTGCCCGGCGTACTCGCGTCACTTCCGGGTGACGTGGATGAGGCAAGTTTCTGACTTGGCGACCCTAGCATGAACTAAAGTTCATCACAAATTTTTGCCAGTTGTGGTTCACAAAGTGATTTTTGTGAACTAAAGAGCTGCCACAAACTTCCACAACCTTTAAGGTAATTCGTGTCTATTTGTGGTGGTTTATGAAGATCAGAAAGTAGGGGTTTAAATGGCTCATTTAAACCCCTGCTTATTGCTTTTTAAGAAAAACAGCTGAATGGGGGAAGCAGAAAGTTCTCCTCCGCACAGTTGTTTGGTTTAATGGTTTGGAGCCATTTAAACCCCAGCTTTCTGCTCCCCACAAAAAGTGGTGGAGAGCAGAAAGCAGGGTCACAAACCGATAGAACCAGTTCAGTTTGTGAATCAACCTCCCAGTTCATATTGGTTCATGGTTTGGTTCGTTGTTTGGCCACAAACCATGAACTGAACTGCAAAAATGCGGTTGGTGCACATCCCTAGTTAATTCTGTAATACTAAGTCAGTATAACACACTAGCATCAAAGTCTTGGGATGAGAGAAGAATTTTGAAATCTGGAAAGAAATCACTATGTAATTCATAAAGTTGTTTGATCAGTGTAAGAAGCAGTCAAGATTTTAAGGTATGGTTTTCCATCTTAGCACAGAAATTAAAATAATAATAAAATATTTCAATGAAGGCCAAACCAAAACTAAACAAAAAGGTACTCTATAAAAGGTTTCTTCAATTGTAATACAAACTCTGTAATTTATGTGGTAAAATGTGGCTTTTATTTAACCTATATCGGGTGTACATCTGGACCTGTAAAGATAATAATTGGAGAACACAGGAGTTGTATTGGTCTTTGAGGGAAGAACACTCCAATGGTCCAATTGTAACTTTTGGCCATAATGAGAAAAACCTTCATTCCTTCATGTTGGAAAAAGTCTAGGCTGGCAATCTGCAATTGACACAGCATCTGAAGGCCAGGGAAACTTTCTGGATTTATGCTTTGAATAGTTTAACACCACATGGATTAAATCAAGAAATCGATTGGCAATCTGTATAAATGGGTATTGCATAACATTTGCTCTGTTATTACTTTCTCTAATTGCCTGTTTTTAGGGCATTATGACATTTTTGTTGTGCTATTTCTTTGTCTATGGGTACTAGCTCTTTAAGTCCTTTTATACTGTTATAACCTTTAAAAATTCCCTTCTTGTGACCTCTGACATTACAGCAACAATGTATGGGTGTTATCTCCTTAAGTCCTTTTGCATTGTCATTGGTACATTAGCATTGCACCATACGGGTACTATCTCTTTGTTGCAATGTCATAAACAACCCCCCCCCATTTTTTCCTCTCTGTGACCTCTGACACTACATCGGCATTGTATCATTCTCTATTACACTATTTAAGTTCATTATATCTATCTGTCTTCACTGTTACATATAGATGTCACATTTTACTTGCACTCTTAGGACCTACACTGGAAGGTATTTCTTTCTTTATTTAATTCCTCATTTTATTTAATACATTTTACTATTTGTTACATTTTGGAATTTATCTTCATCTTTATTTCCAGGTACATATTGGTCCTGATATTATTTCCAGTTTATGCAACGACTTCTGACACAAGGCCAGATATATTTGAGGCACCAAATAGAAATTTTTTGGTGTGTCATTCAATTCCATATTGGAAGTAAGTATATTATATCTGGGTATAGTAGAATATATTTTTTAAAAAATATTGGATGGAATTTTCAATTGAGTAATTAAATATTAATCTGAAACATTTTTATATCTCCATACAGCATTTCATTTTTGGTCCTATATTATTAATTGTTTATTGCCTTACATGTGTTACAGGGAATTTGTTGCTTGTTGTATTTTGTACTTGGGACTATTTGACCTCTGAAGAAGCCTCTTGTGAGCCGGAATGTGACAGGTCATACACTATTCTTTTTTGTGCATTTGTCACTTTGAACATTTTATGAGGCTTTATTTGGGCCACTACAAGGTTTTTATATGTCTTTAAAATAAACACTCTTTTGTCTATACTTATGTACTATACTTAGCCGCCCTGAGCCCGTTCACGGGGAGGGCGGGGTATAAATATAATAAAATAAATAAATAAATGTTTTTAACTTTTGGCCCTGAATAACTTTTCTAAACTTCCTTTGGCGGTTCAAACCAGGTTTATGTCAGGAATAAGAAACTTTATAAGTATTAGACTGCTGAGTAGAAAATTACAAAAGAACAAAGGACATTAATATTTTTGCATGCCAAAAAGGCCTTTGATCAAATGAAACGGCTGCACTTAACATCAACATTCTGAGACATTTTAAGGTTGCATTAGAGCAAGGTACAGAAACACAAGTCTCTATGAAGGTTAAAATTTATTAAATTATTTAGAGACCTCTTTTGGGAATGAAATCAGTTTGAGGTCAAATATTGGTAGCATTACAAAGTTAGTTCTTTGGCAGCATTTGTTGCTTAACCTTAGCCTTGGATTTTAGCCTTTTATCTTTAACTTTTCAAAGTAAAAAAAAAAATTCTGCTCCCTAGAATTATTGGGAGATACCCACTTTTGGTTTGAGTATATGACTAATACTTTCTCTGAACAGATAATACACTATTTTGTAATCTCTTGTGATCCAGTAGCTGATAAAAGGGAGAACTTGTGTCCACTCTTATTTCAGTGTTTTCAGCTAAGAAATACAGTGAATTCATTATCTAACAAGAATGCATTATCCAGCAAGAGAGATGAAATACAGTATAGTTTGTACTGAAAGGATGATTGCAGGAGCTTATCCTTCTTAATGTGAGTATACTTGCACAAAGCTACAGATTAAAACGAGATATAAAACCTCCTCCTTGTATGTGGGAGAATATTTCAAAAAAGTATGGAGTATGAAGGAGGGTTTTTTAAACACAATTATTCTGTTGTTGGTATCTTACAGTGGAACTGACTTCAGTTGATTTAGGGAGGGTGTAACTCTGCTTAGGGCTGTACTGTTATTTGCGAGTGCACGCGCACAGGCACACACACACACATTGTGTAAAGTGTGAGTCCAGTGGCACTTTTAAGACCAACAAAATTTAATTCTAGGTATAAACTTTTGTGTGCATGCACACTTCTTTAGATACACATATTGTGTGTATGATTTTACAGCTGATAATTTGATTTGTCATGAGGTAACTGCTACTCTATGGAGCTGCGGTGGCTCAAGAGGTTAAGATGCTGAACTGCAGGCTGTGGAAAGTCAGTAGTTCAGCAGTCCGAGACCCGAGTTGCTGCATGACGGAGTGAGCTCCCGTCTCTAGTTCCAGCTCCTGACAACCTAGCAGTTCGAAAGCAAGAAATTGCAAGTAGATAAATAGGTACCACTTCGGTGGGAAGGTAACAGCGTTCTGTGCGCCTTGGCGTCTAATCATGCCGGCCACATGACCACGGAAACATCTTTGGACAGCGCTGGCTCTTCGGCTTTGAAACGGAGATGAGCACCGCAACCTAGAGTCGGATTCGACTGGCTTTCGAGCAAGGGAACCTTTACCTTTAACTGCTACTCTTATCCACAGTATTTTCAGTTCTTCAGTAAGTATACACTTTGGAACATGGATTCTTGATATTATTTAGAGACCTGACAGAATATCATGCCTTTTTTTTTTACTGTGACATTATTAATGGGGGGGGAAAAATTCCCCAAAGCAATGGTGGGAGAACATTTTGATCAATTTGCAAAAGAATTTCCCCCTATTCTGGGATGATAAATTAATTTCAAAAAAATCTGTTACACACCATATGCCATGTGGTTTTTTTTTAAATGGGTTTTAAAAGAAATAGAGGGTTTTTTAAAAAATGGAGTATCCATTTTAAAATGCAAAGCTGCATAATCGTAGCTTTCCCTGTGTATCTCCATAACAAAAGGGTTAGACTTTAAAAAAAGAATGAAACCTGAGAATCTAGAAGAATGAGTAGATTGTAGCAATAGAGAACTATAACACCATTGTGCCATAGGGCAACAGCAATGACTGACTTTTAAAAGCCCTCCAGTGGCATTGTGGGAGGAAAACACAGGGGGAGGAGGGCAGCTGAGAGAGGAAAGTGCGCACAAAACTTCCTTGCAGATGCTCATTCGGCAGCACAAGTGCCTCTGTATGCCCAATCACAATGACAAAGAAATAGAATCCTCACTATGCGGATACATCTCCAGCTCCTACACTTTAATGTAAAATGTTCCAGTTACTCTTGACAGTAAAGATGCAAATGTTCTAGACCTTAGTTGCTTTTAATGAATGATCAGAGAGGAAACCACGTAGCTAAGTGTGTGCATTCATGTCTGAAGAGACTTCACAGGAGTTCAGATATCAAAATGATTTTCACTACACATATCTTGCAGGCAATTGTGCGGTGAAAGGGGGCATTGTTTCCTGTGTGGAAGAAAACAAATTTTCACAGCAAAGTGGCTTCCTACCTTTTTGAACAGTATTCACTCTAATGTGTTGATGTCGCAAGCATAATTTAAACCCTGGGAGACTAATGAAGTTTAGCAGTATGTGTTAATTATTTTTTGTTGTCTCGGTTAACGCGAGGTCCTAAATCCTATTTACAGCTTGCAACTTCAGAGGTTCCAGAGCTCTTGTACAACCTTAACATCTTCTGATTTCACGCAGCTTTTGCAAGTGTTTCGGCGTTTATTTAAATCCCCCTGTGGGAAGTGCCTTTTTAGATCTGAGGTTGGAGGATTCTGAATAGGAAAAATTTGCTCTCCGCTCATTTTAACTTTTAAGTAACAAATCAGCCTTTAGAAAGTCCTTGACTAACAAATGAGACTGTACGGGCAATCTGATAATTGTGTTTGTGTTACATGGGCACAGCTGGCTCAAAGGATGGGGATTTGCTCCTCTCCTGTAATAAAATCTGTTGGGGTGCTTTCCAGTTACAGAGCTCAGTCTTTGGGACTACTTACCCAATGAAGCATATCCAGCTACTTCACAGGTCCTTTCCATTTAACTGTGCCCTCAGAAGCAGAGTTATACCCTTAAGGGCTGCGGTGGCTCAAGTGGTTGAGACGCTGAATTGCAGGCTGTGGAAGGTCGGTAGTTCAGCAGTTCGAGACCCGAGTGTGCCGCATGACGGAGTGAGCTCCCGTCTCTAGTTCCAGCTCCTGCCAACCTAGCAGTTCGAAAGCAAGAAATTGCAAGTAGATAAATAGGTACCACTCCAGTGGGAAGGTAACAGTGTTCCGTGCGCCCTGGTGTTTAGTCATGCCGGCCACATGACCACGGAAACGTCTTCGGACAGTGCTGGCTCTTCGGCTTTGAAACGGAGATGAGCACCGCAACCCTGGAGTCGGATTCGTCTGGCTTTCGAGCAAGGGAACCTTTACCTTTACCTAAATCCATTTAATTCTACTGGTGGCTTAGAAGGATATGACTCTGCTTAGAAAAGAAGAAGAGATTGGATTCATACCCCGCCCTTCACTACCCAAAGAAGTCTCAGAGCGGCTTACAATCTTCTTTCCCTTCCCCTCCCCCACAACAGACACCCTGTGAGGTGGGTGGGGCTGAGAGAGCCTCTTTCAAGACCTGCCCTTGAGAGAACAGCTCTGAAAGAACTTGTGACTCATCCAAGGTCACACCGGCAGCTGCATGTGGAGGAGCGGGGAATCAAACCCGGCTCTCCCAGACTGGAGTCCACAGTCCTGACTACTACACCAAACTGGCTCAAAATGGCTTCCGCAGCTTACCTTTGATCACACAGTGATGATAACTTGTGCGGTGGTGGTAGCTGCTCTCATAGCAACGTTTAAAAAAAACATGCACAGCCAATTATATCTCCGAAGGCTGATCAGAACTTTTGCTAGGAAAGAGCCCTGCCTGGTCCCACTCACTTCCTTAAAACAGTGGGAGGGCACCAGGGAAGAGGTCGGCAGGTGCCATAGTACCCGTGCACGTCATGCTGGGCACTCCTGTCCTAAACGGTGTTTAATGTAAGGGATGGAGAGAGAAGGCTCTTCCAGTTGTAGGGTTGCCAGCCCCCAGGTGGGGCCTGGAGACATCCTGCTTTGACAACTGACCTCCAGCTGACAGAGATCAGCTCCCCTGGAGAAAATGGTGGATTTGGAGGGTGGACTCTACAGCATTGTGCCATGCTGAGGCCCCTTCCCTCCCCAAACCCCACCCTCTCCCGGATCCACCCCCCAAAGTCTCCAGGTATTTTCCAACCCAGACCCGGCAATCAGGGCCGGCTTGCTCACTAGGTGAACTAGGCATTCGCCTAGAGTGCGCCGGCCCTTAGGGGCACAGAACTGCACCCGGCCTCCCTTCCCTGCCTCCTGCTGCACCCTCTGCCCGCCCTCCCTGCCTTTCTCCCGGTCTGGAGTGTCATCATAGAACTTCGCGGGTGCATGGAGAGGCACGAGGCGGCGGCGGCAGCGGGGGGAGACAAAAGGTGAGGGGGGGCACTAGTTTTGCCTAGGGCACCGAACAATCTCAGGCCGACCCTGCTGGCAACCCTATCCAGTTGCCACGCCTTCTTTACCCTCTCACAATGGTGGTGCCCTGATGTCCAGTTTGGAGAGTCAACAGTTGGAAGAGATAAAACAGTTCTTCAGACAATACCCAACTATCCCCAGCCGAGTCCTGCACTGAGACCGTAGCTGCAAAGCTTCCTGGGGATGCTGAGAACATTTGGCCAACGAACACCATTTCTGACAGCCACAGACACTTATGACGTGAGCAAGTCTCAGATTTCCTGGCCTCTGTACCACCCAGCTCAAGCAGCTGTGATGCTAGAGTATATCTGGGGTGGTTGGGATTTCATTTTGTTCTGCCTTACTTTGGCATTCGAGCAGCAGGCAACATCGATTTTCCTTAGGGGTTACGAATGGTTGGCTCAAGTGTTTAAATTGTTCTGGGGCTCAGAAAACAAAACCGTGCAAGTGTGAACCGTTGTGGATCCAGACAGATTGGCAGCTGTTCATGTTTAACAGACAGAGACAAACACAAAGACTTCTTTTAAAAACAAAGGCGCAGTGTCATATTTCTGCGTGACTGTTAAATAGTGGGGGTTCCGTGGATGAACAGACTCCCAGTCCAGTGATCAGCTCTGCTTTATTCAGTGATTTCAGCAAGAACAAGACTGTAGACCAGAACCTCGGCTGGGTTATATTGCCTGCAATGGCCACACCCGAACACACCCCACTCCCAACAACAGGCTATTTACAAAACTTTACGTCTTAATTGGTTACTTCCAGAATCCTGTTGGTCTATTGTTATTTGGCTCCAAGCTCACTCTGTCTCTGGCGGCTCAGTCCTGCCATGTTTCAGTCCCAATACATAACAGTGACTAATTATTTTTGTTCATTCTTCATGTAAACGATTTGCAGGCTGCAGCAAGATGACGGCAACAGGTGTGACCAGGGGTCGTTTTGTAGAAAAAGAGCTAGGGGAACTCATTAGCATAACTCATTAGTATATGCCACACCCCCTGACATCACTGGAAGTGTGTCATAAGGCCACACACCCCGCCCCCAACGGTCCCGGCCGCCGCCAGCCTTGCAGCTCCACTGCCGAGCCCCATGAGGGGCCCGGCAGTGGACCTGCAAGGCCGGCGGGAGTGCAAGGAAGCCCCGCGAAGGCCCTCCCTGGCCCTAAGCAGGCAGGGGTGGGGAGAGGCAGGGAGGAAGCAACTTACCCTCCCTCTTCTTCTGCCTCCTCCTGGCTGAATGAGGGCCGGAAGCGGGGCAGCCGGAAGCAGGGGGCGGGGCTTCGTCATGTACCTCGCCCCCCCGTACCTCACCCGGGGGAACTGCTATCCCCCGCGATCCCCCCCCCGAAATGACCTCTGGGTGTGACTAATAGGAGGCTGTCCTGCCCCTGAGGGGAAAAACAGCCACTCAGCTGAACCAATGGGAGTGCTACTCCAGCATCCAATTGCCTTTCAGAAGGAGGACAGAACGTTGGAGGAAAGCACAGCGGGAGCTGAGTTCAAGTCTGCCTCAAGGAAGGTGCAGAGGGAGTTCAGTTCATCCTCAGGCAGAGAACAGTGAGAGCTCAGGTCTGGCTCAGGAAAAGAGCAGACAGTTCGAAGGGTAGCACTGCCTGGTTAGTATGGCAGAGTGGTTTGGCTTGACCTGATTGTGAGCCCTGGTGATGAGCAGAGCTGGTACCATTTATTTATTGGGAAATTTGGTTAACACAGCAGAGTTTTGCCCAGTCATAGAGGTGTGATACTGAGTACAATAAATAAATCTCCGAAGAAATATATTGCAAAAAAGGTAAACTTACATTTACTCAAGTAGATCCAGTTGACACTCAGGTTGAAGTCAAAAGGAGAGAAAGAAGCCTAATCTAAAGAGTCCTTCCCCTATGACAAATGGCCAGCTTGTCTCGCTTCATGTGTGTAGGAGTATGAGAGCATTGTCTCTACGGGAGAGACCTGCAGAGGCATGTGTCTTCATGGAAGGCCATGTGAAGAACGTGAGAGGACAGAGAGAGAAAGAGTAGAGGTCAGAGGGCAGCTCCAAGTGCTTTCACACACATACCCTTTTCAAACTGCCTTTTAGTAACTGGTTTCTAATGGATTTTTTCTGTCATTTCAGACAGACCCGATTCAGTAACCAGCTGCCAGTGGAATTTATTCACCTGTTCATACAAACCCGCTTGCATCGGGTTAGCAAAGCATCGTTGAGCCGCTTTTTAGAGAAACTGCTTTCCCACCCCGTTTTCAACTCCTTTGTTGTGCTTCTGAACCACTGTGGCATGCTGTTTAAAATGTCCATAGCGCTTCTGACAATGCTGCTTTTCCCTACCCTTTTTCATCACATGATCTTCCTCGGACTTTTAAAAAATGTTCTAAGGTGAGTGCTATAGCGCTAAACCACTATAGTACCTAAGTGCTATAGCGGAACTGCTATAGTGGTGCTGCTATAGCACTTCATGGAGGTTTGGTGCTATAGTGCTCACTTTAGAACATTAAAAAAAGTCAGAGGAAGATTGTGCGGTGAAAAAAGGTGTGGGGGGGGAAGCGGCCCTGTTTAGAAATGACCAGAGTGCTTCAGAGATGGCTCATTAATGGAAGGAAATTTGCTGTATGAAACCCTCATCCCTGTATTGCTTTACTCAAAATCAAGCCAACAATGAATAACATCTGGTTTAGAAGGTAATGTGAAAAGGGCCGTACTGAATAATGCACTTTGAATCCATTTTCAGTGCATTTTGCAACTGGATTTTACTGTGTGAAATAGCAAAATCCACTTGCAAACGATCATAAAAATGCATTGGAAGAAGAGAGAAGAGATTGGATTTATACCCCGCCCTTCACTTGGAGTCTCAGAGCGGCTTGAAAGCACATTACTCAGCATGCAAAGCACCTAAAGAGAGGCATCTCGTTCAAGGAGACAACACCCATACACGCTTAGAGTGATATAGCGCCCCCCAGTGTCCAGGTGTGCTGAGTCACTCCTTCCAACATTATTCTGACTCTTGGGACAGGGCAGGCGGGGGTGGGTGGAATCCTGGGTGTGCATGAGAAACCAACCTAATGGCTAGTCAGTAAAAACCTGTTTGTGCCTGAAAGCACCGAAGAAAGTTTCAAACCACTCTCAGAAGCCATAAGTAGCTTAAATTTATATGCCTCAGCCATTTGTATATAAACGACACAAAAGATGTATTTACTTACAGGCTGGTTTTAAAGAACAGATCCGCAGCACAGGTCTCCAGGTAGAAGAAGCAGAAGAAGAAGAGATTGGATTTATACTCCACCCTTCACTCGGAGTCTCAGAGCAGCTTACAAACTCCTTTCCCTTCCCCTCCCCACAACAGACACCCTGTGAGGTAGGTGGGGCTGAGAGAGCTCTTAACAGAAACTGCTCTTTCAAGAATAGTTCTGACAGAACTATGGCTTGGTCAAGGTCATCCAGCAAAGGAGTACCTGGAGACCTGTGCTGCCAGTCCATTCTTTGAAGGTAGAGGTTTCTCTTGCTCAAAAGCCAGTCGAATCCGACTCTAGGGATTCGGTTGCTCATCTCCGTTCCAAAGCCGAAGAGCCAGTGCTGTCCAAAGACATTTCCGTGGTCATGTGGCTGGCATGACTAGACGCCAAGGCACACGGAACGCTGTTACCTTGCCACCGAAGCGGTACCTATTTAACTACTTGCAATTTCTTGCTTTCCAACGGCTAGGTTGGCAGGAGCTGGGACCAGAGACGGGAACTCACTCCGTCATGCAGCATTCGGGTCTTGAACTGCTGAATTACTGACCTTCTGGTCTGCAGTCCAGCATCTTAACCACTTGAGCCACCACAGCCTCTCTGTTCTTTGAAACCAAGATGTAAATAAGTAGATCTTTGGTGTTGTTTCTGAACAAATCCTGCCTCAGTGATCTCCGTATTCCACAAAACTTACCTCACAGCTGCGAACCCATTCCTGTACGCTTGTACCTTAAGAACACCTGGAACCCCCACATTCAGAGGCACTAATCCTCTAAATCCCAGAGCCAGGAGGCAACATCAGGGGAAGGCCGCGGCCTCTCTGCCCTGTTGTTGGCCCTCCAGAGGAACTGGCTGGCCACTCTGTAAGACAGGATGCTGGACTAGATGGACCCTCACTGGTCTGATCCAGCAGAGCTCTTCTTATGTTCTTACATTAGGTTTGCAGTTGAAAACTGTAATGTATTCAGCCTGACATGCCCGGACTTGCCCGGGCTGGCCAGGCACAATTCCTATGTTAGCTTCAGTCGAAAGACAAAGGATCCGGAGGATCCTAGCCGGCCCAATCAAAAGGGCTAGCTTCCCAGCCGGGAGACCAATGGTAGCCCGGTTACTGTAAATAGCCTATCGGGAGTAGGGGGTGTGTTTAGGTATGCTTGGTGGCGGGTTTTCTGAACATATATAACCCGGTCTGCGAGCCGGTCAGTTGTCTTTGTCCTGAACTAAATAAAGGTATGCTTAGCTGAATCACTCTCCGTCTGCATACTTTTCAAAAACAAACCTGGTTCCCTGGAATCATAGGAGACTGTGTGAGTCCCCTCAGTTGGTAGAACAGGCCTGTCACACCAGGTATATTGGGGAGGGGGAGGTGTTAAGGTAACCTGAACTGCCTGCTGAATAACTGACTTCTTGTTGTTACAGGGTGAGTTAGGCACGGCCCGGGGGACGTTTGGACATCGGCCATCATTGCAAGCATGAGGCTCCTCCTTCTCCCGCTCCATCAGCTTGCTCTCAGCCCTCTTGCCGGGTGACTCGGGCAGGTCTCCCAAGACCTCAGGATGGAGAATGGAATGGGTTTGCACCACCTTCTTCCTTGCCTTTCCCCACAAGCACAACTCTTGCCACGGCAGAGTGGGGTCCTCTTCTCCTGGCCCTTCCCAGGAACCTGCTTTTAAAGGTCCAGTAGCCCCGCCCCTTTCCTGGGCATACCCAGCCTCTCTCAGGGAGGGCGGTGATTGGCTACTCCCTTGTCATATGTTGGAGAAGCCAATGTTGGATCAGGCCAATGGCCCATCCAGTCCAACACTCTGTCACACAGTGGCCAAAAATACCAGGTGCCATCAGGAGGTCCAGCAGTGGGGCCAGGACACTAGAAGCCCTCCCACTGTTGCCCCCCCCAAGCACCAAGAATACAGGGCATCCCTTGCCCCAGCCTGTGAGTCTCTATCTATACCTTGCAGCTAATAGCCACAGATGGACTTCTGCTCCATATGCTTATCTAATTCCCTCTTGAAGCTGTTTGTGCTTGTAGTCGCCGCCACCTCCTGTGGCAGTGAATTCCATGTGTTGTTTTTTTTAACTGCCCCCCAAAAGGCAGGGTTTTATTACATTTTCCACATAACATACACAAACAATCATAACATATACATACATACTAACAGTACAAACAGATACATGGAGGTTATTTTCAATTTTACCAATATTTATACTGATGCCTATTCCACCTTAATAACCATTTCTCATGAACTGTGTAAGCAACTTTTCTGTCTCTATCATCCTAACAGGTATATATTTCATTTAGTGAACTCTTAGTCTGTCTCTTGCGAGCTTGCCTACATATATTTATCATACCAATTATAAAACCGTGACCAAGTGTTCTGGAATGTCGAATCTGTTGCGCCTTTTATCAATAAAGTCAATTTATCCAATTCCGCAGCCTCCAAGATTTTATTTACTAGTTCTCGTTTTGTTGGTATCTCCGGTAATTTCCAATATTTTGCATAGAGCATTCTTGCAGCCGTAGTTAAAAAAACAATCTACTCCCAATCATCTTTGTTAGAATTATCAGGTAGAATATTCAACAACAAAGTCTCTGGTGTAAATGGTACTACCATCCCTAGTACCTTTTGCAAGATTTCATGTACCATTACCCAATATTTCTTAGATCTTTCACAATGCCACCACATGTGGTAAAATGAGCCAACCTTATTTTCACATTTCCAACACTTATTCGAACCACGCTGCAGGCTCCTCCTCCGTGAATTCCATGTGTTAATCACTCTTTGGGTGAAGAAGTCCCACCTAC
Organism: Gekko japonicus; assembly: GCF_001447785.1. NCBI lineage: Eukaryota > Metazoa > Chordata > Lepidosauria > Squamata > Gekkonidae > Gekko > Gekko japonicus. The sequence goes on along the minus strand of NW_015169779.1, from coordinate 1,695,899 downwards.
TGGGCTCCAGGATGGCTGTCCCCGCCCGCCCCCCCTTCTGCACCATATATACTTGCCCTGCACCCCCTGTGTGGAAGATACTCATGTTACCACATGCTGAGAGATGGAGGATTGCCATCAGGGATACCTGAAAGGCACGCTCAGCAGTTACAATCCGAGGCCTCAATTCCTTGCCCCTCATCCGTGTTCAATGCCAAATCTATGCTTGGAACCACAGATCCCTTCCTGTTGTTGTTGATTTCTGTCTTCCCTTCTGTGAGGTTTGGCTTCTGAAAGTATATATACCAGGTCTGTTTTTGTTGCTTGCGCTCTGCATACACTTCAAGCGGCGCAGTGCAGTTCGGCTGACTTGCCTTCGTTTTTCACACCAGAGGTGCCCCATTAGTTGTAATGCAGGAACACAAAGGATTTGCGGGTGGGTGTTGCCGCTGACACAGGAGGTGGCAGGAATAGAAACAGAGGGAGATGGCCACGACTCAGTCAAGGCTGGAAGAGCACTGAAGGCTAAACAGCTCTTAAATAGATAATGGGAACTTTGCAGGGAAAGGGTGGAAGGGCGGGCACGCTGGAGAGCGTCGCAGGAGCATCTCAGTCTGAACCTCAAGGAGTGGAATAAACCCATTTGCTAGCCAGTGTCAGGATCCACAGCAACAATGAAGTACACACTTGCAGGAAGGTTTTACTTTATTCGAAGCTATAGATGCATGGACAGGAAAATTGTTAGGAATGAGGGGGGGAGCAATGAGCATGGTATGTTATAGTACATTCAAACAACAGGCCCAATTGTTTCCGCGTGTGCCATTGGGCCTGGGAGCAAACGCTTCTAGGCGGCACAAGCTATCACCTTCCCACGGTTTTTTGTGAGATCACCCAAGCAACTATCCTGCAGCAGCAACCACCTGTGGCCTTGAGACGTTCCAGCAGCTAAGCAATTAAGCGCATCAACAGGACTACATATGAAAGCGAAAGCAACCAAGTGCATACATGAAGGAAGGGAAAAAAAACATTAGCAGCTTGCTGACAGCCAGGTCTCCTCACGGAGGAGGAGAGCTCCTTCCAGGGCGAGAGAAGGGATTTCTCCTTCCCTCCTGTCAGGTTCAACAGCAAGTAAATCTCCACACACGTTTCCAGGGAATCGTTATACTTTATTAGACTACAGGTCCGTTGCCATGATCTACAGGGATATTGTTAGGAATGACATTTGGGCGGGTGCATCACTACATATAACCTGATGCTGCAATTGGCTAAGCAAAATGAAATCCAAGCGCGCGGGCGGGAATTCTCCCGGCGGGAGGTTACATAATGAACGGGAGACTCTCCGTGTTCCATGAGAGCAGAAATATTCACACCAACAGTGGAACGCAAGCCCTCCCTCCTCCTCAAGGTTAGTCAGATAACCCAGTCTGGCAGCACCAGTTCTCACGGTCTCAGGAGCGCCTCCCTATCGCTGTTTACAGCAAGCGAGCAGAGATTGCGCAGTCGCGCCACAGTCAGGAAAGGACAAACACGAGTGAAATATGGCCGCTAGCTGACACCTCCCCCATGCGGGGGGGGGGAGTGCTGACCTGGAGGGCCCCGGCTAGCCTGATCTTGTTGGGTCTTGGAAGCAAAGCAGGGCCGGCCCCGGTTCGTACTCAGGTATGAGAGCGAGGAAGTCCAGGGTTGCGACGCGAAGGCAGGAAAAGACAAACTTACCTCTGTTCGCCTCTTGCCTTGATACCCCTTCAGGGTTTGCTGTTATGTATTGGGACAGAATCATCCCGGATTGAATCACCCCAGAGACTGGCTGAGCTTGGAGCACAAGAACAGCAGCCGACCAGGACTCTGGAATAAACCAATCAAGTAATAATGTTATGTAAATAGCCTATCACTGGGAGTGGGGTGTGTTTGGGTGTGGCGACTGCAGGCTATTTGACAGAGCTGAGGCGCTGGCGTCTTGTGTTCTCCTGAAATCACTTCATGCACCTGAGCTGATCTCTGCAATGCCTCTAGAACCCAGCCATTAACAGTCGCCCTTACGTCGGCTGCAACTTGACAGCGCTTTTGACTGCCCTGCCAGGCAAAGGACTTGCTCATTTTGCAAGGCTAGTGGCCCATTCTTGTGTGTTTTATGCCTGACAGCAGCCCTCCGTCCCTCTGCATAGAGGAGCTGGGGAGGGGCTGGGTCTCAGCGGCAGAGCATCTGCTTGGCATGCAGAAGGTCCCGAGTTTTTATTATTTTAATTTATTTGTGCCCCACCTCTCTCTCTAATGGGGGACCAAAGAGGCTCACATCATTCTCCTCTCCTCCACTTTCCCCTCATAACGACCCTGCAAGGTAGTTTAGGCTCTCAGATTCTAGTCCATCTCTCTAGAGGGGGCAGTGGCACAGGCTGTTAAATGCCTGTAGAAATAGTCATCTTGAACAGCTGTAACAGCGGTTCGAATACCACCGTGGTCGGGGTGAGCTCCCGACCCTTGCCCCAGCTCCTGCCAACCCAGCAGTCCGAAAGCCCCTCGGGGCAATTAGGTAAATGGGTACCTGTCTGTAGGAGGACAGGGGGGTACCCCTCCCTCGAAATTGGGCTCCAGCCGAGCGATGAATCGAGAAGCAACGGCGACACGACAGCGGTCAGCACGGAGGAGATGAAGAGAGGCAGCAACATCCCAAGGAGGCGGTTGGCTCGGCAGCTGATGATGTGGCCAGCAGGAGGACGTCTGGAGCCACAAGGATGTTGTGATGCCCACCGCGGCTGCGCACCAGGGCCCATAACCAACAGCCCTCAAGAGGAGTCGCCAGAGAGCCGAAAGAACAGCGCAGGTCGCAGAAGACGCACCGGAGAGAACTGGAAGAAGAAGCCCACTCGCCGGATAAAACGAACGATCGGAGCCGGGAGAGTACCTGGTAGGGCTCCCCCCACCCCAGACGTACTGTGGCCATAGTTAGGGTTTCTGCATAGGTCTCTGCACCATGCACCATGTAAGCCGCTCAGAGCCCTTCGGGAGTGAGCGGGGTACAAATTGAAAGTATAAATAAATAAATAGTCGCTACACCACAGTGGTTCAATCCCCAGCATCTCCAGTGAAAAGGAACAGGCAGCAGGAGTTGTGAAAAGCCTCTACCCTGGAGAGCCACTGAGTAGACGATACCAACCTTGATGGACCCAGGGTTTAGGTCAATAAAAGGCAGCTTCATGTATGTGGTGGGGTTAGGCTAACAAGGGTTAACAGCTGGCAAGTCATTTTGGGGAGCGGCTCTGGCTCAGTGGAAGAGTGCTTTGCATGCATAAGGTCCCAGAGCCAGTCTGGTGTAATGGTTAAGTGCATGGATTCTAATCTGGGAGAACCAGCTTTGATTCCCCACTCCTCCATTTGCAGCTGCTGGATGACCTTGGGCAAGCCATAGTTCTGTCAGAGCTGTTCCTGAAAAGAGCAGTTTTTTTCAGAGCTCTCTCAGCCCCACCGACCTCCCAGGGTGTCTGTTGTGGGGAGGGGAAGGGAAAGGAGTTTGTAAGCCGCTCTGAGACTCCCAGAGCCAGTTTGGTGTAGTGGTTAAGTGCGCGGACTCTAATCGGGGAGAACCGGGTTTGATTCCCCCACTCCTCCAATTGCACCTGGCTGGATGACCTTGGGCCAGCCGTAGTTCTGATAAGAGCTGTTCTTGAAAAAGAGCCGTTTCTGTCAGAGCTCTCTCAGCCCCACCGACCTCCCAGGGTGTCTGTTGTGGGGAAGGAAAGGGAAAGGAGTTTGTAAGCCGCTCTGAGACATCTTTGGGTAGGGAAGGGCGGGGTATAAATCCAATCTCCTCCTCCTCTTCTTCTTCTTCTTTCTCTTCCTCCTCCTCCTCCTCCCCCCCCCCTGGCTTCTCCAATGACAAGGATCAGGTGATGTGAAAGACCACTACTTGAGATCCTGGAGAGCCACTGCCAGCTTGAGTAGACAATACTGATGTTGGACCGATCGTCTGATTCAATATACAGCGGCTTCATGTGTTACAATTGAGGGGGGACAGGATTGCTCTCTTGAGCAATGCTCCCTCTAAGCTGTGGAGTCTTGTGAGCAAAAATTCTACTTTGTGAGCTCCCGGCATTAAAGTTGTGAGCAAGCAATGTGGCTACTGCATAAATTAGTTTGCTCTGGAGCCCTCCTTCCTGAGCTAAGACAAAAATGTGTGAGCTGGAGGCTAAAAAACTGTGAGCTAGCTCACACTAACTCAGCTTAGAGGGAACACTGCTCTTGAGGTATTTGAAGGGCTGTCACTTGGAGGAGGGCAGGGAGCTGCTCCCATCGGCAGCAGAGGAGAGGAGTCGCAAGAATGGGTTTAAATGAAGGGCGGGAAGGTACCGGCTGGATATCAGGGAAAACGTTTTCACAGTCAGTTGTTCAACAGTGGCATCAGCTACCTAAGGAGGTGGTGAGCTCCCCTTCACTGGCAGTCTTCAAGCAGCGGCTGGACAAACCCTCGTCACAGATGCTCTAGGCTGATCTTGCACTGAGCCCAGGGGGTTGGACTAGATGGCCTGTATGCAGGGCTATTTTTGGGCAGGAACACACAGGAACGGAGTTCCGGCTGGCTCCCAAGTTGGCCACATCCAGCAGGAACTCATTAGCATAATAGGCCACACCCAACAGCAGGAACTCGTTAGGATTGGCTACATTAGGGGTGTGTGGCCTAACATGCAAAGGAGTTCCTGCTACAAAAAAAAAGCCCTGGGTTTTGACAACAAACAAGGTAAACAGAATAACAAGCAAAAGGAGGGTGTGGCTGAATGACCACACTTCTGGTAACATGGGAATGCGGCCTAATATGCTAATGAGTGGTGCAGTCGGGGGTGTGGCCTAATATGCTAATGAGCTTCTGCTGCTGGGTGTGGCCTATTATGAGTTCCTGCTGGACTTTTTCTACAAAAAAAGCCCTGCCTGTATGGCCCCTTCCAACTCTGTGATTTTATGAACTGATGCTGAAGAGTCCCGTGAGGGAATGACACATCGCTTCCTCTGTGCAAAGCCGTACCACGCAAGCCCCATCCAAAACACCTGCCCTGAGTCCCAGCCGTCTTGTTGGCAGCTAGCGTTCCCAACACTGTCTTGATGCATGCTGGGAGATTGGGCGGGGACGTGCCTGAGAACAGCGGCGTTTGAGGAGGTGTGATGTCACTTCTGGATAACACCATAGTCTGCCTCCCCTAGTCTCTGTGGCATTTACCATAGAAAGTTGGGGCAATTCCTAGAGTGCTCCTATGGGGAGGTCATTTTTTCCTCCCACTCTTAAATTCCTCACCCTAGGTGGGTCAGTGGGAGGCCCATTGGCAGCCCCGAGGAAATGTCCAAGATCTAATGTTGCTATCATAACAAAACCCTTTCTGAATTGCATCAAAAAGTACAGAGTCCCTGTATTTGCAAACCTCATTGGAAACAGTATCTTATTAGAGGCTGGAAGAGCACAGCACTCCACTGGAGGTGAACAGGTAGACGCTTCAAAATTGAACTCATGCTGAGGTTTCTGTAAAGTCGGGCTTTTTTGCAGTTCTGGTTAACTGTGTTAAAATTAGCTGTTCTGGAGGGTGTACGGGGAGAAGAAGAAGAAGAGAAGAGATTGGATTTATATCCCACCCTTCACTTGGAGTCTCAGAGCGGCCTACAAACTCCTTTCCCTTCCCCTCCCTACGAAAGACACCCTGTGAGGTAGGTGGGGCTGAGAGCTCTTTCGAGAACTGCTTGTGAGAGAACAGCTCTGAGATAACTTGTGACTGACCCAAGGCCACACCAGCTGGCTGCATGTGGAGTGGGGCATCAAACCCGGTTCTCCCAGATTAGAGTCCACGTTCCTAACCACTACACCAAACTGGCTCTCAGAGGCAGGTCATCTGCTGCCCCTGGCCTTTTTCCTTGAATTCTTGCGACAAGGAAGCTGGTGAGCTGGGAGAGCAAGTGATCACACTAGATCACGGGAAGCGACGTGCAAATGATTCCACAGAACCCAAGGTCTTGGCCTTAGAATACGGCATGGAACTAAGAAGAATAAAAGAACTGTCTTTTGCAGCCAGCCTCTTCTCATTGAGCAACAGAGTGATATTCCGTTTCTGGCATGTGGAATTCCTGCCCACGGGCTGTCATCTGTTTGTCTGATACCTCAAAGCCTACTGATATTATTAAAACTGCGGATTATGAGGTTATAAAGTGCTTTGTAGAAGCTAGATAGGGATGGGATGTTTTTATTAAAGGATTATCCCCTCCCTTTTTGTCAACAGGAATGAGACTGAATAATTCCTACTGCAGGTTTTACCTGAGCAAGTTATGATGCTGAGGAAGCCGTAAGCGTGCCCCTCCAGAAGAATCGATTCCTTAGCTGTGTTACCAAACGGTGCCGGCATACATACAATTTCTGCCGAGCCTACAGCTTCCTCTGGTTAAACTGGAGAAAAGATTCTTGGTCAGAGAAAGACAGAGCAGTCAAGAAGCACTGGATAGTCCAGCCTTCTTACGCATTTTAGAATCGGGGTTTTTTGGTTGTTGTTTTTACCATGTCAGTGCTTGCTTAAACAGATTCTTAGACAGGGGTTACACAGATTCGTGGAAGATCAGTCCACAAAGACCACAGTGAGCAGGGGTCATTTTGTAGAAAAAGAGGGGCAGGAGCTCATTAGCATAACTCATTAGCACAACTCATTTGCATATGCCACACCCCCTGACATCACCGGAAGTGTGTCAGAAGGCAACACCCACCGCTCAGGCTCCACTGGACTTTCGATTGCTAACTATTGGGGGGGGGGGGAAACGTGCAGACCTGTCCTCGCAGAGGAGGGAGAGTTTGTACCTGAATAAAAGTTGGTCTTAAAGGTGCCACTGGACTGTTTTGGACCGGGGGGAGCTCTGCAACTTACCTGGCTGCTTCTTGCTCTGACTGAGGGCTTCTGGGAGCAGGCAGTGGGGCTTGTTGCATGTGCCTGCCCCCTGGGCTCTTTACTGCTGGAGCTCCGCTCCTGTGCGCTCCTGTAGGAAATGACCTCTGACGGCGCGAGAAGGGATCAGTAAACCTCTGAACACCAGTGCTAGGAGTAGGGTTGCCCACCTCCTGGTGGCACCTGGAGATCTCTCGCTATTACAATTGATTTCCAGATGACCAAGATCAGTTCCCCAGGAGAAAATGGCTGCTTTGGAGGGTGGACTCTATGGCACTGTACCCTGCTGAGGTCCCTCCCCAAACTCCACTCCCAAAATCTCCAGGAATCTCCCAACCCAGAGCTGGCAATTGTAACTAGGAGGCAATATCAGGGGAAGGCCCCGGCCTCCATACCCTGTTTGTTGACCCGCCAGAGGAACCGTCTGGCCACTGTGTGAAGCAGGATGCTGGACTAGATGGTTCTTGTATTCTTATGAGGGGAAGGCCTCGGCCTCTAAGCCCTGTTGTTGGCCCTCCAGAGGAACTGGTTGGCCACTGTGTGAGACGGGATGCTGGACTAGATGGACTGCTGGTCTGATCCAGCAGGGCACTTCTTGTATTCTTATGAGGGGAAGGCCTCGGCCTCTAAGCCCTGTTGTTGGCCCTCCAGAGGAATTGGTTGGCCACTGTGTGAGATGGGATGCTGGACTAGATGGACTGCTGGTCTGATCCAGCAGGGCACTTCTTGTATTCTTATGAGGGGAAGGCCTCGGCCTCTAAGCCCTGTTGTTGGCCCTCCAGAGGAATTGGTTGGCCACTGTGTGAGACGGGATGCTGGACTAGATGGACTGCTGGTCTGATCCAGCAGGGCACTTCTTGTATTCTTATGAGGAGAAGGCCTCGGCCTCTAAGCCCTGTTGTTGGCCCTCCAGAGGAACTGGTTGGCCACTGTGTGAGACGGGATGCTGGACTAGATGGTACGCTGGTCTGATCCAGGAGGGTACTTCTTGTCTTCTTATGAGGGGAAGGCCTCGGCCTCTAAGCCCTGTTGTTGGCCCTCCAGAGGAACCGTCTGGCCACTGTGTGATGGTCCGCTGGTCTGATCCAGGAGGGCTCTTCTTCTCTTCATAAGATTAAAGCTGTGGTGGTGCCCTTAGTATAGTTTAAGTTCAGAGACTTCCCTTCAGACCACTCTGAAATGGGATTGAAAATGGAGGTCACATTTATTTTTAAAAAATGAAAGCACATGTGGTCCATGTCTGTGCACAGGATGCTAATAAAGAATTGGGGGGTGATGGCACCAGAAGGAATGCCACATGGGGCAAGAGAGAAGAAGAAGAGATCGGATTTATACCCCACCCTTCACTTGCACCGATTTCACACAAGAGCTGCGTCGCAGTCGCACCTCCCTTTGCCCCGCTTCTATTGGTCAATTTCTCACTCGAAGCCGCGCGGCCGCATTTTGACCCGCAGCTTCGCTCAATTTTCCCCGCGGTTTTGTGATCCTGTTCGTGATCAGAGTGGTTTACAATCTCCTTCCTCTCCTCACAACAGACACCCTGTGAGGTAGGTGGGGCTGACAGAGCTCTTTCAAGGACCTCTCTGGAGAGAACGGCTCTGAAAAAACTTATGACTGGCCCAAGGTCACACCAGCAGCTGCATGTGGAAGAGTGGGGAATCAAAACCGGTCCTTCCAGATTAGAGTCTGCCACTCTTAACCAAACTGGCTCTTACATAATAGAATCCAACTTACAATATGCTGTACACAGCAGGGTAGACCGCAAGTCCCAGTCATTATCCAAGTAAGTCTGTGAACCACTTCCAATGCTCAGCCTTATTTTGGCCCAGCCATGTTTTCAGTCTCTGCTGCAAAGTTGGTCATGAGTGGCATTAACCACAGGGCAAATGTCATTCTGTGCCACGGTTAATACTGCAGATCAAATCAAGAACATGTCTACTGCACATTTATTACCTTGTGTCTATTACCATAGTTAAGAGCCTGGGAAATGTTAACATCTCTACCATCCCACAGTGCAAATATTCAAGTTAGTCCAATATTTTATTGGGTGCAGTAAAGAAGAAGCTGGAGACCAACTGGTGATGAAGGTGCATAAAGTTTACTTAGAGATAATGGTGAATATTTACACAGAGATATACAGACTGTCTTATAACCAGAGGTCATTTCGGGGGGGGAACGTGGGGGAACGCAGTTCCCCGGGGTGAGGTGCAGGGGGGCGGGGCACATGATGAAGCCCCCTGCTTCCGGCCACCCCGCTTCCAGCCCTTATTCAGCCAGGAGGAGGCAGGAGAAGAGGGAGGGTAAGTTGCTTCCTCCCCGCCTCTCCCTACCCCTGCCTGCCTGGGGCTAGGGAGGGCCTTGGCGGGGCTTCCTCGCACTCCCGCCGGCCTTGCAGGTCCACCGCCGGGCCTTATGATGTCAGGGGGTGTGGCATATGCTAATGAGTTATGCTAATGAGTTCCCCTAGCTCTTTTTCTACGAAATGACCCCTGCTTATAACATACCTTAGTTGGAGAGGACTAAATCCCCCACCCAGCTTATCAAGCTGATAGCTTAAATACTAACCCCAGTCAATCACTAAGAGGATAAACTAATTTCTTACTCTAACAATGCTAGAAGAGTAACACCTGGTAGTTTAACACCTGGCTGTAATTGCCTTAACCACTTAGCATGACAGCTAAGACACATAGATCATACTGATCTAGATCCAGTAACTGCTTGCTACCTCAACCTAGACATATATCTCAATATATTTCACACATGTACCCTAGTTTCTTTGAGAAGATCACGCATGGAGTGGAGAGAGTTGACAAATAATTTTTTCCCCTCTCCCAAAAATGCTAGAACTCGAGGGCACCCAATGAAGCTGAAGGGCAGTTCAGGACGCACAAAAGGAAATACTACTTTACACAGGAAGTGTTTAAAACGTGGACTTTACTGCCGGAGGATTTTGTGATGGCCACAGGAACAGACAGCTTGAATCTCAGAAGAAGAAGAGTTGGGTTTATACCCCACCCTTCACTAGGAGTCTCAGAGCAGCTTTCAATCACCTTCCCTTCCTCTCCCCACAACAGACACCCTGTGAGTTAGGTGGGACTGAGAGAGCTCTTTCGAGGACTGCTCTTGAGAGAACAGCTCTGAGAGAACTGTGGCTTGCCCAAGGTCACCCAGCAGCTGCATGTGGAGGAGTGGGGAATGAAACCCAGTTCTCCAGATTAGAGTCCATGTTCCTAACCACTACAGTACAGCAACGTACTGCTGAAGCCTGCAGCAATCTATGGGCAACCGCCTGATAACTGTAGCCTCGCTACTTTCTTCTATTTTGAGTTGCCAGGGAATATGAGCCTGGAATTAGTGTAAAATTTGCACAGAGCGGAAAATAAATCATCATCTTACTCAGCGCCCCTGAAAACATGCCAACTGGAACGAAATAAGAGTTCGCATTAGACATGATCTATTCTTCAGGTGCATTCATTATACATTCTCTTATTATCAGCATATAATATCTTCCAGACAAGCTAAACAAGGTGTGTAATGTGTTCTGAATGTTTATCGTTTGGTATGTCGCTCTCGTATTTTTGAAAGCTACCATTAGCGGTTTCGATAAAAGATTTTTATAGATTTTTTTTTAAGCCAGAAGGGGCCATTATGAAAACCTAGCATGACCTGCCGCATAACAAAGCCCACAGTCTCATCTCCCGCAATTACTGTAGCCAGCCCAGAACTTCTCTCTGAAGTTGTTCCATATTCTTGCGCGTGGATTAGATCTGCAGTACTGAATGGATGGGGAGAGCTTGAGACATCTTGCTCTTGTGATGGCATTTCTGTAAGAAACTGAGTCTAATTCCTAATTCGAGTTGTCTAAGAAAGTTAAGAACTGCCTTGCTGGATCATAACACAGTTCATTTAGTCCCACATTCTGTTTCCATCAGCAACAGATGCCTTTGGAAACTTGTCCTTACGCATCATCTGGTACTCAGAGGGATATTCCTCCTAGGAATATTTGCTGAGCTCTGTACCCCAGTTCCTGGGGGAAATTGGTCTTGGAAAGGGGGGGGCGAAATGACTGGACCCCCTTTTATTTTCTCTCTTGAGTTTGGTGTAGTGGTTAAGTGCGCGGACTCTAATCTGGGAGAACTGGGTTTGATTCCCCACTCCTCCACTTGCACCTGCCGGATGACCTTGGGCAAGCCATAGTTCTGATAAGAGCTGTTCTTGAAAAAGAGCAGTTTCTGTCAGAGCTCTCTCAGCCCCGCCTACCTCACAGGGTGTCTGTTGTGGGGAGGGGAAGGGAAAGGAGTTTGTAAGCCGCTCTGAGACTCCTTTGGGTAGTGAAGGGCGGGGTATAAATCCGATCTCTTCTTCTTAAATCACATTGAAGAAAAACTCTTTTTGTTTAATACCCCAGTTGGGATGGAGGAACTGCCCTTGCTCTTAACATCAGTGCTTCGTTCTCGTGGCCCTTTCTTACACGCCCAGAGAACTGCTGATCGCCACTTTGGGGTCAGGCGGCAATTTTTCTCCAGGCCAGTTTGGCCAGAGATCCTGGAGGTTTGTTGTCATCTTCTGGGCATGGAACAGCAGTAACAGTGGTCACTGGAGGTGTGTGTGTGTGTGTGGGTATTTGTGAAGTTCCTGCATTGTGCAGGGGTAGGACTAGATGACCCCAGAGGTCCCTTCCAACTCTATGATTCTATAATTCTATGATTTATCACTTTCTATCGGTTAGGAAGGGCTGTAAGCTCTGGGGGGTCTTACAGGGCCGTGCTTTCTGCGGCAGAAGGGAGCTATGAGTGAACTTCCAAGCCTGCTTGTCTTAGCTGTTGAACCCGCCACCTTCGTAGACCCAGGAGATGTCTTGGCTTCTGGCCAGGGACTGGAACAGGACAGGCTGTTGGTCACCGCTGCTTCCTCCTCATTTTCCTCACCTTTGAGACCAGATCACCAAAGGTTTATTCAGGGTATGAGCTTTCCTGTGCATGCACACGAAAGCTCATACCTTGAATAAACCTTTGGTGGTCTTAAAGGTGCCACTGGACTCTAAAGTTGTTCTTCTGCTTCAGACCAACATGGCTGACCACCTGGAACTATCTTCATTTTCCTCACTTGTAGGTTCTTATTTCTTCGGGGGGGGGGGATGTCCTTGCCACACATGTTTTGCTCCCTATAGTGACAGATTTCATGTTCCTTGGATCCTGTGACAGCAGCCATGAAATTAAAAGACGCCTGCTCCTTGGGAGGAAAGCGATGGCAAACCTAAACAGCATGATAAAAAGTAGAGACATCACCCTGCCAACAAAAGTCCGCATGGTCAAAGCAATGGTATTCCCAGTAGTCATGTATGGCTGCGAGAGTTGGACTATAAGGAAGGCCAAGCGCCGAAGAATAGATTCTTTTGAACTATGGTGCTGGAGAAGACTCTTGAGAGTCCCTTGGACGGCAAGAAGATCCAATCAGTCGATCCTAAAAGAAATCAACCCTGACTGTTCCCTGGAAGGCCAGATAATGAAACTGAAGCTCAAATACTTTGGCCACCAAATGAGAAGGGATCACTCACTGGAGAAGACAAAGAAATCAACCCTGACTGTTCCCTGGAAGGCCAGATAATGAAACTGAAGCTCAAATACTTTGGCCACCCAATGAGAAGGGAGCACTCACTGGAGAAGACCCTGATGCTGGGAAAGATTGAAGGTCAAAGAAGACGGGGATGGCAAAGGATGAGATGGTTAGACAATGTCATAGATGCAATGAACATGAAATTGAGCAAACTTCAGAGGACGGCGGAAGACCGGAAGGCCTGGCGTGATCTGGTCCATGGGGTCGCGAAGAGTCGGACTCGACTGTGCAACTGAACAACAACAACAAGTGGTCGATTCGATATTACTCCAGTTCATGTCCAGTATATCCCCCTGCAGATTTATGCTGGACAAATCGACCACTAGCGGAACAGATAACACCCCTCCTCCCAGGAAACAAGAATTTACAAGCGAGGGAGATGAGAAGGTGGAGAAACCCTTAGGCAGGTCTTTTATGCTCTGGGGTTAATTAGACAGGGGGAAGGCAGCTTCTATGTCATTTCTGACCCAACCATATTTACATCCGGCAAGGCCAGTTGTGCCACAGAGCCACTGCTAGACCTTGGCAACTGCCCCCCCCCCCCACAGCATGGAAGTTTCATTTAGCTGTGATGGGTAATAGCCATTAAAAGAATTTATTTATGATCCTTTGTTCATAATCCTTTGAAAAGGAGCCATGGTTACATCTAGGAATGCTAGGGCACCAGCTAGCACTCCTGGGGATTTTGGGGGTGGGGCAAGGGGAGGATATGACATCAACACACCATGCAGCATCATCTGCGCCCCCTTCCCGCTGCTCTTCCACTGGCCCAGAAACAAGAGAAGGTTGGAGGGCCCAGCCCATGGGGAAATACCTGCCTAAAACCAGGCAAACTGCATGCCTGGTTACCACCAGCGCTCCCTCTAAGCTTGTGGAGTGAGGAAAAATTCTACTTTGCGAGCTACTGGGATTAAACTTGTGAGCAAGCGATTTGGCTACTGTATAAATTAGTTTGTTCTAGAGCCATCCTTCCTGCGCTAAGACAAAAATGTGTGAGCCGAAAGCTAAAAAACAGTGAGCTGGCTCACACTAACTCAGCTTAGAGGGAACACTGGTTACCACTAACCTCACGGAAGTGGATTTCATAAGGAATGTCAGGTTCTTGCAATGAAATACAAACATCTCAGATCCATACCCATACAGGCAGAGCTGCAAGTTAGATGGGACCAATGAGTACACGGGCCCTAGTTTACCAGACCTGAGACTTTTAAATACATAGTTTTTAATTTGTGACACTGTCGTTTCTGTTTCATGAATGTGACTTTCCCCCCTTAGAAAACAAAGTTTTTCGTGTGTTTTTTTAAAATCCAGTTTAGGTACTAATGACTAAGTATTTCAACCACACCCAATTCCCTTCCTCACTGCAGCCTCCGTCCCATGGGCCTTTCCTCCACGTGGGCCCCACAGTCTGTGGCATAGCCTGTTTGTGGCCACTCTTTGCCTTCTGATTGGCTGCTCCCTGATAATGACATCACTGTCCCTCCACACCCTTCCAGGTTTGCCTCCACCTGGAAATTCTCACAGGACATGGTTTCTATGCACACATCCGTAGACCAGCATGACACGGTTCCTAAATAGAAAGGGAATTTGATTCTGGACCAGCCTACCCTGAGGGCCTCCTTCTTCTTGCTCTGCCCAGAATTTGAATGACTTTTTAATATTTCACATACAAAATTAAACCACCACTTATGTGTAGGGTTGCCAACTTCTAGGCGATGGCTGGAGATCTCCTGGGATCAGGGGTCATTTCCTGCAGGAGCGCACAGGAGCGGAGCTCCGGCAGTAAGGAGCCCAGGGGGCGGGCACATGCAACAAGCCCCGCCCTCTGCTCCCAGCAGCCCTCAGTCGGGCCACGAGGAGCAAGAAGCAGCCAGGTAAGTTGCAGAGGGCCCCCCCCCTCGGCCCGCCTTCAGGTACAAGCTCTCCCTCCTCGGTGAGGACAGATCTGCACGTCCCCCCTCCCATAGCTAGCAATCCAAAACATTCGTGGTGGGTGTTGCCTTCTGACACACTTCTGGTGATGTCAGGGGGTGTGGGATATGCAAAAGAGCTATGCTGATGAGTTATGCTAATGAGCTCCTGCACCTCTTTTTCTACGAAATGACCCCTGCCTGGGATTACTACTGATCTCCAGATGACAGAGAGAGACCAGTTCCCCTGGAGAAACTGGCTGCTTGGGACGGTGGGCTCTATGGCATTGTACCCCCCCTGAAGTCCCTCCCCTCCCAAACCCCACCATCCTCAGGCTCCACCCCAAAAATCTCCAGGTATTTCCTAACCCGCCTGGCGACCCTCTTTACGTGGCATACAAGACTTTTATCAAATGTGCACATTTTTAAAAACGCCTACGGTATAGCACTGACACTTGGTTTTAAAAAATTAGGTGTAGAAAATAGGAAAGAAAATGATCAGCCGGGTTGAGACCTGAGGTGATCCTGAGCAGGGCAGGATGGAGCATCTTGTGGCACTACGATCAGTTCCTTTTCTGGGTAGATTTGTTTGCAGTGCAGCTATTAACGGCTGTGCGTCTTAGCCGTGGTCTGCTCTCTCATGCACATATTTTGAGGCCTATCCCAGAGTACCTTTTTTTCTTTATCCCCTGAAAGTTCTCCTGGAGTTACAACTGATCTCCACACTACAGAGATCAGTTCCCCAGAGAAAATGGCAGCTTCCACGGGATCACCTTCCAGCTCACCTCTCTCACCTTCCCAAACTGGGCCTTACACAGGTTCTGCCCCCAGATCCCCATGATTCCCCCAACCTGAATAGGGTTGCCGGGCCCCAGGTTCAGGTGAGGTTTCCCTCACTTTGGGGGCTCTAATCTGCCCCCAAGCCCCACCCCCAAAATGACCATCCGCCTGGCCACCCCTCTCCCTTCCCTCCTGTCCAATTTAAAGCGCTTTAGGTGATCAGTGGGGACCACATGGCCCGCCGATCAGCTGGAGAGCTGTTTAAATCTAGCAGGAGGGAGGGAGAGGGGTGGTCGCAGGCCACATGCTGGGCTTGCGAAAAGACCCTTTAAAGCAAGGGTGTCAAACATGCGACCCGGGGGCTGGATGAGGCCCCCCCCCCCCGAGGGCTTCTATCAGGCCCACAGTGGAACTGGCTGTCTTCTGCTTCTTCTTCCACTTCTGCTGCTGCTGCGTCATCGTAGGTTTGCAGCTTACAGATGCATACCTGAACGGTATACTCAAGATTGTAACAGCACAGACATTTTGATGCAATAATTCAGAGCAAGAGGTGTCAGTTATCAGACACTGTTAAATAAACAAAATACTGCAAGAGTGCTAATGTTTGAAGCATGTTTTTATTTTAAGTTAAAAAAACACTTTGTGTTTGTGTCCTTTATGAAGTTTATATCTCCGCTACCTGGCTTTACATTTTATGACACACATGGCCCGGCCCAACAAGGTCTCATTTATGTCAGATCCAGACCTTATAACAAATGAGTTTGACACCCCTGCTTTAAAGGGTCTTTTCATGGGCGGGGTGCAGGCTGCGGTGCATGGATGACTCTGCCAGCCCTCAGAACATCTCCCCAAATCCCTCCATTGGATCAACAAGGGGACCTGGCAACCCTAAACCTGGAGTTGGCAACCTAAAGGTTGAGCCTTTGTGGAGTAGCCCCCCAAAATGAAAATTATCTAGATGGTAAATCCTCTTTTTCTTGCTCACGCTGACAATGTATATCCCTGAAGCACCGGAAGAGCCCAGACTTCAGCAAGAGACGGCGCAAGTGCCAGAGTGGGAAACCAGGCCTCTGGCTTTCTCAAACAAGCCAGGGACAGGGAATCAGTTATTAGTAAATCCCAGGGCTTCGTTTGGACTGGATAAAAGCTGCAATCCAACAAATAAATGAACCATCCAGTTTGAATTTATGTAGCATAGAAAACACATAAAACCTGCTTGACCGAGACAAAGGCCTTTTTCTGCGATGAATAATGAGGCCAACACATTGTAACATTCCCTCTGAAGAGACATTAAACCCCAAGGTCCTTTCTGTTTGCCTCTGGTGGCTATCCAGGTGGAAGTTAAGACTCTGTGCCATTTTATTCAGCAAATCTGGAAACTCTTCAGTTGTCACGATGAAGCTGAAACAACAAGCCCCCGAGCAAAATGGCAGCGAAACCCTTGATGAATGCTAAATACCTGCTGGGTGGCCTATATGTATGAAAGGACTGGGGGCCTCGCACTGGTACCATTAAAAGCAGGAGAAAATAACATTCTGCCAACTAACAGCAAGCCCAGATGGCTGTAATTGCAGGGATTGTGGGTGTCAGGGTTTCGTACTTTACGCCAAAGCAAGCTGACTTTTCATATCTGCCCTCTGGACCAGCTGGAGAGTGAGGCTAGGGTAGGTCAAAATGTAGTAGGCCATGAGAAGAAATTGGAGGGAATAGGGGGTACTAGGGTTGCCAGCCTAAAGGGGATCTCCCACTTTCACAACTGATCTCCAGCTGACAGAGATCAGCTCCCCTGGAGAAAATGGCTGCTTTGAAGGGGGGATTCTGTGGCCTTGTACCAGGCTGAGGCCCCTCCCCTCCCCAAACCCCACCCTCTCCCGGCTCCACCCCCAAAGTCTCCAGGTATTTTCCAACCCACACCTGGCAACCGTAGGGGGTACCCAAGATATAAAATGGTGCGGCAATGAAGAACTTGGCAGTGTTTCCAGGATAAGGCCTGGCAGAAAGTGGTGGGTTCACTAGAGGCTCGCCAACCAACCAGTTGGTGGCTGGAGATCTCCCAGAATTACAACTGGTCTCCAGGCAACAAGAGATCAGTTCACCTGGAGCAAATGGCTTTTTTTTGGAAGGTGGACTTTATGGCAGGGGTGTCAATCATATGGCTCACGGGCCAGGGCTTTTATCCGTCCCACGAGCATGTGAGGGAAGGGAACGTGAGGTGTGAGGGAGGGGACAGAAGCTGCTTGGGGGAGTGAGCAGGCGAGCCACCCCATTTGTGGCTTCAGTGCGTGGTGGAGCAACCTTCTCTGTAGCGGTTTACTTCAGCGTCAGCCTCCCTGTTAAGTCAGGAGCGACTGCCATCACGCCAACCTCCTCTCCCTCCCTTCCCACGGCACATGGCGAGGCAAGCTCTTTTCTCCACCCGAGCTGGATAACGCCCAGCAAAAGGGGTGTACAAAACGTGAGGTAGAGCTGGGGGGAATGGACCTAGGGTTGCCAAGTGAAACTTACCTTGGCGGCGGGGGACTCCCGGTTGGATCCCGGAGCACGCGAGGAGCGCGCACGCGTCACCAGGAAATGATGTTATGACACTGGGCACACTGGGGGCGGGGCCACGACCATACAAGGGAAAACCATAGAGTTTTCCCTTGTATGGCCATGGTCCCGCCCCCAGTGTGCCCGGCATGCCCACGTCACTTCCAGGTGACGCGCACGTCGGGGAGGAGTTCCCCCCGGGGGCTGATCTGGCGCCGCCGGGGAACGGGCCTCTGGGGCGGGGGTTTCCCCGCCCCCCGGGGGGACTTGGGATCCCTAAATGGACCCTCCCTGGGGCATTCAGTGAGGGGTGCCCAGAAGCCCAGTGGGTAGGCTTTGCATAGGAGGAGAGGCGGAATGATGCTATAGCATCAACATGCGACGTCCCCAGTGTGATGACGTCACTTCTGTGTGATGTCAGTGTGCCGGCCACGTCGATGCACGATGGGCCTCTTCAGGAGTGGGGTTTTCCTCACCGGCCAGCTGGCCAGTGGCGGATTGGAGCCCCAAAGACCAGGGGATCCCCTGGCTGGGCCGGGGGTCTGCCAACCCTAGTATTTGGATGGGAGACCTCCAAGAAATACCAGGGCCGCACTGCAGAAGCAAGTAACAGCAAACCCCCTCTGTTTGTCTCTTGCCTTGAAAGCCCCTACAGGGTTGCCATAATTTGGCTGCAACTTTACACCCATAAGGCTGATTGGGTTGGGCTTTTCCTCACATTCCACTGGAGTCTGTTGTCATGCGCGAGGAGTGCTACCAAAAAAGCCCACAAAGACGGTTGAGACTGTCTGTAATTCTGAGCTGGCGGGGACAGTGAAAGGGAGCTTCCGTGGAACAAAGGGTTGCTGTACAGGTTTAAATGCTTTAAACGTAAACTTTATTCGATGCCAGAATTAATTACAAGAGATCTCAGGGGGTGGGGAAGGACAGGGTTCTTCTGCGACTGGCCCCAACTGCAACATGCAGAAATTGATAGATGATTTTGGAGGAACGGGATGACAAAGGAAAGAAGAATGATTCCACCTAAATGGGGACAGCTGGCACCTAAGACAAGGACGTTCAACGGTCATGTTGGTCTGCCAACCAAAAAGACGGATGTAACAGCATCCAGGGTGGAGAGTACACTTTCCCACTCACCTTAATTACAAACTAATATGTAGGCTAATTATGGGTCCTCCGTTGATGTTAACTGCTTCGTGGCTGGAGAGAGACCAGGCTGCAGCTCATCCTGGCTGCACTTCTTGGTCACATGGATCCAGTTCCTACATAGGATTGAGCGGCCTGCGTTATATTAATAGCACCTCTCATAAGTAGCGAAACTTGATTATGGCAGCCAGCCTCAGCAGTGGAGAATTTAAATCCAAGTGGCGAAGTACGGTATGTTTTCTCTTCTCCCTCTCGATTAGAAAAGGGAAAATGTTGGTTTGCAAATGGGGAAGGAATGCAGTGCTTGAAACTCAACGTCAAAAAACCTAAGGCATCGGGACCCATCACTCCTTGGCAAATAGCAGGGGAAGTCATGGAAGCAGTGACAAAATTCACGTTCCTGGGATCCAAGATCACTGCAGACGGTGACTGCAGCCATGAAATTAAAAGACGCCTGCTCCTTGGGAGGAAAGCGATGGCGAACCTACACGGCATAATAAAAAGTAGAGACGTCACCCTGCCAACATGTCCGTATGGCCAAAGCAATGGTATTCCCAGTAGTCATGTATGGCTGCAAGAGTTGGACCATAAGGAAGGCCGAGTGCCGAAGAATAGATGCTTTTGAACTATGGTGCTGGAGAAGACTCTTGAGAGTCTCTTGCACTGCAAGGAGATCCAATCAGTCAATCCTAAAAGAAACCACCCTGACTGTTCCCTGGAAGGCCAGAGACTGAAACTGAAGCTCAAATACTTTGGCCACCAAATGAGAAGGGAGCACTCACTGGAGAAGACCCTGATTCTGGGAAAGATTGAAGGAAGAAGAAGAGGAAGAAGAAGAGGAGGAGGAGATTGGACTTATACTCCGCCCTTCACTACCTGAAGGAGTCTCAGAGCGGGTTACAATCTCCTTTCCCTCCCCCTCCCCACAAGAGACACCCTGTGAGGTAGGTGGGGTTGAAAGAGCTCTTTGAGAACCGCTTGTGAGAGAAGAGCTCTGAGAGAACTTGTGACCAATGTTCCCTCTAAGCTGTGGAGTCTTGTGAGCAAAAATTCTACTTTGTGAGCTGCTGGCATTAAATTTGTGAGCGAGCTATTTGGCTACCGCATAGATTAGTTTGTTCTGGAGCCATCCTTCCTGAGCGAAGGCAAAAATGTGTGAGCCGAAGGCTAAAAAATGGTGAGCTAGCTCACACTGACTCAGCTTAGGGGGAACACTGCTTGTGACTGACCCAAGGTCACACCTAAAAAAACCCAACAAAACATTTGTTGAAGAAGAAAAAGAATGAAAATAACTCAATAGAAGAAGAGAAGGCTTTTATACCCTACTTTTCTCTACCTCAAGGAGTCTCAAAGTGGCCTACAATCCCCTTCCCTTCCTCTCCCCACAACAGGCACCTCGTGAGGCTGATGGGGCTGAGAGGGTTCTGAGAGAACTGTGGCTGGCCCAAGGTCACCCAGCGGGCTTCACGGGGAGGAGGCGTGGGGAATCAGACCTGGTTCTCCAGATTAAAGTCTGCTGCTCTTAACCACGGCACCACACTGGACTGCCCTCTGTGTCTGTGGTTGGATTCATGTTGTTAAAGTCCGCTCTCTCTGATTTTTCTCCTCTGCGGGACCATCCCATCCAGAGAACAAATGGGTCTGTCAGTCAGAAGATGATTCTGACTGGATGGAGGTTACGACTGAGCAGTCATAATAAGAAAAGTGAGGAGAGGGAAAAGGGAAAGGCAGGATCCTGCATGATAAGCCGTGTGTGAAGTACATTGAACGAAGGTAGCGAATCCAAAGAGCTCAGAAATGGCTCTCAATTTCTTCTCATGAGAGCCCAGGGTGGCTGAGTAGACTTTGAAACGATGTTTTCTCCCAGAAGGCTGAAATGAACATTTGCATTTCCTGCATCTGTCCTTTAAATTTCATAGCAACATCAGCTAAGGCTGCCTTCTTAGGGTTGCCAGGTCTGGGTCGGGAAATACCTGGAGACTTTGGGGGTGGATCCAGGAGAGGGCGGGGTTTGGGGAGGGGAGGGGCCTCAGCACGGTACAATGCCATGAAGTCCCCCCTTCAAAACAGCCATTTTCTCCAGGGGAGTTGATCTCTGTCAGCTGGAAATCAGTTGTAAAAGCGGGAGATCTCCAGACCCCACCTGGAGGCTGGCAACCCTTTGCTTTGTAGCCTACCTGAACAATACTCACAAGTGTTTGCAAGAAAGAAAGGGCCAAGGTTACGGTTGCCAAGTCCCCCCGGGGGGCGGGGAAACCCCCGCTCAAGAGGACCGTTCCCCCCCCGGCCCGGATTGGGCTGCCGGGGGTAATCCCGCCCCCAAAGTGCCAGATGTGCCTGGCGCAATGACGCCACCCGGAGGTGGCATCATTGCATTGGGCACGTTGCGGGGGGACGCTCTATCATTCGAGGGGAAACTCTATCCCTGCTAAATCCCCGGCAGGGTCCTGGACTCCCCCCGCTAAAGCCAAGGTAAGACTTGGCAACCTTATTTTCAGCATCGTCTGGAACTAACTCAGCCTGTGAATCAGTCTTATCTGGTCCCCAACATCCCTAGCCAATTTTGTTTGAGCTGTCGTCAAACTTTCCGCCCAGAGCTGTAGTAATGAAGGAAAGCCATTTCTTTTCGAAATTTGTGAGAGGTCACCGACATTCCCCACTTTGCACTTTGCGTTCATCTATGCAATGCTGCAAGTGATAGTTGCTCAGAGATTTTGGGAGAGGACCTATGTAAAAATATTAAAAAGGAGATCACGGGGCATTCCTTGGACACGCTGCCATGGGATTCTGAGACAGGTAGCTGACAGCACTACAAAATGGCTGCGGGTTTGAGTGCAATCAGCCACAAAATGGCTGCCAGGAGGGCTGGGGCCAATCACAAGATGTAATGTTTTGGGGTCCACAGATAAGGCTTTAAACAAGTCAAATATGAACAGCGACTAAAACATTTTTACAGAAACGGTTAAGCCTTGTTCTAGAATTAACTGTGCCCTGTGATCTTGGGGCATGAAAAGTACTGGAAGCGGAGGCTCAGCATTGTGAATCAGCTCAAGGTTTATTGATTACATCAGGAACTGGAAGATGAACTGGCCGGCTACAGGCCAGCTTATATGTGTGAACACACCACACCCAAACCACACCCAGCACACACCCCAAGCCCAGTGATAGGTTCTATTTACATGCAACAGACCTGGCGGGTCTACTTTTGGATCCGGGTGAACCCACTGGTGCGCCCTAGGATCCGAAGTGGCTATTGTTCATATGGGCGAAAGTCTGGGTCTGTTTTAGACCGTATGGCCGGGCCCACATGGCCACGGCCATCTTTACTTAATACATTACAGGGCACATCCACAAATTGCCACTGTCTTAATACGGTTTAATATAAGAGAAAGTATCTGAACTGTTAATTTTGTCACTACATAGTTGAAGGACAACAGAAAAATAAAAGGATACTTTGGGCTTTCAAACTTGCCGTCCCCCCGCCCCCCCCCCCCCACCCCCCCCCCGCCTCACTGCGACCTTATTTTCCTGTTCCGTCTAGGGGAAAGTAACAATGTGCCTTCCAGTTCAAACACTTCAGATAAGAATCTTCCCATCTCAGATACCCACCTGCAAGAAGCCTTGTTAATTTTTAACAGTCCGAATGAGAGGGGGAAAGTAGGGAGGCTTCACATACTCATCTGTCTAGTTAAGCTGAAAACAAGTTTATAGTGTAACAAGCCTCTTGAGATATTATGTCCGCCGTCCTGCTGTTGTGGATCCTGGCCCTTGTGAGGAGTTTGGGTTGTATAGCCAAATGCCCTACAAGTGCCTAGACCTTTCTCTGAAGAGCAGAGTAGCTTCTTTCCATGACGCACCCTACAGCAGACTTGTTGAGCCTGTGGTCACCTTTGGAATTTTGAGGAGAGGAACCTCAAATGGCTGCCTCAAGGGGCAATAACCAAATGGCTGACATGGGGTGCTAGGGGCAAACATGAAAGGTTCAGATGTTACAGTGGGAAATGGCTGACAGAGGCAGGAAACCCACTAGTGGGTGCCATGATGGGAACCACTGGTCTACTAGGCTTGCCAAGTCCCCCCGGGGGGCGGGGAAACGCCCACTCCAGAGGCCTGTTCCCCGCCGGCGGTGGATCGGGCCCCGGGGGAACCCCACCCCCAAAACACATGACGTGCACGTCACCCGGAAGTGACGTGACCACGCCGGGCACACTGGGGGTGGGGCCACGGTCATCCGAGGGAAAACTCTATGGTTTCCCCTTGGATGGTCGTGGCCCCGCCCCCAGCATGCCCGGTGTGGTCACGTCACTTCTGTGTGATGTGGTTGCGGTGCGCGCGTGCACTCCCGGAGCGGCGCTGGAGTCCCCCGCTCCAGCGCCGCTTCAGACTTGGCAACCCTATGGTCTACAGTGTTCAGTATGTTACCTGTTGAAAGTGGACTCAAGTTTATACCAGTCACAGTCCACAGGGGAAGAGTCTGTGGCTATGTGGAAGAGCACAGCAGCTCAGTTAGGCTTGCCATTTGCCCAGCCATGGCTTCAATGCCCTGTCCTCAAGAAATTGAGGAGCAGGAAAGAAAAAAAGTGGCCAGAAAATGGCCTCCATAGTGATGCTCTAGGAATTTCCTCATGTCTCTATGGTTACATCCCTATGCACTACTCTCAAAGTTTCCTGGCATTATTTTAAACTAAATCCTATGGGGGAGCGAGAGACAAACATTCAATGCCAATAACTGGAGTTAAGAACACTAAAGATTTGCAAGGAGTGGCATATATGCTAGGAAACATTAACTTGAAGGTAAGTACAGAAACGAAAACCTCAGGGCACATAAGTCATGGATTCTGATGTCTCTACACTAATGCACAGAGTATGGGAAATAAGCAGGAGGAACTAGAAGTCCTATTACAGGAAGGGGACTATGACCTAATAGGCATTACTGAAACTTGGTGGGATGACACAATTGGAATATTAGGATTGAGGGATACAACTTGTTTAAAAGTGACAGACAAATAAGGAAGGGGGAAGGAGTAGGAGTATGTGTATATATACTTGTGAGGAAATACATGAATCTGACCATGGAAGTTCAGTCTCTCGGTAAAAACAGAAGAAATAGATGGATGTTCCCACTATCATATTTCTTTCTAGTCCTTGTCCATAAGGACACATTTGTGCATTTGTACATATTAAGAACTTTGTTTTAAGTTACTGATCCAAAGAATAGTTGACACAAATGTCCACCATTCTCTCAGGGACTCAAGGCAGATTACTCAATGCAATAGGATTAGGGTTACAGAAGTCTGGAACCACCAGAAAGAACAGAAGCACAGCATAAGGATTCTCTTGACACATTAAGCAGTACAAAATTTACATAAATAGGATTCTGTTTACAATAAGCTTTACGCAGCAGTATAGAGCACTGCCCCATATCATTTATCCAAGCAAGTCTGTACAACCCTTTTGTGCAGTGCAACCCTCCTGGAGAGGAGACGATTGAGAAGTATATGATACCCATCTTCAAGTACTTGAAGGGCTGTCATATAGAGGAAGGTGCAGAGTTGTTTTCTGTTGCCGCAGAACGTTGGACCAGAACCAACGGGTTGAAATTAAATCAAAAGAACTTTTGGCTAAACGTTAGGAAGAACTTCATGACAGTTAGCGCGGTTCCTCAGTGGAACAGGCTTCCTCGGGAGGTGGTGGGCTCTCCTTCTTGGGAGGTTTTCAAGCAGAGGCTCGATGGCCATCTGACAGCAATGCCGATTCTGTGAACTTAGGCAGATCATGAGAGGGAGGGCAGGAAGGGTTGCATCAGTGCTTAGTTCTTCTTACACACCCAGGGAAATGCTGATCTCCACTTTGGGGGTCAGGAAGCAATTTTTCTCCAGGCCAGTTCAGCCAGGGATCCTGGAAGGGTTTTTTTTGCCATCTTCTGGGCATGGAGCAGGGGTCACTGGGTGTTCGGAGGGGAGGTAGTTGTGACTTTCCTGCCTTGTGCACGGGGTTGTACTGGGTGACCCTGGAGGTCCCTTCCAACTCTGTGATTTTATGATTTGCAGAGTCAGGGCTTGTGGCCTTAAACAGAGTGCTTTCTGGGTAGATACAAGGTTCCAGATTCAATTTTCAGCAACAGTGGTTAAAAGATTTCAGACAGTAGTTCTAGGGTAGAGTTCTGGAAGAGCTGCTGCCTACCAGAATTAGCAATGAGGAGTCAGAAGGACCAATAGGTAGCCCCCTGTAAGAGAGCAGAGCGATATATTCTTCAGAGGAAACTGCAAAGGGTGTTCTTGTGTTCCAAACTGCTGAGCCATGGAATGCAATAAAACCTTCCCATGTCGCAAAAATATCAGGCTGTACATGTCTCCATCAGGCACAGCAGTGTCAGCTATGGAAATGTCAGCACCCACAGCCAAACAACGGAGCACACACTTCCAAGAAAGGTTTTGCTTTATACAGGAAACACTTCTTAGGGAGCAGCTCAACAACAGGCAGAGCGTTTAGAGCTCCTGTAAGGCAGCATCCTGTCTTCTTAAATTCCATGCTTAAATTCCATTGATTTCCACCAGAGCTTTGTGTGTAACTGTGTGCAACAGGGTGACCACCATGTGTGCATAGGGAAAGCAGTCTGTTGTTTTGTGCTTCAGTCAATATTTTATTTTTCATGAGCATTGATGAAAAGGCAGAGGCAGTACGGGGTGGGGGGGAGAGAAAGAAGAAATGCCACCCAACCCTGCCAGTGCAATCAACATAACGTTGATCAATGGGCTTATGCGTGGCATCACTTTATTTTCTTAGCTACTTTGGAACAAATAAAGGATTGCTCTGCGATTTCTTCCCAGAGCCGAAGCCCAGCTTCCTCGAGCAAGATGAAAAGCTAATTTTCTTGAAGTTTAACATATTTGTGTAAGGGCGTCAGGTGAAATAAATGACACGGATATTCCGCGTGGAAGTCGGTGGCACCAGCTCTCAACCTCTCTCTTTTTTCCTCTTACGGGAACATTAACTTATGCTCCCGAGGGCTGTGTAGCGTGCAAAGGAAGAAAGTACGAATCTTCGAGATGATTTATCACTGCTCGTGTTCCTTCCCCCCCAAAAATCTCCGGGCAGGGGGAACGAATAAAAATAAGTTCCTTCTCTCTTCAGGACTTTGGCCAACTCTTGCCAAGTGGACTTACTCACAGATCTTTATTCACCGTTACTGCATGTGTCTTTCTCAGCTTGGCTTCCTTCTTGAATCACCTCAGAGTAGTTCCTCTCCTCTCTCCTTCTTGTGGTCCATGTCCATTTGGGTTGAACTAGTGAGCAAGCGGGGCCTCCAAGCCCCTTTTCAGGACCCAGCATAGAGAAGTAGGGTGAGAGGCACAGAGAGATTAATCTTGGATACATTCAAGATTAAATTGCATCCAAAGAGCCATATTTTATCTTCTTTTCCGGTGAGATGTGCCAGACAGTCTTTCCCGATGCTCAAGATGATTTACAAAGACAATCGAAAGACCATTGCTGCAGACTGAAAATACATTAAAACTATTGTTAACCTTCTTATGACTTATATTACTCTTCAGCTCCAAATATTCTTCAGTCCTGAATTTTATCATTTCGGTATGATAGAAAGTGTTCTGGTGAAACACAGGGTTGCCAACCTCCAGGTGGCATCTGGAGATCTTCTGCTATCACAACTGATATCCAGGCAAGAGAGATCAGTTCCCATCAGGAAAACCGCTCCTTCCAAAGATGGACTCTCTCTGTAGCATTATACCCTGCTGAGGTCCCTCCCCTAACCCCACCCACCCTAGTGTCAGCAAGCTGCCAAAGGTTATTTTCTTTATGTATATGTTCATTCATTTCTTCCTTTGGCTCTTTCCCCCCTGCGTAGATGCGTTTGTCTGGTCATGCGCACATCTCACCAGTAGCCATACATTCCTTTCAGAGTACGCCAGTCCTGCTTTGATGTACCGCTATCTCGCCAAGGCCACAGGTGGAAGAGCAGACGAGCTTGCTTTGACTTTAATTAGCAGAAGCCGTGGGAATAGCATATCTATTTACAATTAGGTAGCCGTTGCTTTCCCAAGGTTTAGGCACGAGCGAGACCTCTTGGCCGCGCGCGGGAACCGTGTTTATTGGCTGTTATAATTATGAACTTGCTTTAACCTTTCATGCCTTTTGGGTTTTCATTATTCTGAACAGTGACTCTGTTCATGTGCTTCATGGCTTCAATAAAGTAAAATCTTCTTTCAAGTGTGTACTATGTTGTTTGCTATGGGGACCTGACACCTAGGCTCCACCCATAAAATCTGCAGGTATTTTTGAACCCAAAGGTGGCAGCTTTGTGAAACACCACTTCATGGCTCAGGCGGGGTGTCACTTGACGCTGCCACCACTCTGGATTTAGGTTCCCTTGAGAAGGCCCAGAGCACCCTCCCAAGACCTTCTGACCTCCCTTTTGGCTGAATAATAGGCATGAGGACCAGGCAGAGTGAACAATGAAAATAGTTTATTGTATAGGAGGTCAAACAACAAGGTGCAGAATAACAGTAAGTGGGTGAAAAGAAAAGAAATCAAATGCCCTTATATGTCTAAATATACAGTCCCTAGCTCACTATCTGCAGTGGCCTTAGACTACTCACCCTTCCCTCAGGATGAGGGTTTCTTCCTGCAGCAGCCTTCCTTCTGGCTCTGCCCTCTGGGAAGAAGAACAGCTTCTGCTCTGGCACCAGCCTTTTTGTTCCCCAGCCCTCTTCTTCCCTATTGGTCAATTTTGGCTCCAAAACCTCTCAGGGGCTTCTGGGAGTTGTAGGCCCAGCCTCACCTACTGCTAGCCAGGCTCCCTGGGCCTAGTAGGCCTCTGGTGGCACAGCCCAGATCATGACACACCAAGATCCACCTTTTTCCTGTCCAGTTTAGGGCTCTTGTTGTACCCTGCACCATTTTTTCTTTGCCTGATGTACCTGCACCATTGTTGTTGTTGTTGTTGTTATTGTATTTGACTGTGGCTCCCTCTTCCTTGATTGGGCACATGCTTGAGACCAACCAATCAGGGATCATGCCATAAATATATCTTGTGTGGCTAATCAGGGTGGGCTGTACAAGGAAATGACTGCAGGCAATGATGGCAACATGAACGAACAAGTGGACTTTTAAAAAGGAGTACTGAAAGAATGCCGAGAAGGAGGTGTTCTTCGCACTGATGAAAACATAATGCATCCAGATGAAAGATGTTTTATGCAAACCATATGTCGTTTTGGTTTGGCTCTCGGATGACACACCCACACAGTTATTTTAAGGCAAAGACATCTGTGCATTTGACATGCATCCCTATCCCTTGGGCCATTTCAATTGTTTGTTTAAAAAAATCACCAAGTGGGTAGAAGCAGTGAGCTTGACAGAGATTGAAGTGCTTCAGATGAATGGCCACGTGTAAGCTGAAAAATAGGGGGCTGCCCTCCCTAAACAGGAGTCCTTTGCGGAGGGTCATTAGGCCACAGAGATCCTTGGTTCTCTGAAATATTAAAGAGTATTTTTGTATCCCCCATGCTAAATGCATGACCGGGCATCTTTCCCCCTAAAGGAGTGGGTGGAGAGTTCTTAATAAATAGATTTCTGAATGGCGTAAAGCTGCAAAACGGAACAGAACAATGTCTCCCAGCAGAAAGACATTTGACCTGGCAAACGTTCAGCATCGCCGATTTAATTATTCACTGAAAGGCAGAAGCACAGAATCAAAGCCTTAGCTTAAAAAGAAAAAAACCCAGGTAGGCAACATTTATATTGGCTATGATCCCCACAACGCGTATATATTTCAGAGGAGCTCTATTAAAGTCCATGGGACTGCTGTGAAGTAGAAAGCCAATACCTCTCAAATGACACAGGTTTTTTTTCCCGCTTCTTCTTGCAAGGGTAATCATCTTTTGCCCTCGTGTAGCACTTTTCACCTAACCGTCGGAAATCACTCTAATTTGTTTAAGCCGTGTAATATCCCTGCTTCCGAAGCACAACTTCTGCCCAGGGAGAAAAAGGGAACAGCTGAAGTCAGTAGGCAAGACCTTGCCTTTCCTTGGAAAACTGGGCACTATTCTTTTCAGCTTTGTCCTCCAGTCATCTTTTTTAACCCACTGAGCTCCATGGGACTTGCATGCGTATGATGGCTCCACCTACAAGTAATTTCATGCACTCAGCTGGGGTCTTAGCTTAAAGGTAAAGGTAAAAGTTCCCTTGCTCGAAAGCCAGTCGAATCCAACTCTAGGCTTGCGGTGCTCATCTCCATTTCAAAGCCGAAGAGCCAGCGCTGTCTGAAGACGTTTCCGTGGTCATGTGGCCGGCATGACTAAACACCAAGGTGCACGGAACGCTGTTCCCTTCCCACCGAAGTGGTACCTATTTATCTACTTGCAATTTCTTGCTTCCGAACTGCTAGGTTGGCAGGAGCTGGAACTAGAGATGGGAGCTCACTCCATCATGCGGCACTCTGGTCTCGAACGGCTGAACTACCGACCTTCCACAGCCTGCAGTTCAGCGTCTTAACCACTTGTTTTCTAAATGGCAGACTCCTGCCCCTGGGGCAAGACAGCATGCCCGGTTACTCCTGAAAAGGATGGTGGCCACCCCGGCGCCCTTAGTAAAGCTTTCCCTTGCTCGAAAGCCAGTTGAATCCGACTCTAGGGGGTGGTGCTCATCTCCGTTTCCAAGCTGAAGAGCCAGCACTGTCTGAAGACTTCTCTGTGGTCATGTGGCCGGCATGACTAGACACCAAGGCGCACGGAAGGCTGTTACCTTCCCACTGAAGCGGTATCTATTTATCTATTTGCAATTTTTGGCTTTCGAAAGACCTGCAGGAGAGAAGGCACAGGAGACCAGGGACTGTCATCCAGTCAGGTACCTTGAAGACCAACCAAATTTAATTCTAGGTATAAGCTTTTGTGTGTTTGGTGTAGTGGTTAAGTGTGCGGACTCTAATCTGGGAGAACCGGGTTTGATTCCCCACTCTTCCACTTGCACCTGCTGGTGTGACCTTGGGTCAGTCACAAGCTCTGGCACAGCTGTCCTTGACAAAGAGCAGTTTGTGTCAGAGTTCTCTCAGCCCCACCCACCTCCCAGGGTGTCTGTTGTGGGGAGGGGAAGGGAAAGGAGTTTGTAAGCCACTCTGAGTGAAGGGCGGGGTATAAATCCAATCTCTTCTTCTTCTTCTTCTTCTTCTTTTTCTTCTTCTGCATGCCCACGTCTTCAGATACACTGAAACGAGACTTCCTCGACCACTACATATAGGTAGAGAGAGGGTGTGGGGAGTTGGTTGCCAGGAAGGGCGAGTTAGAGTCAAGATGCAGAAGTAACTGGGTGATGACTGCAGGGCTCTTTTTGTAGAAAAAGCCCAGCATGAACTCATTAGCATAATAGGCCACAGACCAACACAGCTATCCCCCTGAACGCTATCTAAGGCTGATTTCGCACTAGAGCTGCCTCACTGTTGCGCCGCCGTTTGCCCCAGTTCTATTAGTCAATTTCACACACAAAGCCACGCGGCTGATTTTGACCTGCGTCTTCGCCCGATTTTCCCCACAGTTTCGCAATCCTGTTTATTGAGGATCAACAAAACTGCGGAGGAAATCGGATCAAAGCCGCGGGTCAAAATCAGCCGTGCGGCTTCGGGTGTGAAATTGACCAATAGAACCGGGGCAAACGGCGGCGCAACAGCGAGGCAGCTCTAGTGCAAAATCAGCCTAAGTAATGTGTAAAAGAAAGCAATGGCAACATGGCAGACATTAAAATACATGCCCCTGCTTATTGGAAACGTTAACACGTCGTTTCCTATCATTCATTAATTTGCAAGTTTAGTGCAGGACATCTTTTCTAAAGATAATGCTCTGAGTCAGGAGACCGATCAGCAAATCAGATGTTATGTGGAAATAAAACTCCAACAGTTGTTTTGTTTTGTTTTGTCGAGTAAAAAGCTGCCTGGGAGGCTATGGTTCTGAGCAGAAGAGTGGCTGTTTTTCGCCTCAGAGTTGTCGAGGTTTCCCCTTTGCCCACAGGGTTCCACGTGCAGATCCACCATGCTAAACACAGCTCTGAGACACCACGGGATGGGAGAGCAGATGAGATGAGTCATTCCAAGCAGTCTGGTGGCTATCCGGGAAAGTGTTAAGCCCTCCTCCACCTGCCTCTGAAGTTGCTTCGTTTAACAGCAACAACAAAACCAGACAAATTATGCACTGTGTGCAGTTTCCAATTTTCCTCAAACTGACCGGTTGTGGAACAATCACACAGACGTAAGAGGTGGTTTAAATGGAAAGCAAGGTCCCCAAGCCCTTTTTACACTCAAGGTTTTGGATGTAGCAATGCGCAAGCAGACACATAAACGGACTTAGGGTGATTCTGCTTACTCAAGATCTTGGTGCAACACCAGAGCTCTTTCCTCCCTATATATTAATGTGCCCAGAAATTACTTGCACAATATGTTGTGAAACCAGAAACACAAATACTGCCAAAGGGAGGGCCAAACACCTTGCCCAGGTAAATGCACTTTTGAATCCATTTTTTTCTAGGGATGTTAGATAAGCTGACGGCTTCACCTTTTGAAAGTTTGACCACACACACATATTTTGTAGGCTAGCAATATCAGTTCGGCATTCTATGTCCTCAATCCTCTGTTTAACTAATCTCTTTGCCTGATCATAACCACAGGATAGGAGAGCAGGAGGGGAGAAACCAGTCCTGATGATATGGCTCTGAACGGACTTAAGCCAGTTAGATTGAAAATTGCCTCTCTATATATGTGGGAATAAACCTTGGGGATTAAACTGTCCCTTTAATCGCATGGATGGATGGATGGATGGATGGATGGATGGATGGATGGATGGATGATAGACAGAAAGACAGACAGTATACATAGCCGTGCTTCAACTCTAATGCTAATTGTTGTTGTTCAGTCGCACAGTCGGGTCCGACTCTTCGCGACCCCATGGACTAGATCCCGCCAGGCCCTCCTGTCTTCCGCTGTCCTCTGAAGTTTGCTCAGTTTCATGTTCGTTGCATCTCTGACACTGTCTAATCATCTCATCCTTTGCTGTCCCCATCTTCTTTGACCTTCAATCTTTCCCAGCATCAGGGTCTTCTCCAGTGAGTGCTCCCTTCTCATTTGGTGGCCAAAGTATTTGAGCTTCAGTTTCATTATCTGGCCTTCCAGGGAACAGTCAGGGTTGATTTCTTTGAGGATTGACTGATTTGTTCTTCTTGCAGTCCAAGGGACTCTCAAGAGTCTCCTCCAGCACCATAGTTCAAAAGAATCTATTCTTCGGCGCTCGGCCTTCCTTATAGTCCAACTCTCACAGCCATACATGACTACTGGGAATACCATTGCTTTGACCATGCGGACTTTTGTTGGCAGGGTGATGTCTCTACTTTTTATCATGCTGTTTAGGTTCGCCATCACTTTCCTCCCAAGGAAATCTTTTAATTTCATGGCTGCTGTCACAGTCTGCGGTGATCTGGGATCCCAGGAACGTGAAGTCTGTCACTACTTCCACGACTTCCCCTTCTATTTGCCAAGGAGTGATGGGGCCGGATGCCATGATCTTAGTTTTTTTGATGTTGAGCTTCAAGCCCACTTTTGCGCTCTCCTCTTTTACCCTGAGCAAGAGGCTCTTTAGGTCCTCTTCACTTTCTGCCATTAGAGTGGTATCGTCTGCATATCTGAGGTTGTTGATCTTTTCCCCAGCAATCTTAATTCCCGCTTGTGATTCATCCAGGCCAGCATTTCGCATGATGTACTCTGCATATATATTAAATAAGCAAGGTGACAATATACATCCTTGTCGTACTCCTTTTCCTATGCTAAACCAATCAGTTGTTCCATATCCGGTTCTAACTGTCGCTTCTTGGCCCTTATACAGGTTTCTCAAGAGACATGTGAGGTGGTCTGGTACTCCCATCTCTTTAAGGACCTGCCATAGTTTGTTGTGATCCACACAGTCAAAAGCTTTAGCATAGTCAATGAAGCAGAAGTAGATATTTTTCTGGTACTCTCTTGCTTTCTCCATAATCCAGCGAATGTTGGCAATTTGATCTCTAGTTCCTCTACCTCTTCGAAACCCAGCTTGTACTTCTGGTAGTTCTCTATCCACGTACTGTTGAAGCCTAGCTTGTAGGATCTTGAGCATGACCTTGCTAGCGTGTGATATGAGTGCAATTGTGCGATAGTTTGAACATTCCTTGGCATTGCCCTTCTTTGGGATTGGAATGTATACTGATCTTTTCCAATCCTGTGGCCACTGTTGCGTTTTCCAAATTTGCTGGCAAATGGAGTGCAGAACTTTAACAGCATCATCTTCTAAGACTTTGAATAGCTCAGCTGGAATACCATCACCTCCACTAGCTTTGTTGTTAGTAATGCTTTCTAAGGCCCATTTAACTTCACATTCCAGGATGTCTGGCTCGAGGTCAGTGATTATACCGTCGTGGTTGTCAAGGACATCGAGGTCTTTCTTGTATAGTTCTTCTGTGTATTCTTGCCATCTTTTCCTAATCTCTTCTGCTTCTGTTAGGTCCCTACATTTTTTTTTCCTTTGGGATGGTGGTGATTGCTGCCTCCTGTACAATGTCACGAACCTCTGTCCATAGTTCTTCAGGCACTCTATCTATCAAATCTAGACTCTTGAATCTATTTGGTGTAGTGGTTAAGTGTGCAGACTCTAATCTGGGAGAACCGGGTTTGATTCCCCACTCCTCCACTTGCATCTGCTGATGTGACCTTGGGTCAGTCACAAGCTCTGGCACAGCTGTTCTTGAAAATGAGCAGTTTGTGTCAGAGTTCTCTCAGCCCCACCCACCTCACAGGGTGTCTGTTGTGGGGAGGGGAAGGAAAAGGAGTCTGTAAGCCGCTCTGAGACTCCAAGTGAAGGGCAGGGCATAAATCCAATCTCTTCTTCTCTTCTTCTTCTTCTTCTTCACCTCTACTGTATATTCATCAGGGATGCGATCTAGGTCAAACCTGAATGGCCTAGTGGTTTTCCCAATTTTCTTCAGTTTAAGTCTGAATTTTGCAATGAGTAGCTCATGATCTGAGCCACAGTCAGCTCCAGGTCTTGTTTTTACTGACTGGATGCTAATAGCCTAAGCTAAATGCTGAATGCTTTTTTAACAATAAATATTCAAATAACAATTCTAAGTGTTTTTTTGTTTTTGTATTATGAAATGTTCATAATTATTCTAATATCCAATTTTCTATTGTTTCATATACATACATAATAATAAAATACAATAACATAAACCAACCACAATATAGAAAGCACATGAATAACAAGACGGGTGTGTGTATTTACAAAGTCACCAAAGTAAAAAAACTAACTTTGAAATGCCTGGGATCTGCATTAGTAGTAGTTCAATTTAAAGAGTTTAAGGATTTCCACACCTATGTGGACATATTGCGGAGTTCTAAGCCTTGCCAAGCTCATTTCAGCACACAGTGTATGTTCCACGGCTTTTGAGAATATTGTTCCAGTTCAAGGTCTATATCTTTATTGATTTGTTGTTGTTCAGTTGCACAGTCAAGTCCGACTCTTCGCGACCCCATGGACCAGCTCCCGCCAGGCCCTCCTGTCTTCCACCGTCCTCTGAAGTTGGCTCAATTTCATGTCCGTTGCATCGATGACACTGTCTAACCATCTCATCCTTTGCCGTCCCCGTCTTCTTTGACCTTTATTGATACCATTGTTTATAAAGGACCTTTTCCCCACTTCGGTGACTTTCTAAATACACACCCCAGTCGTCATCTTCTTCTTCTCCTCCTCCTCCTCCTTCTCCTCCTGCCAGGAACGGAAGAGTGTAGTCATAAAGCAGGAAATAAGGCTGGTTCAGAGTCAGACGCCGCAGCACCTTGGACAGTTCTCAGGGAGCAGACACCTTACTCCCAAATCAAACTGAGCTCCTGTCTCTTACCGGCTCGCCCGTCCCTTCTTTGGGGGGTGGGGAACTTTAAAGGGGCAGTTTCAGGGGGAAGGCTCCCTTCCTCAGACTCTAGCTTTGCCCTTCTCATTCCTCTGTGCCAGCTCAACCAGAGTCCATGAACTATTTGAGCGTCGGCCTGCACAAATCTGAGCAGTTGCCTGCAGGGCTGTATGGCAGTGGTCTGTAAATGCTCTGGGCGCCTACCCTGATGTACACTTTAAGGGTATGTTAAGCATTACGACCAGAGACAAGTGCTTGTCATAACCAGGGGTGGCAAGCAATGTTGAAATTAGCAATAAATCTCATTGAGAGTGTGTCTCTGGCTGGCCCTGCTCCAGGATCTGGGATCTGGTCCCTCGTTTGACGACTGCCTGTTGCCAGAACTGCTTTCCTCTTCGGATGCAGTTACTTAACTCGGATCATCCCAATCAAAGTGTGGAAGTATTTATCAGCTCCTTGGCTCAGGCCAATGTCTGTCTTCATTGGAAAGGCAAAGGGATTACCTTGCCAGATGGGGGGGTGGGAGAGAGAGAATTGGTCAACGGGAAACACCATCCTTTCCATAAGCGGAAGGCTGTTGGCAATATTTGTGTCAGGGAGATAGATGACTTTGAGCGTGGCTTCAACGAGATGATGAGGGATATGGGTAGAGATCCAAAAAATGGTCATTTCCATCTGGAACGTTTTAGGAGGGGCTCCTGTTGCCAGCCTGCATATTAATGCCACAAAAAGGAGCAAATCTACCTGTGGACAGTAAGATGGGGGACTACTGCTGTATATTTACATGTAGCTGGAGACATGCTATTGTACATAACAAAGTGCTGATTTAAAAAAAAATCATCAGCATTAGAAACTGGCAATTCTGAGCAAAGGAGTGCAGGAGAGCACAGCTTAAAGGGTTGACTGGCAAATGGCTTATCCTTGGTGTCCAAGAGCCTAGAAAGCTCCTGATGACTCAGTAGGTTGTAGATGAGAAAGAAAGAAAATAGCCCATTAGAATAATAGAGTTGGAAGGGGCCATAGAGGTCATCTAGTCCAACCTCCTGCTTAGTGGAGGATCAGCCTAGAGCATCCCTGACAAATCTTTGTCCAGCTGATGCTTGAAGACTGCCAGTGCAGGGGGAGCTCACCATCTTCAGAGGCAGCCCATTCCACTGCAGGTAGAAGTGACATAAATAAATAAATAGGTAAAGGTAAAGGTTCCCTTGCTCGAAAGCCAGTCGAATCTGACTCTAGGGTTACGGTGCTCATCTCCGTTTCAAAGCCGAAGAGCCAGCACTGTCCGAAGATGTTTCCGTGGTCATGTGGCCGGCATAACTAAACACCAAGGCGCATGGAACGCTGTTACCTTCCCAGTGAAGTGGTACGTATTTATCTACTTGCAATTTCTTGCTTTCGAACTGCTAGGCTGGCAGGAGCTGGAAATAGAGACAGGAGCTCACTCCGTCATGCAAGAACTCGCAGGCACTCAATGAAATGAACGAGCAGTAGGCTTAGAACAGATAAAAGAAAATACTTCTTCACCCCAAGAGTAATTAACACGTGGAATTCACTGCCGCAGGAAGTGGCGAAGGCTACAAGCATAGACGGCTTCAAGAAGAGTTTGCATAAACATGTGGAGCAGAGGTCCATCAGTGGCAATTAGCCACAACGTATAAAGGGAACACTATGTCTGGGGCAGTGATGCTTGGTATTCTTGGTGCCGGGGGGGGGGGACCGTGGGAGGCAGAGTGGCCAGGTCTGGCTTCGAAAATACCAGGAGGCTTTTGGGGTGGATCCAAGAGAGGGTGGGGTTTGGGGAGGTCCAATGCCATAGAGTCCATCCTTCAAAGCAGCCATTTTCTCCAGGGGAGCTGATCTCTGTCAGCTGGGGGTCAGTTGTAAAAGCGTGGGGAGGGGAAGGGAAAGGAGTTTGTAAGCCGCTCTGAGACACCTTTGGGTAGGGAAGGGTGGGGTATAAATCCAATCTCTTCTCTCTTCTTCTCTCTTACGTTCTTATGCGCTCCACACATTGTATAGGCGTAATCTTCATGGGGGCGGTGGGGCTTCAGCCCCCGCCGAAATTTTCAGGAAGGTGCTCAGCCTCCCCCGGGAGCCACCCTTGCTCTTAGCAAAGCAATGCCTCTGGCCCAGCCCCCCCCCCCGGGAAATTGGAAAGTCTACACCCTTCCCCAACCTTTTCAGGTCTGCGGGCCCCTTTGGAATTCTGACACAGTGTGGTAGGCACAGCCCCAAAGTGGCTGCCGCAGGAGGAGGTTGTTGTTGTTTCAGTCGCACAGTCGAGTCCGACTCTACGCGACCCCATGGACCAGATCACACCAGGCCCTCCTGTCTTCCGCCGTCCTCTGAAGTTTGCTCAACTTCGTGTTCGTTGCATCTATGACACTGTCTGACCATCTCATCCTTTGCCATCCCCGTCTTCTTTGACCTTCAATCTTTCCCAGCATCAGGGTCTTCTCCAGTGAGTGCTCCCTTCTCATTGGGTGGCCAAAGTATTTGAGCTTCAGCTTCAGTATCTGGCCTTCCAGAGAACAGTCAGGGTTGCTTTCTTTTAGGATTGACTGATTTGATATCTCCGTGCAGTCCGGGGGACTCTCAAGAGTCTTCTCCAGCAGGAGGAGGAGCCACCCACAAAATGGCTGCCGCAGCTGAGCTTCGGGCAGACAGTGATGATCCTTGTGCTGCGGTGGCAGCCGCTGCCGCCGAAGCAACATACTTAAAAAAATCTGCAGAGCCAATCAAATCTCCGATGCTCAATCAGCAGCCCTCCCCCTCGACACCCCCCTACTTTCTAAATACACTTGGAGGGCAACAGAAAAAGTCTCCGGGGGGGGGGGCACCCTGTTGGGGACCCCTGAGCTAGAACCCGGAGGCAGAGCTACTTCTGGACTGAGCGAGAGCTCCCTCCCTGCCCCTCCTCTGCAGTCGCCATGGCTTCAAACAGCAGTGGTCAAGTTTTAATATGATGGGGTGGGGGCACAGGGTTACGGACGTCTGAGCCTGAAATCTTTACAGCCAAGCAGTGGCCGGGCGGGGGTGGGTGGGGGGACACGTTGTAAGAGGCTGGTGCTTGTCAAGGATGAAGTGGATCTGCCCTCTAGGAAGTGCTGAGGCAGCCCTCATTATAGCTGTGCAAATAACATTGATATAATATCTAGAATAAATGGATACAGCAGAAAAAGAAAAAAGCCCTGAGATCTGTATTTCCTTACAGCCATGTGATTACGAGAGCCGGCTGCTTCCAGGAGTGGGGGGGGGGGGGGGGGGGGGGGACGG
>NW_015169779.1:1635065-1657792 GCF_001447785.1 Gekko japonicus | reverse complement strand
CCGGGCGGTGGTGGGTGGGGGGACACGTTGTAAGAGGCTGGTGCTTGTCAAGGATGAAGTGGATCTGCCCTCTAGGAAGTGCTGAGGCAGCCCTCATTATAGCTGTGCAAATAACATTGATATAATATCTAGAATAAATGGATACAGCAGAAAAAGAAAAAAGCCCTGAGATCTGTATTTCCTTACAGCCATGTGATTACGAGAGCCGGCTGCTTCCAGGAGTGGGGGGGGGGGGGGGGGGGGGGGGTGCTGGGCTGTGCAGCGTGTGGTGGTGGTGGTGGTGGGGAAGTCTTTGCTGACATTGGCAGAGTCGATTGTGTTGCGCCAGCATTGTTAGGGAGAAGTGTCTGCGCGGGGGAACATTGCAAGGTAATGAACTTTGGAGTGCTGTGGGGAGAAAAGGATCACACGCGTGTGGGCATCAAGAGGGAAAGGTGGAAGGCAGGCTTAGAGCGGGGCGCTTTTGAAACCGGCGTGCGTTCAGTAAAAAGGAACGCTGTTTCTAATGCAATTGATGCGCTTTCGGCTCAGCGGCTGGGAAGCCGTAGGATTGCACTTGCTCACACTGGCACAGATGCAATCAGGGAGATGGTGGAATCATAGAATCAGAGAGTCGGAAGGGGTCCTGCAGGCCATCTAGTCCACCCCCCTGCTCAGTGCAGGATCAGCCTAGAGCAGTGGTGGCGAACCTACGGCACGGGTGCCAGAGGCGGCACTCAGAGCCCTCCCAGTGGGCACGCATCCCCTCCCCCCAGCCAGGCCCAGACCGCCATTAAAGTGTCAAATTCTCTGCCAGATAATTTTAAGTAAATGAAAGCATTTGGGATTGCTTTCCTTACTTTGTTTGGATCATCTTAAGTTAATGTATGAGTTGTTTTTTCTCAAGTAAAACCTCAGTATTCAGGTTAAATTGCCGTGTTGGCACTTTGCGATAAATAAGTGGGTTTTGGGTCACAGTTTGGGCACTCCGTCTCTAAAAGGTTCGCCATCACTGGCCTAGAGCATCCCTGACGAGGGTTTGTCCAGCCGCTGCTTAAAGACCGCCAGTGAGGGGGAGCTCACCACCTCCCTAGGCAGCCCAGTCCACTGTTGAACAACTCTGACTGTAGAAAAAGTTTCCCCTGATATCCAGCCGGTACCTTCTTGCCCTTAATTTCAACCCATTATTGTGAGCCCTCTCCTCTGCTGCCAACAGAAACAGCTCCCTGCCCTCCTCTAAGAGGGACAGCCCTTCAAATACCTCAAGAGAGCCATCCTATCCCCCCTCAGCCTCCTCTTCCCCAGGCTGAACATCCCCAAGTCCCTCAGCCTCTCCTCGCAGGGCTTCTTGGTCTCCAGGCCCCCATATCATCCTCATCGCTCTCCTCTGCACCCCTGCTCCATTCTGTCCACATCGTTGTTGAAGTGAGGCCTCCAGAACGGCACACAATACTCCAGGCCTGACTTGGGACATCTTGCATTGCGATTTGGATGTTATGCCACTGTTGATACACCCCAAGATCGCATTAGTTTTTTTGCTGCATCACACTGGCTGCTCATATATAACTTATGGTCCACCCATTGTTCACACACACCGCTACCCAGAAGTGTCTGATGCAGCAAGGCCGCAGGATTGTCCTGTAGATATTTGCTGATTGGTAGATGAGCCCAGGGCTATTTTTGGGCAGGAACGCACAGGAACGGAGTTCCGGCTGGCTTCTGAGTTGACCATGCCCGCAGGAATTCATTAGCATAATAGGCCACACCTAACAGCAGAAACTCATTAGGATTGGCTACATTAGGGGTGTGTGGCCTAATATGCAAAGAAGTTTCTGCTACAAAAAAAGCCCAGGGTTTTGACAACAAAGTAAACAGAATGAGAAGCAAAAGGTGGGTGTGGTGACATGGGGGTGTGGTCTGATATGCTAATGAGTTGTGATGTTAGGGGTGTGGCTAATATGCTAATGGATTTCTGGTTTTGGGTGTGGCCTATTATGCTAATGAGTTCCTGCTGGGCTTTTTCTACAAAAGAAAGCCCTGGATGAGCCATATTAATATAAGTTATATCTGAATATCTAATTGCAATCAGAGTCAGTGTTCGGATTATTTCTAGTGGCAATGGTTACAGGGGAAGAGAAATGATCGGAGATACCTGACATGGGAATAGATTTCGGGGTGTGTGTGGTTGATTTCCCCAATTCATCTAAAAACAAAGAAAGAAACTGGACAAAACCTGACATAAAAGCAATCGGAAGTCTTTCAGGCCCCCATAAGTATTCACAGCAAAACGGCTTCATCGCTAGATAGACATGAGCACATGCTACCCATTGGTTCTGCTATGAATGGCTATGGAATGTTTAGGAACATTCCACTCAGAGGTCTGAAGTCTTAGCAGCACACTTTTCCTAAGGTCAGGTGGTGGTGGTGTTAAGTGAGAATGAGTTTAGGAGAGAAGGCAGTAGGAGATAATATAGTGGCACTTAATTGTGTATGAATTGTGTGTGTGTGAGAGAGAGAACAAGTCTGAGGTAAGTCCATGAATGGTGTGTATAGGAGTACTATGTTTAGAGTAGCTTTGTGTATGAACGGTGTGAATGAATGTGTGTGTGAGCACACATGCGCCTGGGGAAATGTGTGGAAGAGCAAAGAAGGCATGGCCACGGCAGAGACGCCACACTCATCAGCGCACCCGTTCCGTGGATAGTATGCGTCAGAATCCTTATCTGGCTGTTCCAGACTTTCATGGAGGGCAACTTTACACTGATACAGCGGATGATAAATGCAAAAAGAGAAGGGACTAACAGAGTGTGTGTTTTATGCATAATAAAATACTCCCTTTATGATGCTAATAGATCTTTTATAAAATGAATAGCTTTGAAGAGCCGAAGCTTTAATACACATATACAAAATTATGTCCTCAAAACGTATAAATCACCACCACACTGGAGCACAATTAATTTTCATTGCTGTGTTTGTGACCTACTTAGTCAGACCACAAACACTAATCTTGCTGGGTAATTAAAAGAGAGTAAATATCATTTGTCCAGTCCTCCAATGATTTGTTTTAGATGCTGAACAAATTCTCCACTGTAAGTTTGCCGATAAGAAATCCTCGGCTACAGACCGGCTTTAATTTGCAGTTAACACTAATGAACCTTAATATCTGGTTCTTCTGCACACATCTGGAAGATAACTAACTGTACTTAATGTGCAAGGGGAATATTTTACTCAGCTGTGGTTCTCGGGTTTTCCTTTATGAATGCATTATTTCTGGTTGCAACAAGACTTGGATGTATTGTCCCAAAATGGCAAGCTTGTTACCCACTTTATTAATAATTAGACTTGGGGGAAAATGGAGGCTCGGGGCCCACTGCCCGGCAGGAGCCCAGCCCAAGGGACTGATAATGGGGGTGGAGGGCCTAGGAAGAGCCAGTTTGGTGTAGTGGTTAAGTGCGCAGACTCTAATCTGGGAGAGCCGAGTTTGATTCCCCCACTCCTCCACTTGCAGCTGTTGGATGACCTTGGGCAAGCCATAGTTCTGTCAGAGCTGTTCTCTTGGGAGCAGTTCTGGAAAGACCTCTTTCAGCCCCGCCTACCTCACAGGGTGTCTGGTTTTTTAAAAAACTTTTTTATTGCATTGTCACTACATACTACACAGGGTAAGGAATAAGGAAACACTAACTAAAACATAGAGCTAAATAGGGATCTAATATGATAAAAATAGCTTATTTTAAAGTTTCCTTTAGCTTTAACATTCCAAAGATGAAGGATGATATTAACTGTTTCAAATATAATTCTGCACAAACAATATTAGCCTAATAGGGGCATTCTGGTACATTAGACTTAATAGTATTAAACTTTCAGAATTGGTTCATTATTTCTTCTTTTTCCCTTTACGATTATCTTTGTCATAATCCCATCTGACTTTGAGGAGTTTGGGGGCGGCTTCTCCCATATCAGATTCAGAGTCTTCTCCTAAGGAACTGCCCGATGTACTGCTACTACTTCCTGATACAGTTTCGCTGTTATCTTCCTCTGCATTGTTGTCTTCCACTTTTCCTTTCTCTTTTTCTGTTTTTTGATGCTGCTCCAAAAATGCTTTGGCTTTTGCAACAGTCTATTTTTTCTTTTTCCTCCTTGAAGTTGAAGATAAGTCCCTCTGGTAAGATCCATCTGTAAGGAGTGGAATTTTTCTGTAGAAAAGTTGTCATTTTTTTATATTGTTGTCTCTTCTTTCTTAACTCAAATGGAATGTCTTTTAAGATTCTAGTTTCTTCACCTTTGATTTTTAAAGTAATCCTGTTGGTCACTTTAAGTATTACATCTCTGGTAGACCTCTTGGAGAATTCCACAAATATGTTGCCGGGTACTTTATTTTTCTTGATGTAGTCTGGATAAGTCCAATAGACCACATCCATCTCGCTTTGTATAAATTCCGCTTTGAGGTCTACTACCGGTGCCAGGTCTTCACTTAAAATCTCTTTGAGGTTTTCTCCCTTTTTGTTCCGGGACACCTTGGGATCACAGGATATATGATGATTTTTCCATTTGTAGTTGTAACAGCTGTTGTTTATCATAGTCTTTCTATTTTTCCACTGCCTCCAGTCTCTGATTTAACGCTTTTGTCTTAGCATCAACTTTTCTCAAAGACTGCTGGTTTTTTCTGTTTTTATATTAGTTTCTTTTAGCTGTTTTTGGAGAGTTTCAAAATTATTATTAAGCTGGGTCATCTGGTCCGGTAGAGGGCGCAATGCAGTGACTAGCATATTAGAAAAGTCTACGGTTGCTTCCGGTTTGGAAGCAGATGCTGCTGAGCTAGCAGTTCCTAAAGAAGAATATCTCACTTTCGGCGCCACTTTTTCAGCCCGATGTGACATTGTTTACATTAGGAAAAAGTTCAAAAAAGTCTCTGTAAGTTTGTTAGATCTCACTCTTTAACCAGTCTGCAGTCTATTTGGACTATATAATGCTTTCCAAGCAGCTTTCCCCCTTCTATCTCTTAAAGTTGTTGTTTTTTCCTCCCAGGGTGAGCTCATTCCCTCCACTTTTAAGTTTGAGGATTTGGGGGAAGCTGCCGCTTAGATGTTTGTCTGTTTTAAAGGCATATGGACTCACGCTTCATTGGCTGCTTGCTTCAACAAGGTAAGAAAAGATTTAAGACACTAGATCTGTTCGCTTTCCCCAGTGTGCATCTCAGTCGCCATTGCCGGTCTTACAGTGGCAGGACCTGTTGGGGCAAAGAGGAGCCTCAATCCATCGGCCATCGCCTCGGGAGTGGCACCTCTCATGCCCCAGGCTACGAGCCCCCACCGAGGGCTCTGGGAGGGAACAGAATCATCCGGTATCCCTCCTGCCCGCTACGATCCCAAGTCGCGTTCATCAAAGCTTGATGAAATGTGCCCATCAGCAAGTCGCCAAAACCGGAAGCTCCCTCACGGGGTTTTCTGTTGTGGGGAGGGGAAGGGAAAGGAGTTTGTAAGCCGCTCTGAGACTCCAAGTCAAGGGCAGGGTATAAATCCAATCTCTTATCTTCTCTTCTTCTTCTAGGAAGGTTTAGCTGGCAGTTTGCAAGGCCTGGTCCCTGTGCTCGTGTGGGAAGGCTGGGGTGGGGGTAGGGAGATTAGATCCTTACTTACAGGGTGAGCAAAACCAAGGTCTAGCATGCATGGCAACAGAGAGCAACAAGTGCTGGGGGGGGGGGGGTTCCCAAGCAACAGGATCCCCAAAGATCCCATTGAAAGGGGCTTTCTCCCCTCCACCAGGACACCTTCCCATGAGCCCTTTTCCACACATGTAGTTTTGCAGTCAGAGACATTTTTGCTTTCCTGAATGCAGCCATTGGTACTGCTGGTTGGATGCAGGGAGCGAGCGAGCAGTGAGACATGCGTTGCTCTCGCTCGGCACTGGTGTCTGGCAAGGGAGTCTTGCTGAGAGGTTGGCAAGGTGGACAGGCTCAGGTGGTCATTTGCATGCTGGGTGGGGGACGCCACCAGTGCAATACATGCCTGGCTGCTCGTTCGTTCCTTTCGTTTGGGTCTCACCTGCCACTGCCTCTCTGGCCACGTGTTTGGCATCTCCAATTGAGGGCATGCATCTTTTAAACTGCTCTCTCTCTCTCTCTCTCTCTCCCCCCCCCCCCCTCTCTCTTTTTCCTGCTCTCTCTCTCCCCCTCTCTCCCCCCCCCCCTCTCTCTCTCTCTCTCTCACACACACACACACACACACACACACACACACTACCTCTAGCCAAACTTTTAAAGCATTCTCTGCCAATGATTTTTTTTCTCCAGCAATCAAAGATCAGCGTTAAACTCATATTGCTAGGCTGAACCTGCTTTAAAAAAAAAGATGGAAAGCCTAAACAATAGTGGAGCTTGTACACCGATGGAGGGGGAGGACAGCAGAAGGTGCAGAGTGGGAGGAACAACCCCAATGGGGGCAGTGGAGTGGTCTCCAAGGGGCAGGAAAAAGGCGTGGGGAGAAGCCAAGGGAATCTGTATGCTTTTGAATTACCTTCCGCTTAGAAGCAAAGCAAGGAGGAAAACCACTACAAAAC
This sequence comes from Gekko japonicus, assembly GCF_001447785.1. NCBI lineage: Eukaryota > Metazoa > Chordata > Lepidosauria > Squamata > Gekkonidae > Gekko > Gekko japonicus. Next base: position 1,651,258 of record NW_015169779.1, on the reverse strand, counting down.
CACTCTCAGAAAACACAGAGAAACTGCAGTCAGAAAGTGAACATCACTTGTTGGCCCTCCAGAGGAACGGGCTGGCCACTGTGTGAGACAGGATGCTGTACTTGATGGACCACTGGCCTGATCCAGCAGGGCTCTTGTGATGTTCTTATGAAGGCCTCAGCCTCTCTGCCCTGTAATTGTCCCTCCAGAGGAACTGGTTGGCCACTGTGGGAGACAGGATGCTGGACTAGATGGACCCTCGCTGGTCGGACCCAGCAGGGCTCTTCTGATGTTCTTATCAGGGGAAGGCCTCGGCCTCTCTGCCCTGTTGTTGGCCCTCCAGAGGAACTGGTTCACTACTGTGTGAGACAGGATGCTGTATTTGATGGACCACTGGTCTGATCCAGCAGGGCTCTTCTGATGTTCTTATCAGGGGAAGGCCTCGGCCTCTCTGCCCTGTTGTTGGCCCTCCAGAGGAACTGGTTGGCTACTGTGTGAGACAGGATGCTGTATTTGATGGACCCCTGGTCTGATCCAGCAGGGCTCTTCTGATGTTCTTATCAGGGGAAGGCCTCGGCCTCTATGCCCTGTTGTTGGCCCTCCAGAGGAACTGGTTGGCTATTGTGTGAGACAGGATGCTGTATTTGATGGACCACTGGTCTGATTCAACAGGGCTCTTCTGAAGTTCTTATCAGGGGAAGGCCTTGGCCTCTGTGCCCTGTTGTTGGCCCTCCAGATGAACTGGTTGTCCCCTGTGTGAGGCAGGATGCTGGACCAGATGAACTATTGGTCTGATCCAGCAGGGCTCTTATGTTCTTAGTATACAAACATTTATATTAGCTGGGGTGGGGGGTTAGAGCGTAGATCCACACAGACTTACCATGTATGTGTTCTCCAATGAAAAGTATTGCTCCCAGTGAAGAGGTGCAGTGAACTATCCCCACCTGATGAGTGTCTGCATGAGTTCCGGTGCAGAAGGACCCCTTCCATGCAGGAGACACATCCTGATTATGACTGACTTTTTAAAAAACTTGATTGTGGATTTTATACAAAACCAGACAAACAGTACTCACCTAGAGTTTGGGATGGGGGTTTTCACGGAGAGACTGTTGCTTCGTGAGAGACAAAGAGTTGCTTTGTGAACTGGAGCGCATGGGTGCAAGGATGGGATTTCTCCTTAAAATCCCTTGATGCTTGGACAGTCCTGGACTGTGGATGTTCCTGAACTTGATAAATATGTATCTTTTAATGTGTAGTTAAGGCACAGAGCCATAGGTTTTTCTTGTTTTCAGTAATCTCTTATATAGTCTGTTTTGCTAAGCTCTGTACTGAATAAAAAATATTCTTGTTTTTAAATGGTCTCTGATGTTGTACCTGAGTTCTAAGTCTAAATCTTGTAGCCTAATGCTCACACCACACATGCTACCTTGGTAAGAGTGTGCATCTCTGAGTGAGTTGCTAATGTGTTAAGTTCCAGATACCAACTGAGAGTTTGAACCTCTAATCTCAGGTAGGGGGGAACTACTGTAGAGGTTCTGTTGGCACCTTGTTCTGAAGCCAGAGAGGGTATAGACCATCTCATGGTTTGTTGTTTAATATACTGAAAAGTACAGGATTCCTTCCCATTCCTGGACTGGCTTGGGTGGGCAAAATCCTGTACAGGGGGTACTGTGGGTCAGTGGTCAACACAGTGGGCAATAGCGTGCCAGGAGCTCAGGCTGGGTGTGGCACATAACGGCAACATGGAGGTGAGGAAGGAAGCAGAACTGGACACAGGAACTGGAAGGGGGACAAGGGCAAGATTCATACTTGTCAAGAGAGGGGGTGGCTGGGACCAACGTCATGGCTCTGAAAGGAGACAGAGTTGCCGATGGGCAAGGTAACTACTGAGGTGGAGCAGAATTGGGGAAAACTACACACACCTTCCAGAAATATTAATTAAATAAAAAGCAGGGCTCTTTTTGCAGCCGGATCTCCTTTGCATATTAGGCGACACACCCCTAATGTAGCCAATCCTCCAAGAGCTTACAGTAGCCCCTGTAAGAAGAGCTCTGTAAGCTCTTGGAGGATTGGCTACATTAGGGGTGTGTGGCCTAATATGCAAAGGAGTTCCTGCTACAAAAAGAGCCCTGACTGAAAAGTATGTACAGTGTTCTACAGAACACTTTAAGAGCATCCTCAGAAGTCCACCTCATCATGCCACATCTTTAATCGTGTATGAGCAAGGGAACTATGCACCCAGAAAAATGACAGTCACAGTCACGGTTCGGTTTTGTCAATGCAGAACAAAATTGCGTTTGTGTGTGTGTGTGTGTGTGTTGCCAGGTTAATTATAATTTGTGAGCCACAAAGAACCTATCCAGGAAAACTTACAGTATGTTAAAGAGAGGGCAGAAATGTTGCTTTAATGTTAGTGGCAGGTCTTTTTTTGAAATATTTGGCCTGTTAAATATGCAGATCCAGAACTATGCATTTGCACACAACCTTTATTGCATCCATAAATATATTTACACATTAAAGGTGCATGGAGGTAGTACTGAGATTGTGGAGGAGGCAGGGAAAGGGGGGGACACAATAAAAGCTGGGAAATGCAAATTCCTGGGTCGACAGCACCACAGGCCTTTAATATGTCGTCACCCTGGGAGTGTTAAGACGGCAGTTAATGCGGGATCCTTCCATGCTGAGATCAGTTATTGAAAGACATGTGGCACTTTTGAGCCCTTACTGGGGCATTTCATTCATTATAATGAGGGAAGCCACAAAATTAGTGAGGGGTGGGTGGGTGGGAACCCAGTTGAGGCTTGCAACAAACCAAGCAGTGTTTTTTTTGGGGGGGAGAAAAAGAACTTGACTGAGCGACGGCCCACGGGCAGCCCCTACTGAAGTTGCTAGGGTCAAAGTGGATCTCTCTTGTTTTCTTTAGAAGGGAACTGACGGAAGGGGTTACAAACCTGCCGCCTGGAGAGTCGCTCTGCCAAATAGTTACAAAGCCTGCATCTACCATAGGGTGCCAACCTCCAGGTGGTGGCTGGAGATCTCCTGGGATTACAAACAATCTCCAGGTGTCAAACTCTGTCTTGTTTGCCATAGTTATGGGGGGGGGGGAATCCCTGAGGGGTGTGTGTGTGGGTGTGCGCGCGCGCGAATGTGAGAGTGGCACCATTGTAGCACCTATCGTAACTCTTCCCAAGACAAGCCTCTCCCCAGAGATGACCTTGAAGCAAACTCTGTGTTAGCCTCACTGTCGTAGATAAAGATAGAACTTACAGGTGGGTGTGGATGCTAACAGCTCAGGCGGGACAGCTGAATGAAATGATTGGATGAACCGGGGGGGGGCGGGGGGGGGCTATATTTGAATTATCTATATCTGTAGAGGTTACTGCCAAAACCCTCAGTTCTGATACAGTACTATTATAACTTGGATGATGTTGAGATCTCAATCAACAAATCACTGCCAAAGAGAGTGCTGTTGGGAGTCTCTTGACCAGGAGTCTGACACCAGGTGACAGGGATCAGTTCGCCTGGAGAAAATGGCCACTTTGGAAGGTGGACTCTCTATGGCCTTATGCCCACTGAAGTCCCTCCCCTCCCCAGACCCCGCCTTCCTCAGGCACAGCCCCCCCCCAAATCTCCAGGTATTTCCCATCTAGGTATTTCAGCCCTAGTCCACACACACAGAGGCCCCGATCACACGCAGAAGTAGCCGCGCAAGAGGCACGACTGTTGGGCGGATTTTAACGGCACGATCACACGGGAACCCATCGGCAACCTGTCTCACTCCATCAAAGATGCGGAGTTAAAAAATACCTGGGAAAATGCAGTCTCAAATGGGTTGCAAAGAGCTGCAGATGGAGTTTCCCGTGTGATCGCTCCAGCGTGCTCAGATTGCATCACTTATCCCTCAATGAAGCGCGCTGGAAACACGCGGTGAAAAACAACCCCAATTCACCCGCCGCCGCATCTGATCACACAGTGGCAGGTCAAATTACTGCAGCGAAAATAGATTTGCTCCCCCCCCCCCATTTTCCAGCACGTGTGACGGGGACCAGAGATTCTTTTCTACATTGGCTTCCAAATTCTTCTTTGGAGCATGAACACTCACCTGCTATTGTGTTCTGAAAATGTGCAGATTGTCCTTCCCCTGTCCCTGATATGCTCTTTTCCAAATGTTGCCCCAAACTCTTTGGAAAGAACACAGTCTAAGCATGTTGGATGGAAAGATGCAAAGCCCCCCCCCCCACAACACCATTTCCCTCCTGATCAGTCTTTTCCTTGCCATGCCACTGGAGGGTTTTTGAGAGTTTATTTTAAAAGCTGATAATTGCTAAAGTGCTATAGCAATTATTGATTTTTTAAAAAGCCCTTTAGTGATGTGGTGGGGAATAAATGCAGAGAAGATGGTGGACCTCCTGATGGCTCCTGCTGGTGGACATCCTGAAGGTTTTGGCCACGGTGTGACACAGAGTCTTGGACTGAAGGGGCCATTGGACTGATCCAACATGGCTTCTCTTATGTTCGCTCATGTTCTTAAGATGGCAGCTGGGTGGATCGAGAAAAGGAAGAAGCAGAAGCAGAAGAAGCAGAAGATGAGGAGGAGGAGGAGTCTCAGAGCGGCTTATCGATCTCCTTCCCTTCCCCTCCCCACAACAGACACCCTGTGAGGTAGGCGGGGCTGAGAGAGCTCTCTTGAGAACTGCCCTTGAGAGGACAGCTCTGAGAGAACTTGCGATTGACCTAAGGTCACACCAGCAGCTGCATGTGGAGGAGTGGAGAAATCAAACCTGGTTCTTCCGGATTAGAGTCTACGTTCCTAACCACTACATCAAACTGAAGACTCCTGTGTTCAATCTCTGTCACCAGTGCACATGCCTCAGCATTCGCAGCACCCAATGAAGGCAAAACCAAGGATCCCCACTGTGTGAAAGGAACTTTATGTTCAAATAGGGTTGCCAGGTCCCCCCTGGCCACCAGCAGGGGATGGGGGGCTCGGGTTGCGAGATCCAAGTTGGGAAACTCCTTGAGAGACCTCAGTGGGATGCAGTGCCACAGAGTCCACCCTCCAATGCATCCATTCTCCTCCCGGGGAACTGGTCTCTGCAGTCTGGAGATGACCTGTAATTCTGGGGGATCCCCAGGTCCCACCTGGAGGCTGGCATCCCTATGTTCAAATCAGCACAGTCAGGGCAGCCAAATGAATTGTCCAAGGGCATTACTCAACAGACATTTACGCCGGATGGTTGGAAGTGATGTTCCCTCTAAGCTGTGGAGTCTTGTGAGCAAAAATTCTACTTTGTGAGCTTCTGGCATTAAAGTTGCGAGCTAGCGATCTGGCTGCTGCATAAATCAGTTTGCTCTGGAGCCATCTTTCCTGAGCTAAGACAAAAATGTGCGAGCCGGAGGCTAAAAACCTGTGAGCTAACTCACACTAACTCAGCTTAGAGGGAACACCGGTTGGAACCCTTTGGCTTCCGTGGTTGCTGGTTCTTCTTGGCGCAGTATTCCTTCCTCTTCCCCCTCATTCCTATAGGATGCGTTTACCCTTTGCTGCCATTCGATCTGACTGACAGACACGGCCTGTATGCTTTTTGTCACCCTCTCAGTGCTACATCCGACATCACCAGTGCCTGTAAACCGAATCCCCGGGGGGCTTCCACAGCCAATCAGTTAAGCAGCAGTGAGGGCGAGTGAGGCCAAGGACAGCGAAGGCAGAAAAAGGTGCAGCCTCAGCAGCCGGGGGGGGGGGGGGGGGGGGGGAGGGGGGATGATAAAAGGGTTGAAAGGCGCTCGAACAGTGCAAATAACACTTGCAGCGGGCGCTGAAGGGCCCCTCCTCGTCTGGGTGGTTTCTCATTTATAAAAACACTCGACTAAACGAACAAGTCCGCTCTGCCTTTAACTGCACCGATGCAGAGGTGGGCATTTGTTTCGGGAATTGATACGCTGCCATTCTGTGTTTGAAAGGTAGCTTGGAGATGCCACCATGTCTCCTGTTTCATTCCCCCCCCCCTGTCTCCTGCTTGTGCCAGAGGAGAGCATAAAAGTCCCCTTGCTTTGATGCACACAGGAGGGAACGGGGGCAGGAGGCACAACAGAGCTCACTCCGTGGGCTTCTCTTGTTTGCCCTCTCGCTGAGACTTTGATCGTTGTTGTCGATTGTGAGCTTTGGTTTTATATCGGGATGACATTTCTTTACAAATGGGAGCCACCTTCAGTCAGGGCCCTGTCCAGAGTGAAAAAAGCAGCACTGAAATTTAAAAACAACAACACAACAGCCAGTGGACCAGAACTGTGTCAAGGCAGTGGCGGGTCCCCTGGATCGCAAAGCGTGAACTGTAGTATTAATGGCCAGAACGCTAGGATATGTTGGGGTATTTGGTTAACACAGCAGAGTTTTGCCCAGCCATAATAGCATGATGCTGAGTGCAGTAGATAAATCTCCCAAGAAGTATACTGCAAAAAAGGAAAACTTACATTTATTCAAGTCGATTCAGTTCACAGTCAGGTTGCAGTCGGAAGGAGAGAGAGAGGACCCTAATCTAAAGAATACTTTCCCAGGGGCCCTCTCTGCTCTCTCCTTTTAATCCATGCTCACTACAGTGTCCTCCAAGCAATTCTGCATTAAAATCAAATTCAACGTTCTTTTTAATCCAGGCTTTCCCCCCATTCTGCACTAAAATCGAGTTTGACCCTCTTTTTATTCTGGGTCCCCGCCCGCCCCGAGTTACATTCCCTCCCTTCAGTGGTCAGCCCAGTTTCCGCCTGCTGCTGCCCCGGGTTATTTGGATGCTGTTTTGCCCTGGACTTAAATTGCCTCAAGTGCTTTTGTCTGATAACTTCCCTGACAATCAAACCACGGCTATAGTGGCTTCCTTTCTAGCTGCGGTGATTATGAAAACAAATCTCCCTGAGTTTAATTAGTTTATTGCTGATAACTGTCGACCTATATACAAATTTGATAATTTTAAGTGTGTGCTGGTTTTTGTTGTTGTTGTTGTTGTTTTTTTTTTGAAACTGCGGAGGAAATCGGGCGAAGCTCTGAGTCAAATGCAGCCCCGCAGCCTCGGGTGTGAAATTGACATGTTTGTGTTGGGGCAAACGGCGCTGTGCTGCGAGGCAGCTCTAGTGAGAAATCACCCTGAGAAAATCCGGAGTGGCAGGCCAATGCGGAAAGGACCCCTGTCACAGGTGGCCAGCTAAACCTGGTATCGCGTGTGTGGGAGTATGAGGGCATTTTCTCGACAGGAGAGGCCTGCAGGGACATGTGTCTCCATGGAAAGCCATGTGAAGGGAATGAGAGGACAAAGTGAGAGAGGAGGGGGTCAGAGCACAGCTCCCAGGTTAAGACAAAGAGAGGCATCCCATTCAAGGAGATAACTCCTGTACACCCTTATAACACTATACACAGAGTGATATAGCGCATCACTACACTGCAGACGGTGACTGCAGCCATGAAATTAAAAGACGCCTGCTCCTTGGGAGGAAAGCGATGGCAAACCTAGACAGCATAAACAAAAAGTAGAGACATCACCCTGCCAACAAAAGTCCGTATGGCCAAAGCAATGGTATTCCCAGTAGTCATGTATGGCTGCGAGAGTTGGACCATAAGGAAGGCCGAGCGCCAAAGAATAGATTCTTTTGAGTTATGGTGCTGGAGAAGACTCTTGAGAGTCCCTTGGGCTGCAAGGAGAGATCAAATCAGTCAATCCTAAAGGAAATCAACCCTGACTGTTCCCTGGAAGGGCAGAGACTGACGCTGAAGCTCAAATACTTTGGCCACCCAATGAGAAGGGAGCACTCACTGGAGAAGACCCTGATGCTGGGAAAGACTGAAGGTCAAAGAAGACGGGGATGGCAAAGGATGAGATGGTCAGACAGTGTCATAGATGCAATGAACATGACATTGAGCACACTCCGGGGGACGGAAGAGGACTGGAGGGCCTGGCGTGATGTGGTCCATGGGGTCGCGAAGAGTTGGACTCAACTATGCGATTGAACAACAACAAAAGCACCCGCCGATGTCCAGGCATGCTGAGTTGCTCCTTACAACAGTATAGTAGCTAAGAGTGGTGGACTCTAATCTGGAGAACCGGGTTTGATTCCCCACTTCTCCTCCACATGAAGCCTGCTGGATGACCTTGGGCCAGTCACAGCTCTCTCAGAGCTCTCTCAGCCCCACCTACCCCTTGCAAGATGACTGTTGCGGGGAGCGAAAGGTTAGGCAATTGTAACCTGCTTTGAGATTCCTTAAGGTAGAGAAAAGTGGGATGTAAAAACCTTCTCCTTCTCCTCCTCTCCTTCTACCAAACTAGGGTTGCCAGGTCCTACCTCTGGTCCAGCGGGGGGCTCCTGAGTCCTCGTTGGGATCTTTTCCCACATGACCGGTGCAATGAAATCACCCAGAAGTGACGTCATAATGTTGCTGAAGTCAGGGGGTGACACTCTAGTTTTTGGGCAAAACTCTATGGTTTTATGCCCTCAAAACCATAGAGTTTGGAAAAAAACCCAAACCTAGAGCATCACCCCCGACGTTGGCAATGTGATGACATTACTGCTGGATAACATCATTGCACCGGCGACGCTGACACAGGAGGGGGCTGTTTGGGGTGGGGCTTCCCCAGCTGGCTGGTGGCAGATTGGAGCCCCCAAAATTGGGAGGAACCCCGCCCCGACTGGGGGGGATGGCAACCCTGTCTCCAACAAACATATTGCCAAGCACTTTTCTAGATATGATAACTTCTCTTCTGTAAAGGTAAAGGTTCCCTTGCTCGAAAGCCAGTCGAATCCGACTCTAGGGTTGCAGTGCTCATCTCTGTTTCAAAGCCGAAGAGCCAGCGCTGTCCGAAGACGTTTCCGTGGTCATGTGGCCGGCATGACTAAACACCAAGGCGCACGGAACGCTGTTCCCTTCCCACCGAAGCGGTACCTCTTTATCTACTTGCAATTTCTTGCTTTCGAACTGCTAGTTTGGCAGGAGCTGGAACTAGAGACGGGAGCTCACTCCATCATGCGGCACACCCGGGTCTCGAACTGCTGAACTACTGACCTTCCACAGCCTGCAGTTCAGCGTCTTAACCACTTGAGCCACCGCAGCTCTTCTGTAGTTGCCCACAAACCCCTCAGGAGCCCATTCGGTTTCCCAAGCCTGTGTTTTATTTTGCCTCCCTACGTATCTGACTTTTGCCTTCCCAAGTATCACAGTCAATTCCCAAGCCAACCCCCTCCCCACCGCCTCATTATGTTTTTGTGCGCTATCTGCTTCCTCTCCTCACATTACAAAGAGCCACTCCTGCAGAAAAACTTTTCAGCAGGTGACTGGGCCTTTCATCCATATCAAAGGGCCCTTGTGCAGTTCAGCACAGAGCGGTGTGTCTCGGAGACCTCAGATGTCAGCGGGTAAGGGAGGGCGGCTGGCAATTTCTCTGGTTTCTAATCACGTGGGAGTAAAAACACTAGGCCTTCTTGAAGACATTTGGATGATCTGTATGCAAATTACTGGCTTCTGTAGAGAACATAGTTTGGGCACAGTCTCAAGAGGGCGATAAAAAGGAGGGTTATACAGGTGGCATAAGGAGCCCCAGGACACTCGTAATTGGTTAGGGAGCCACACGAGAAGCTTTTAAAATAAAAGGAACGATTCAGCCAAACGTAAGTTCTTGTATGTCTTGGTGATCCCAGCGAGAAAACCCTTGGGATTGGAAAGAGCATCTCCACCTTGGATCATGTCTAAAGTTTAATTTGCACTCCAAAGAGACTCTGAGGCACTGGAAAAATATCCCACAGGCCGCTAATTTCAAAACTCTGAAACGGTCCTCTTTTCAAATTTCTGTGGTTGCTGTTAACAAAGTGTGCGTTGAAAACCAATGCAACAACTCCCCCCCCCCCCCCCCCCCCGCCTGAGCTACTTCGGCCTCCTTGCTTTTCTCAAGTTCTGTCTTTGCTAGAATAACGATACACGTACAGTACAGACGGGCGGTAGATTTTGTGGGCGGGAGAGAGGAGGGGGGGCAGAGGGAGGACCAATAATTCCTTGGCCACAGCTCTCCAAAGAGGAAATGGAGCCACGCGTGTCCTCGGGGACTCCAAGTGGCTTGCGTCCTTCTCTTCTCCTTCATGTTAACCTCACACCAATATTGTGAGAGGTGGGTTAGGCTGAGAAGGTGTGTCTGGCCCAAGGTCATCAGGCACGCTTCCAGGGCAGAGTGGGGATTTGAACTTAGGTCTCTCCAATCCAACACTTGAGCCACTAACCCACACTGGCGTACCTTTAAAGCAAACTGGAGAGCCGGTTTGGTGTCGTGGTTAGGAGTGCGGACTCTACTCTGAGAGAACCGGGTTTGATTCCCCACTCCTCCACATGCAGCTGCTGGTGTGACCTTGGGACAGTCACAAGTTCTTGCAGAGCTCTTCGCGCACGAGCAGTTCTCGAAAGAACTCTCTCAGCCTCACCTAACTCACAGGGTGTCTGATGTGAGGAGGGGAAGGGGAAGGAGTTTGTAAGCCGCTCTGAGACACCTTCAGGTAGTGAAGGGCAGAGTATAAATCCAATCTCCTCCTCCTCCTCCTCCTCTTCTTCTTCTCTGCACTACAGACTGAAGCCACAACTGCCCCCCCCCCCCCCCGCTCAGAGACTCTTGGGAATCGAATCTGGGGGGTTAGAAAGCTAAGGGTTTCTCACAAATAATTCTTTGGGAAACTTTTTAGGAAAAATTATCCAACAAATATAAAGTTGAGAGAAGCTGATAGTACGCCCTGTCTATATGTGGGGTGATGGGTTAGGCCGCATCTGTTGAAGCTATTGGAATTTACCATTTGTATTTTAATCTTGATGTATTTTAATTGGTTTTAACAGTTATTTTGCATACTTATGTGATTGTTTGATTTGGTACAATGTTCCTGGGATCCAAGATCACTGCAGACAGTGACTGCAGCCATGGAATTAAAAGGTGCCTGTTCCCTGGGAGGAAAGCGATGGCAAACCTAGACAGCATAATAAAAAGCAGAGACATCACCCTGCCAACAAAAGTCTGTATGGTCAAAAAGCAATAGTATTCACAATAGTCGTGTATGGCTGCAAGAGTTGGATTATAAGGAAGGCTGAGCACCAAAGAATAGATGCTTTTGAATTATGGTGCTGGAGAAGAGAGTCCCTTGGACTGCAAGGAGATCAAATCAGTCAATCCTAAAGGAAATCTACGCTGACTGTTCCCTGGAAGGCCAGATACTGACGCTGTAGCTCAAATACTTTGGCTACCAAATGAGAAGGGAGCACTCACTGGAGAAGACCCTGATGCTGGGAAAGACTGAAGGTCAAAGAAGAAGGGGACGGCAAAGGATGAGATGGTTAGACAGTGTTATCAATGCAACAAACATGAAATTGAGCAAACTCAGGAGGATGGTGGAAGACAGGAGGGGCTTGCATGATGTGGTCCATGGGGTCGCGAAGAGTTGGACTCAATTGTGCAACTGAACAACAACATAATGGAACCCGCCCTGAGCCTGCTATGTGGGGAGGGCAGGATATAAATCAAATCAAATCAAATCAAATCAAATCAATACAATACAATAAATAATGCCCAAGGTGAAGCAACTGTTTTTTCTAAAATTTAGTGAGAGAGAAAAAAGCCAGTTTTGACCATCATAGTAGTTTGATGTACCAGGGATGCAGGTGGGAAGCGCCTTTTCAACAAAATTGTCACACGTTAAGTTCCAAATACGGGAATAAGACTTGTTCCCCCGAGTTCACCTTGTTGATATTGATTGCAGGAAAGACGTATGCATATTGGATGCCGGAGCACGATTTTTTAAATGTATGTGTTTGCGCTCAATGCATCTTGCTGTGCAGTGGTTTATGGACTTTAATACGCCGTATATATCCACATAAAAAGTCACAGGCGTTGCTGCAATCCTGTGATAAGTTTGCTTCTAAATGTTCCAAAGATTAGCATGGATAGGATTGTTTACAGTTCGGCTGCGGGAATGCTGTAATTCATATTATATATAGTGAACAGTTTACTCATAATTTTAAATTGCAGACTCCAGTACAGTATTTCCATATACTGGGATTCCACACACACCCCTCGCTGCTGCCAGATGGTAGAGAGCAAATTATTCCGGCACTCAGAGCGCCGGAATTTTAAGCAGACAAATATAACAGTCTGCAGATATTACTATGCTTTGCTTGCTTTTTATCAATGGCTGTAGAGCGGTGCCCTGTTTGATCACACGCAACAGTACAAACACGGCTCATTAATCAGCGCCTTTCCCTTTCTTTCTTTTTTCATTCGGAGGCCCTCTGCACATTTCTTTGGCACCAGCCTCACTGTGGAAAGAATGGAAATGCGTACAGGGGGTGGGTGGGCTGGGGGGGGAATTATTTCCAGTAATTTAAGATAAGTTCGCTCTAGTGAAATGTGGCACATAGATACTGTGCAGGAGAAAAAGAAGTGAGCTGTCTGTCTTCCGGGATATACTCTGGTGCTTGGCGCGCCTTGGACACTCCGGCTTGCCACTAAAGTCAGCCTTTTATATTGGCTTGACGGAGGAAGCTGCGTTCCGTCAGGTAGCTGGTGCAGGAGTCTGAAAAGCGGCTCGTAATTTTTTCCCATGAGCCTTAAAACTGTGCCCTTGAAATAATGCAGTAAAGCTGACTATAAGTTCAGCAGACGTGCAGTGGGGTGGCACGTCCCCATGGTGGTGGTGGTGGTGGGGACAGCTGAGGCAGGGGGGGGCGGGGGGGCATGTTAAAAGGGCAGACCTGAGATTATGCAGACATTTCTGTATTTATTTTTACTTGCCATTCTCCCTGATGGGGGACTCAAAGCAGTGTACAAAATGCAAACATAATAATAATGATGATGAAATAAACAAGAGAAGATCTCATCAGATCTGCGAACAGAAGAAGAAGAGGAGGAGGAGGAGGAGGAGGAGGAGGAGGAGATTGGATTTATACCCCACCCTTCAATACCCAAAGGTGTCTCATAGCGGCTTACAAACTCCTTCCCCTTCCCCTCCCCACAACAGACACCCTGTGAGGTAGGTGGGGCTGAGAGAGCTCTTGACAGAAACTGCTCTTTTTCAAGGACAGCTCTTGTCAGAACTACGGCTTGCCCAAGGTCATCCAGCCAGGTGCAAGTGGAGGAGTGGGGAATCAAACCCGGTTCTCCCCAATTAGAGTCCGCGCACTTAATTACCACACCAAACTGGCTCTCAGGGCTGACTCTGACAAGTACTTGGACTGCCAAGGAATACCAGGGCCGGGACACAGAGGCATGTGATATAAGCCACCTCTCTGACATGTCCTAGCCCCACTAGGGATCGCCAGAGGTCAACATGCTTTCCAGGCTTGCAAGCACACACACGTACACATACAGAGAGACAAAATACTCACACACACAAAAAAAAATAAACAAGAGGGGGAAAATACTCCAGAGCCAGGGGCTACAGGGCCAGGGCCAAGATCTCTTTGGTTTTTGCCCTTTGACACGTCCAAAAAGGTTTGATCCTCTGGCCAAACCTGAGTTAAGCTGCCAGTAAGAGAGGAGTAACAGAAGCTCTGCCCATGTCTCATGCAGCTGGCAAAACAGATGTTCTCAGTGTGGATGAGAAATACGGCAGTTAGGTTTAATTTCTACAGAAAGTGGTGTTACCTCCAAAACAGCCTCATAAGAACATAAGAACACAAGAGAAGCCAATGTCGGATCAGGCCAATGGCCCATCCAGTCCAAAACTCTGTCACACAGTGGCCAAAAATACCAGGTGCCATCAGGAGGTCCAGCAGTGGGGCCAGGACACTAGAAGCCCTCCCACTGTTGCCCCCCCAACACCAAGACTACAGAGCATCCCTTGCCCCAGCCTGAGAGTTCCTATCTACACCTTGTGGGTAATAGCCACTGATGGACCTCTGCTCCATATGCTTATCTAATTCCCTCTTGAAGCTGTCCATGCTTGTAGCCGATGCCACCTCCTGTGGCAGTGAATTCCATGTGTTAATCACTCTTTGGGTGAAGAAGTACTTCCTTTTATCCATTCTAACCTGACTGCTCAGCAATTTCATTGAGTGCCCACTCGTATTGTGAGAAAGGGAGAAAAGCACTTTCTTTCTCAAGCCTCCCTTGCTGGGAACCATGCTTAGGCATTTCCCTAGACCCCAGGTCCATGCGCAGAGAGTCCTGCAGGTGGGGCTTTATCTCTAATATCCTAAAAACATAAGAAGAGCCCTGCTGGATCAGACCAATGGTCCACCTAGTCCAGTTTCAGACAGTGGCCAACCAGCTCCTCTTGAGGACACAGAGGCATAGAGGCTGAGGCCTTCCTCTGACGTCACCTCCTGGCTCTGGGATTCAGAGGCTGACTATCAAACCAGAGAATCACCATCAGGCTCCATATGAGGGAACAAATCTGACTCCCCTGGGGATGCTGTTGCACCCTAGTCAAGATCAGTGTTCCCTCTAAGCTGAGTTAGTGTGAGCTAGCTCACAGTTTTTTAGCCTCCAGCTCATACATTTCTGTCTTAGCTCTGGAAGGACGGCTCCAGAGCAGACTAATTTATGCAGCAGCCAAATCACTCGCTCACAACTTTAATGTCAGTAGCTCACAAAGCAGAATCTTTTCTCACAAGACTCCACAGCTTAGAGGGAGCATTGGTCAAGATCCCTTTCTGTGACTTCTCCAAAGCCCCTCACCTCCAGGTCAGAAGTTATGACAATAACTTGGCATTCCGTGACACCCAAGGACCGCCCTCAGAATGCAGTCTTGCCCGGAAACCTACTTGAATGCTCAATCAGGCAGGATGATCCCAGGCACCACCCCCTATAGAGGAAAGCCTGAACACCAGGTCGTGACGTCATCAAAGGTAGTCATAACATTCCCTGAACTCTGCAGTTGCCAGCTACTGTCACAAGTGTTTTAACTTGCAGTTTCTCGTGTACTCAACAAGATATTCTCTTGATTCTTTCACTGCAGTATTCCAGACACTTCACACTAGCTTACAGTGTTACTGAGTTCAGTTTCCCTTGCATATTTGAGTGTATGTTTCGTATAATTTACAAGCATATAATAGGGGAAAGTGGTGGATGTCTGTTGTATGATGGTATTGTCAATTCTCACTCTATTTCAGGTTTTTTGGGGGTAGATCAGTGGGTTTTGCTTCAGTTTGCCACAACAAATCCAGAAGGGAACTGGGGGTTTCTGCACATCCCCTTCTTCTGCTCAGTATTAAAGCCAGCCTTATAGACTAGAACTTTCAATGGACATTTAAAAGCACACTGCTTTCATCAAAGATGACAGAACAATGAATGTGGTTCATCACACAGCTGTCATCCCCACTTTGCATGTGAGCATAAATTGTTTTGAGTAAATTAGTAAATTAGAGGAAAATATAGAAACTTCACATTGTGGCCTTCAATGAATCTAAATTTCACCAGTTGTCATTTCAACTCACGTTGTTGCAGTTCAGGGGCAAATTAATGTGAAAGCTCCTATATTTACTTGTTTGGGTGGGTTTTTTTTAATCCTGTTCCAAAGGCAACTAAGAAATCTACTGCAATAATTTATTTCCCTCACAGTCTGAGGACCATCCAGCCTTTATGGCCTACGGAAAACAATCTGAAAACATACATATAAGAACTTTTCATTTTTGTGGTTGGTTACAGTCCTGCTATTTTAATGCAAAATCACAAGACGCTTAATATTAAGAAGACCATACAACACAGTTAAGTCTCAATCAGTCTTGGTATTTTGAGATGGGCAACAAGCTTTTGGCCTGTCTTTTCATCAAACACTTCAGTCTGCCATAAGACATCACTGGTTTGGAAGTGAAGAATACATACCTGTAAGTCAAACACAGTCCATATGAGTAAATCTGAGTAATTCTACAATGTATCTTACAACAGTCTCTTAGACACAAGAAATGTAAGCAACCAAAAGGAGCATATAAAACTCAACCTCTCCACAATTGCGTACAAAATCTTAAGAATAAAGCTACTCAATGAAAACTTGCGTCTGCTCTCCTTTTCCAAAATTTTACAAAATGGGCAGCTCATCTCCAGACTACAAAGCGCTCTTCAGAAGGCACTGCACAGTTTATGAAGTTCAGAGCATAATTTCCAAAATTATTTGCACTGCACATAACCTTAGTTAACAACTATACATAAAATTGTGTCTGCCTACCAAAATATATATCATACTTTCCTAGTAATAGAAAACAGTTGATATGC
>NW_015169779.1:1616809-1634782 GCF_001447785.1 Gekko japonicus | reverse complement strand
GTACTTTGGATAAAATAAATAAAATAAATGCTAAATGCTCACATCTACATCTCCCTATCTGTGTCTGCTTCTAAGAGGGAAAGCTTCACACAAAGAGCCATAAAAGCTTGTGAATACATGAATACCAGATCAAAGCATTTCCACAAACAAGTTGCTGGTTGACCAATACAAAGGTTACAGATCACTTCATCCCCCAAACTTTCCCGCCCTAGAATACATTATGTAAAGTAAGATCCTGTTTCCTACCAAACAACACTTAACTCTGTAAAGAGACTGACTGAAGTACAAGCAACTTGAAACTCCAACAGCTACATATTTCGCTTAAGACCAGGGGTCATTTGGGGGGGACGCGGGGGGATGCCATCCCCCCGGGTGAGGTGCGGGAGGGCGGGGCCTGGAGCTCCCTGCTGGTGCCCGCTGGAGGTCGCCGCCGGCTGTGGGGAGGACACACTTCCGGTGATGTCAGGGGGTGTGGCATATGCTAATGAGTTATGCTAATGAGTCCCCCTAGCTCTTTTTCTACGAAATGACCCCTGCTTAAGACAACCCTCAGGTTACCTATTCTTCCCACTCTCATTCACGTGGTTATGAAGCACAATATAAGTTTTAGGCAATTCTCTTTTCAGAATGCCCTGATTGTCTGTTTATCCCACTTTTTTTTGGCTGACGAAGTGCCAGCAACCAAACTTTATGTCAGCTCTCTAACTCTGCTATATTCAACAAAACATTTAAAGGAACACAACCACTTAACTGAAATCATTACACAGGGTGTGATTCACACTTTACAGCAGCCCTCTGCTTAGCCCCACATAACCACACAGGGAATGTTATGACTACTCTCGTCA
Source organism: Gekko japonicus (assembly GCF_001447785.1). Lineage (NCBI taxonomy): Eukaryota > Metazoa > Chordata > Lepidosauria > Squamata > Gekkonidae > Gekko > Gekko japonicus. Next base: position 1,633,937 of record NW_015169779.1, on the reverse strand, counting down.
CCATTGCTGTGATGTCACGACCTGGTGTTCAGGCTTTCCTCTATAGGGGGTAGTGTCCCAGGCAGAGGTCATTTCGCAGAAAAAGAGGTGCAGGAGCTCATTAGCATAACTCATTAGCACATCTCGTTTGCATATGCCACACACCCTGACATTACCGGAAGTGGGAACTTTGTAAGGAAAAACAACCGTGATATGATAACAAAACCTTGTTAGAGAAAAATGTATCTTCTTTAATTATCCAGGGAATAACAAATCATAAGGGTGTTTTCTTTGAAGTAAATTGGTCTCAAGTTTTTCTTTCTGATGGTACAGCGCTCAATGGACCGTTTCACTCAAGGTTTCATCAGATGAAACCTTGAGCAGGGGGCGGAGCTTGTTGCATGTGCCCACCCCCTGGGCTCTTTACTGTGGGAGCTCCGCTCCTGTGCGCTCCTGCAGGAAATGACCCCTGATGATCCCATCCCCGGTACCATTAACATTTTCCTCAGGTAGGACATGATTCATTCTAACTATACCTGGCCAGTGGCCTCAGTCTTCCGGGTTGCCCCCAAGGAGTCTGACACCTCTCCGTTGAAATCGCCAGGCATTAGTCAGTAGAAGAGAAGAAGAAGAAGAGATTGGATTTATACCCTGCCCTTCATTCGGAGCCTCAGAGCGGCTTACAAACTCCTTTCCCTTTCCCTTCCCCTCCCCACAGTAGACACCCTGTGAGGTAAGTGGGGCTGAGAGAGCTCTTTCCAGAACTGCTCTTTCAAGAACAGCTCTGACAGAACTATGTAGAAAGGCATACAAGGGTCTTTCCCGGCCCTGTCGTTTTGAGTTGGTTCTGCGGCAAATAAAGTGCTGAATTTTTGCATTTTTACTGCATGGAACTGATCTGGGCTTGAAAGCTACCATTTTCCTCTGTTTTGCTACTCTGTATTCTTGGTTAGGACAATAAACTTACCTTCAAAGAGCCAGTGTGGTGTAGTTGGTGAGGAGCATGGACTCTAATCTGGGAGAACCAGGTTTGATTCCCCACTCCTCCACAGGCAGCTGCTGGTGTGACCTTGGGTCAGTCACAAGTTCTTTCAGAGCTGTTCTCTCACAAGCAGTTCTCAAAAGAGCTCTCTCAGCCCCACTGACCTCACAGGGTGTCTGTTGTGGGGAAGGGAAGGGAAAGGAGATTGTAAGCCACTCTGAGACTCCTTCGGGTAGTGACGGGGAGGGTATAAATCCAATCTCCTCCTCCTCCCCCTTCTGTATATCTCTCTCCCCATCTCCAGAGATATACTAAGCTTTGCCATGTCTTTTTTTGGTGGTGGGGACTCTTTTTCCATCAAGTCGTAGCTGACTTATGGTGAACCCGTGGGGTTTTCAAGGCGAGAGACATTCAGAGGTGGTTTGCCATTGGCTGTCTCTTTGTTACAACTTCAGACTTCGTTGGTGGTCTCCCTTCCAAATTCTGACCAAGGCCAATCCTGCTTAGCTTCCAAGATATTCCCCCCCCCCCATAAATTTTTATTTGGTTTTAACACATAATAGGGCAGGAAGGATACAAGGGATGGGATAAGACATAAGTTTATATAATAGCTTATATAATAGCTGTTATAAACTTTCCGTCTTAATTCTTTGTTTCCAGATCTCTTTTGTTTATATATTTACTAAAGCTGGTAACGCTTAATCAGCTCACTAAAATCTTCTATAATGATTCCTGAAAAAAGTCAAGTTCTGTACAGTTCAAGTTAGAACTTCTCCAAGTTTATATTAGTTATATTCATTGTTCATGGTCTTCAAAGTTTCTTTCCACCCAGTCATAAAATGGTACCGTTACCTCTCACTTTTCGTTTACTTCAGTCTTTTAACAAGTCTGACAATATATCCATTTCTACTGCTTCAAATCCTTTTGTCAAAAGTTCATTTTCCATTGGTATCTCTGATTTCTTCCAGTGCTTAGCAGAAAGAATTCTTGCTGCCATAACTATATGAATAATTAAGTGCTTAACTTTCTTATCTTTTACATCAGGCATAATATTAAGCAAAAACATTTCAGGTTTGAATGGTAGCGCTATCAAACATATTTTTGTAATATTTCATGCACCCTTCTCCAATATAACATCACCTCTTTACACTTCTACCAAACATGAAAAAAAGCTTCCCATCGGTATCTTACATTTCCAACATCTGATGAGACTGGGAGAGGCTGAGCATCTGTATATACAAGGGCTAAAAGATCCTCCTACAACCAGTGCCTGGAGTTCATACTAATAGGAACATTAGGGCCAGATAACGCGGGGGGGGGGGGAGGTGTGGCTTTTTGCGCCGGCGCACTGAACACAATCAGATGCAACAGCGGAAAATCGGGGTTTCGTTTCGTCTGCGCAGGTTTTCGGCACGCTTCAATGCAGCAAGGGGAGCACACTGGAGCAATCAGACGGACGTCTCTCTGCGGCCCGTCACAAGAGTTAGATAGTGGATTTTCTCCAGTACCGTTTAACTCCAGATCTTCGGCCGGACACGACGGGTTGGCAACGGGTGAGTGATGCTTGCCAGATGTGCCCGTTTGATCATGACCGTAAAACCTGCCCGGCATCCGTGAGTATCCCGCGGCAACTTCTGCGTGTCATTGGGACCAAAGAGAAGAAGAAGAGATTGGATTTATACCCCGCCCTTCACTACCCAAAGGAGTCTCCGAGCGGCTTACAAACTCCTTTCCCTTCCCCTCCCTACAACAGACACCCTGTGAGGTAGGTGGGGCTGAGAGAGCTCTGACAGAAACTGCTCTTTTTCAAGGACAGCTGTGCCAGAACTATGGCTTGCCCAAGGTCATCCAGCAGGTGCAAGTGGAGGAGTGGGGAATCAAACCCGGTTCTCCTAGATTAGAGTCCATGCACTTAACCACTACACCAAACTGGCTCTCCCATGCATACCCTGACTTGAGTCTCCTTTTGGTAACTACAGTAGAAAACAGATAATTGAAATATTAGGAGGCGCAGTATCTGTCGAAAGGGCTTAAGAAGTGGCTGGGGTGGGGGTGGGTGTTGTATAGAGTTTATAATCTACGGCCCTTGATAGAGAGCATGTTGCAGTTGTAAACAAGGATGCCTCCAAAGAGTCCCATACGGATGTCGGGTTCTCCAGCTGGGCATTGACATATCTGGCTGCGGAGACATTCATTTCCCTCCACAGGCCCCAGTTCTTCCCAAATCCTGTTCCGTTAATCCCTGAATCTGCCTTTTCCATCAGCTTTTTGAAGTTTCCCAGGCATTTCTGAGGCTCCCCCACTCCTAGCCAGCCATGTGCCCTTCCTAGCTGAAGCAGCAATGCCTGGTTAAAATATTTTCAGCTAACATGTCTCTCCTCAACATTTGCCATTTTTCTTTTTGCAAAGAAGGATATTTTTCATATTTTTCTTGCCAGCTCTGCTCTGTTGACACCTTTATTTATGCTCTGCAGCAACATTATCAATGAGGCTGTCAGCACGGCTTTGGCATAAGGAGTTGTTTAAAATTGTGTTGATGTTACTGACGGAACTGTAAATGCTATCAGACACAATAGCTTCAGGTGGAGAAGCTCCAAGGTTTTTAAAAACCCGATTTTCGGACATGTTGCAGCTTGGAGCAGTGGGAGAGGTAAGAGGCATTTTAAAATATGGTATACAGATTAAACATTCCACTGCTCCAAGCCACAACATGTCTGAAAATCATTTTTTTTTAATGAAACGAAGAGGAAGAGATTGGATTTATACCCCACCCTTCACTACCCGAAGGAGTCTCAGAGTGGCTTACAAACTCCTTTCCCTCCCCCTCCCCACAACGGACACCCTGTGAGGGAGGTGGGGCTGAGAGAGCGCTCTCGAGGACTGCTCTTGAGGGAACAGCGCTGAGAGAACTTGTGACTGGCCCAAGGTCACACCGGCAGCTGCCTGTGGAGGAGTGGGGAATCAAACCTGGTTCTCCCAGATTAGAGTCCACAGTCCTAACCACTACACCAACAAGTTGGAACTTCTTTCTCTAAAGCTGTTGTGTTGGTATACATGCTACACAGGATACAACCCTGACCTGGATAGCTCAGGCTAGCTTGACCTCGTCAGATCCTGGAAGCTAAGCAGGGTCGGCCCTGGCTCATGTTCGAATGGGAGACCTCCAAGGAATACTGGGGTTATGACGCGGAGGCTAGGCCGTAGCAAACCACCTCTGAACACCTCTGGCTTTGAAAGCCTCATGGGGTCACCATGATGTAGCTGTGACTTGACAGCAAAAAGAAAAAGCAGTGTCCCCGGGCTGTAGAACTGAAAAGTTCACCTCTTGGTTTTTTTTATCGATTCTTGGCTCTTCTTGCTGCTGTAGGGCTGCCATCCCCCCAGTGGGGGTGGGGGGTTAACTGCTTTAGCCCCACCCTCAAGCAGCCCTGTCCGCACTGACGTGTCCCGTCACCTGGAGGCAGTGTTCCCTCTAAGCTGAGTTACTGTGAGCTAGCTCACAGATTTTTAGCCTCTGGCACACTTATTTTTGTCTTTGCTCAGGAAGGAGGGCTCCAGAGCAAACTGATTGATGCAACAGCCAAATCGCTCACTCAAGTCACAACTTTAATGTCAGGCAATGTTCCCTCTAAGCCGTGGAGTCTTGTGAGCAAAAATTCTGCCTTGTGAGCTATTGGCATTAAAGTTGTGAAGAGCAATGTGGCTGCTGCATCAATTAGTTTGCTGTGGAGCTGTCAGCTATGCTGCCATGGGGGTTGGGGAGTTCATTCTGTGTCTTGTTAATTGCTATTGCATTCCTATCCCTGCTGTTCTGCCTTTGCTGTAACGCTTATCTCTACAAATGTGCAGGAAGAGGTTGTGGTGTCTGGAGAGCTCCTATGTACCGTGAGAGACTCCTGGTTCTCAGCTTTAGCCACCTAACGGTTGCCTGACTTATCCCGCACATGGGAGGGTACCTAATTGGCCAATGCCATGGGGGGGATGCATACGAATACCCTATATCCTATTACGCTCTAGTGGCTGTGGCCATTCCTAACAGTGCCTGTGTTACTGCATCTATAGCTTTGCAATAAAAGTATAACCGTTCCTGAATGTGTGTACTTCGTTGTTAGCTGTGGGTTCTGACAGGAGCCTTCCTTCCTGAGCTAGGATAAATAATGTGTGAGCCAGAGGCTAAAAACCTGTGAGCTAGCTCACACTAACTCAGCTTAGAGGGAACACTGATGTCAGTAGCTCACAAAGCTGAATCTTTGTTCACAAGACTCCACAGCGGAGAGGGAGCCTTGCCTGGAGGTGATGTCATCACACAGGGCACGTTGCGGGTGGGTGCTCCAGCATCTGAGAAAAAGCGCTAAGATCTTCCCGGGATATCCAGGACAGCAGGCTAGAGCTCCCCCCACCCCCAGCAACAGGTAGGGACCTGGCGACCCTATGTTGATCCCATCTCCTCACAGCTGGGCCAAAGTCCACAATGCATTTTTTTAACGTCAGGTCCAGGAAACCCCCTTTCCCCACAGCCATACGGCGGCGGCATTCGTCTCCAATTCTCTCCTAAACTCCCCCAAAAGGATAGATCTGATGGAAGCTTCAAATGCTCCATTATTGAACAAAGAGTATCATCAGGAATCTTTGTGCAGAGTGCTGGAGATGCTCCCCTTTGCTTGCAAATCAGGAACAGGGAACTCAGCAGAGATGGGTGTGCTCAAAACAGCAGCCGCTGATCAGCAAGGAGATGCAGGGAAAGGAGCAACTGCTTTCAGGACACAGGAGCTCACGCCATCTAGGGTTCTAGCTAAAGAACAGAACTGAGGAGGAGGGATTCCACCTGCTGAGACTACACCAATATGCACAAACAGGGGTCATTTCGTAGAAAAAGAGGTGCAGGAGCGCATTAGCGTAACTCATTAGCATAACTTATTTGCATAGGCCACACCCCCTGACATCACCGGAAGAGTGTCAGAAGGCAACACCCACCGCTCAGGCTCCACTGGACTGTTTTGGATTGGTAGCAATGGGGGAGTGGAACGTGCAGATCTTTTCCTCGCAAAGGAGGGAGAGCTTGTACCTGAATAAAACTTGGTCTTAAAGGTGCCACTGGACTGTTTTGGACTGGGGAGCTGAGGGGGGGGGTTCTGCAACTTACCTGGCTGCTTCTTGCTCTGACTGAGGGCTGCTGGGAGCAGGGGGTGGGGCTTGTTGCATGTGCCCGCCCCCTGGGCTCTTTACTGCCAGAGTTCCGTTCTTGTGTGCTCCTGCAGGAAATGCCCCCTGCACACAAATATCAGAGAGGGGAACAGACCATTCCATTCAGTTGTATCCAACCAACTTCCTTATTAAAGCCTGTGGGAGCCTGATTCAGCTCACAGCATGGGGGAGGGGGAAGAGGAGCTCTTGCCTTCCCCTCTGCCCTATTTCCCCAACCCAAAATTGCACTGGTAGGGAGTTACTCCAAAGCATCGACCCTCTAATCACACCCAAAGCCGAACCATGGTTGTCTCACATAATTATTGGAGTGGGGACTGTTGTTATCCGACAAAGTTGCCACTTTATAAGTGTGTTCAAGAGAAGCTTTCCCCGATGCTTATTTCCACGCCAAGGGATACCTTGTTTGTTTGATTTCCAAGTACTGGGCTGCTGTTAAAGGCCAAGGAGCAGCATCAACTGCCAGTAATATGGTCAGGCCCATAGCCATGTGGAGGGGGCATTTGGGGGCAATGCCCCTCCACAGATGAGAGCTGCCCCCTCAGACATTTTTAAATCCAGAAACTTTTTTAATCCCCCCCCCAAATCTTTTAAATGTAAGATGCATATGGATGTTTCAAAATAAGCTTTTAAAAATGCAATGAAATGAAATAAAATTGCAAAATGCAAAATAGAGAGTCGGAGATCCCCCCCCCCCGGCTTACACAGAAAAGGCGCCTGGAATTGAGTCTGTCCAATTGAAGAGACTAGAGGACTAGAGGAGGAGTAGAGGACACGGTGGAGCTGGGGCTGCTGCATCTGCTGCTGCAAGAGGAGCAGCAGGTGTGGACGGGGTGCCCCCCCCAGATTTCCCAACATCCCACCAACCAAAATTTTCTGGCTACGCCCCTGCCAATGGTCAACCAGAGCAGCTGAAATGACAGGCAAGAGGCTGTGATTGGTGCTGTTGACCAAAGTGGAAGTCACGTGACGAGGTGTCAGAGCTAAAGGGTAGGGGGTACTAGGGTCTGGGAGACTCCAGGTTCAAATCCCCACTCTGCCATGGAAACTAGCTGGGTGACCTTGGGCCACTCACACACTCTCAGCCTAACCTACCTCACAAGGTTATTGTGAGGACAAAATGGAGGAGAGGAGAACTGTGTAAGCCACTTTCGATCCCCCCTGGGGAGAAAGGTGGGACATGAATGAAGTAAATAAATAAAATACCGTGATTACAGTAGTAGGGTTGCCAGGTCCCTCCTGGCCACCAGCAGGGGATTGGGGGGGGAGGGTTAGAATTGCCAGTTCCGGGTTGGGAAACTCCTGGAGATTTGGGGGTGGAGCCAGGGGGGGGGCGGACCCTCAGTGGGGTACAATGCCGGAGAGTCCAGCCACCAAAGCATCCCTTTTCTCCAGGGGAACTGATCTCTGTAGTCTGGAGATGAGCTGTAATTCTGGGGGATCCCCAGGTCCCGCCTGGAGTCCGGCATCCCCACAAAGAACCAACCCTGTTAAGTTTTCATATTGATTTCACTCCTCGTCATGGGCCTTTCTTTACAACTGTTGTTCCAAGCACTTTGCCCCCCTAGTCCCTTTTAATCATGTTCAGAGTTGCTTCCCTTTGGTGATCCAAACGTCACGAGGCAGGATCCACTCAGTATGTACCAAAGCTCCTTGGTGACCCACTTTAAGTAAATAGGCCTGTCCCTCCAAATGGGACACATCCCCCGCTTGCAGTTGACCTGCTGCTAAAGGTTAAAGACATTCACCGGAGAGTGAATCCGGCTGTCTGGTTTTCAAATAGCAACGGCCCATGGTGCGCGGAAGTACTGCTGAGAAAAGCTACGGCCCAAAATGGAGATACCTGATTTTTAATCGTCTTTGAAATATTCTGGGGAAATGGAGTGGAATTAAACTGAGAGGACCTTTAGCTGGTCTTTGGATTCAATTCTGACTTTTCTCATAAAGTGTCTACTAATGGATTGCTCTTCTGCAATCACCTGGATGCAGAACTGAAAGCTGTGGGGTTCTGCACAGAATATCATCTGCATATCTAATAGTGAAGTGAGGCCCCCCCATCTGCGGATATCCAAATCTGCAGACCAGGGCCATGCTGACACTAAATAGATTTTTCCTGCAAACTCAGGAGACCCCTCGGGCTTATTTATTTATTTAGTTTTGGATTCCGCCCTCCCCGCAAACGGGCTCAGAGCGGATCACATCATTAATAGATAAGAACATACACTAATAAATATAACAATATTTAAAACAACTAAGCAGGGGTCATTTCGTAGAAAAAGAGGTGCAGGAGCTCATTAGCGTAACTCATTAGCATAACTTATTTGCATATACCACACCCCCTGACATCACCGGAAGTGTGTCAGAAGGCAACACCCACCGCTCAGGCTCCACTGGACTGTTTTGGATTGCTAGCTATTGGGAGGGGAAAGAACATGCAGATCTGCACTCACAGAGGAGGGAGAGCTTGTACCTGAATAAAACTTGGTCTTAAAGGATCCACTGGACTGTTTTTGTTTTTTGGCCCCCAAAGGGGATTTTTTATTGCTTTTCTATAAACTACAAAGAAAATAGAAAAGGGAATCTAATATCTACAGGAGAAAGGAAAGTTAACCACTAAAAACCCAAGTACTGAAGATCATTACATAATCTTATAAAATGATTAATCTAATCTATTATTAATACAATGAGCTTGAATGTTTAAATCTAGCCAATATTCCCCAAAACCCAATATCAATTACTGTTTAAGGCAATCACAAAAGCATCAAACTTAAATGTAGCTTCTTGAAGGTGGAATTCAGAGTTCCTCTGCATCTCATTTCTTAGCATTTCTTTTCCTCAAATCATAATCTCTTTTGGGGGCTACAGCCCCCAACTCCGAATCAGAGTCCTCCTCAGTAGTTGAAGAAGTGTCTTCACCGCTTTCTTTATCTTTGTCGTCGTCCTTCTCGTCTTCTCCGGACCTTCCCAGTTGCTGCTTCAAGAACTCATTTGCTTTCTTAACAGAGTCAATTCTGTCTTTTTTCCCATTTATTCTGAAGAGTAGACCTTCGGGAACCAACCATTTGTACTGTGTGTTGTTTGTTTGTAGAAACAATGCCAAGTCTTTGAATTTCTTCCTCTTCTTTCTAATTTCAAATGAAATGTCTTTTAGTATCCATATAGTATTACCATTGATTTTCAGGGGTATTCCTGATGTTGTTTTCAAGATTTGGTCCCTCACATGTCTTTTTGAGAATCTAACCACTATTTCTCCAGGCAGATTATTTTTCTTAATATATTCCGAATATGCTCTGTAGACCACATCCATTTCACTTTGAAGATATTCCGTTTTCAAATCTGCCGCTGGTGCAAGTAGATCACCCGATACTTGTTTTAGATTATATCCTTTTGTCTCAGGAACCCCTTGGAATCTCAGGATAAAGCTTGCTTTTTCCATTTGTAGTTGCAAAAGCTGAGATTTGTCAGTAATTCTTTTCTTTTCCAACTCCTGTACACGCCTTTCACCTTTTTAGATTTGGCATTAACTTCCTTCAGTGTTTCTTCAGTTTGCTCTGTTAATTTCTTAGTTTCATTCAGTTCCAGTTGTTGTGCAGCAAAGTTCTGGTTCAAAATAGTCAGTTGCTGATTGATGTTTGTCATCTGGTCCAGCAGAGGGTGCAATGATTCAGCTAATAGCTGTGAAAGCTCGTTGGTAGCTTCCGGTCTCGGGCTTCTACTTCCTGAAGGAGGCTTAAGCTGTGATGGTTTCTCTTTCTCGCCTCTCCACCCTGCCATTTTTGAGGATTGTTTACTTTTAGAAAAGTTTGACAAAGTTTCTGTTTTCCACCAAAACTCTTTGCTGCACTCTTGTGTGTTTCTTAAATCAGTTCTATGGCTTTTACGTCCAGCGCCCTCTTTTTTAAATGATCTGCTTGGATATCACATCTGGGAGTTCCCTCCCCCGCTCGCTTAAATCAGAGGGGCTTTCTAGCTGAAACTCGGTGTTCTGCTTTCACCACGACCCGCCTCAGGTATGTATAAAATGCCCGATCTTCACATGCTTGTCCTGGTCAGTGACTCTAGAGCCATGCGGTCACACAGCAGTACGACCTTCAGGGCGGAGAGAAGCCTCGATTCCCCAGCATCGAGCCGTAAAAGAGGCAATCCCTCAAAAGCCCCATGGCTAGGAGCCCAAACACAAGGGCTCCGGGGGGGAGGAGTGGACAATGCCCCCCCTTCCGCTGGCATTCGGATCGCAACCCCGGGAGCTCACCATGGTTGCGTCCGCCATCGTGCCACCAAAAACTGGAAGTTCCCCACTGGACTGTTTTGGATGAGGGAGCCGGGGGGGGGCTCTGCAACTTGCCTGGCTGCTTCTTGCTCTGACTGAGGGCTGCTGGGAGCAGGGGGTGGGGTTTGTTGCATGTGCATCCAAGAAAGGAATTTGCATCATGTTAGGTGCGGTGGCTCAAGTGGTTAAGACGCTGAACTGCAGGCTGTGGAAAGTCAGTAGTTCAGCGGTTCAAGACCCGGGTGCCGCAAGACAGGGTGAGCTCCTGTCTCTAGTTCCAGCTCCTGCCAACCTAGCAGTTCGAAAGCAAGAAATTGCAAGTAGATAAATAGGTACCACTTTGGTGGGAAGGTAACAGCGTTCCGTGTGCCTTGGTGTTTAGTCATGCCGGCCACATGACCACGGAAACGTCTTCGGACAGCGCTGGCTCTTCGGCTTTGAAACGAAGATGAGCACCGCAACCCTAGAGTCGGATTCGACTGGCTTTCGAGCAAGGGAACCTTTACCTTTTTTAGGTGCGTATATGGAGGCAAGGGTGATTGCAACTCCATCCAGTTTATCTTTGACGAAAAGGAACCTGCCGAGAGGATCTTTGATCATGGCCCCCAAAATGAAATTAATATTTTTCCCATTAGAATGGCCACTCCCCTTGAATTGGAGGAGCCATATGCTTGAAATTGAATTGGGTATAAAGGGCTTTTAAGTATGTTCTCTTGTGATGATCTCATGTGAGTTTCCCGTATGAATAATATGTCCGGTCGCCTTGTTTTCAAATGTTGCAACATTCTCTTTCTTTTGATGGGGTTGTTCATACCTCTAATATTCACTGAGCTAACCTTCATGTTGTTTGTCCTGGCTGGGTTGCCTAGGTCTGTTAAACTTTATTGTTTGTTGTAGCTTGGGTGTGTGTGTAAATTCCCCTACCAGAAAGCCAATGAAAATGTGTGAGTGAAATTAGGCTGCCTGGTCTGCTAGGGTATTGGTCTATGGATTCAGTCTAACTATCACACGTTATGGGTATCAGGATCACCCTCTTGATCGCACGCTAAAATTAATTGCAAACTCCAACAATGCAAGGGTGGGTCTGGTATTAACTGCAAAGCTGCCAAACCACCACTGACTTTGAACTTAATACTAACTGTGGTTAAAAAAAAAAAGTACTGGGCAATTAAGTTATGACTAATAGAGAGGTTAAAACAGACTAAGTGATGCAGTTAGACAAATAATTTTTAATGCCAGAGATTACTTGTGTGGTATTTAATTACTTGATGTTAACTCCTTTTGTAGACCCGAAAAGTCCCAAAATTCCCTCCCTCCCTTGAAGTTGATGACAGAAAGAGCTTTATGTTATTTTATGAAAACTTGTTAAACGTATCCCACCCTATCCCTTCCACTATCCTATACTTGTTAATTAATCTAATCTACTATTAAAAGTATAACTGATTATTAAATGCTTTCCAAAAATTTCTATTTGTAAGAACTGTAGTTGCACTGGAATTAAATGGCTTACCTTCCTTTCCGCTCCAAAGAGCAGACTGAGGTCTGCCTCCAGTCAAAACTAAACTCTGAGAGGAGCTTCCGAGCCCGCTCCCCCTCCCCTTCCCCCTCAATTGTGCCTATATTGCATCAAAACGGCAGAACAACAAACATATTTCAAAATATATAAACCAATGTGCTCTGGGTCTTTAAACCCCCGTGGCTATATCTTGCATTGAAGCACTGACAGGCAAAGAACAGGCTGGGGTGGGCGGATCTACAGCTATATCTTCCAGCCTGGTGGCGAATGGGAATTTTTGTAAACTTTTCTGGTGTGTCGTTTTGCAGCATTCTACGTTTCTGGGATCTACAACAGTCTATTTCCTCGCCTATCTTCAGGGCTTGCAGGAGCTTGTTTCCAGTCTCCTCATCGTAAGCTTGCAGCATTTTCCCTTGATGGATCACCTGGAGTTTTCCCGTTGGGGACCATTTATATCGTAAATTGTTAGCTTGGAGTTTTAAGTGGTAGGTTTTAGCTGATGTCTAATCGCCAGGGCTTCCTGTGGAACGTCTGGATAAACTGCAACTCGTGTGTCGTTGGGGAGTAGAAAATCTCTGGTTCTTGACTCTTTTAAAATTTCAGACCATGTTTCCCAGTTACTAAACTGTATAAGCACATCCCTGGGCACTCTCTTGCGAGGATTATTCATGGAGCCCAATCTGTGAGCCTGAGCCAATCTTTCATAATGTTGTTAACACTCGAGTTATCTTCCACCCTATGACACAAACCCCCTTTATACAGTCAGTTCTGTGAGGGTCTGCGTGTCCGGACCTAGTCAGAGTTGATTTTATTTTTCCTGACCAGTCCTCTACACCCCCAATGTATAATATTCTCTTCGGGGTTTGTTTATTTCAGGCTGTCTTCTTTGAGGACTACTGCACAGTATATGGCTCCCCAGAAAGTCAGGCACCAATACTCGTAACATTCAAAAGGCACGATTACTTTATTGTTGCACAGAAAACTCAACAGGGGGATGCGATATATTTACACAGGATGTTCTGATACTTTGTTGAATAAACAGATCACTTTGCCTTGGCTTAGGTTGTCTGCTTTCCACTCTTAGTTCAGTACCTAGATGTCCCTTAGTTCACACCACACAACTCAGATCTCACTCTCCAGTCACTCCTTTAGTGGTTAATTTTTTGGCTTTTATTTGTCTGGCCCCTTTGAGTCTAACTGGTCACCTAACCAGCCTTCCAGACTCCTCTCTCCAGACACTCTAGCCTTTACTCAGCCACTTCATAAGTCCCTGTGGAGCAGTGTTTCTGGTGTCTGTGACCACTCAGGTCTTATACTTTTACTCTCCTCGGTATATTAGAGGCATCAGTGCAGAGTGCTCTTCAGCCACAGTTCTTTACACAAACTGGTAACAGGCTGTTTCCTCGGAGCTCTGTTAGCCGATTACTCCTGCTAACTTCTCTGTCCAACTCTCCAACTGCTTCTTCCAACTGTCCCTTAGGTCAGTTTTCTGTCACTCAGGGAGTGCTCCAGCCAAAAGCCCCCCTCCCCTCTAGGTCATGTGACTCAGCTGGGATCTATCTCAACATTCTGCTGGTCCCAGATTTTCAATTCCGTCACCCACCCCCTCCGGGACCCCCCGAAATTTGAGGTTTAAAAGCTTAATTTGTGCTTCCACTGCGAGTAGGCGGTCCTTTGTTTGGATTTCAGACTTACGGAGGTCTTTCAACTCAGACTTAGTTGAAGTGCTCAATCTGAGTGCCGTTTCTGCTGTCTGTGTCGTTATTTTTAGCGTGGTTTGAATGTCCTTTAATTGCTCTTTTATAGGTTGTGTAGAGAGTGTTATTTTTTCACTCAACCTGAGCTCCATGTTTTTCAAGAGCACCGACAGGTTCTCTAAGTTGAAAGCTGAGCTGACTAGTTGTGAGTGACCCTCTGCCATTTTCGCCGCTGCTTCCGACTCTCTCTGCTCTTGTCTGATATCTTTTGTTGTTGATGGATTCCGAGTGGCTTTAACACTTTTTGGTAGCCCAGAAGCGATTTTGCTATTTTTCCCCATGGTTTGTTGTCGCTTGATGTACGCTGAGTGTTTTGCTCAGGGGGGAGAAAGGGGGAGGATCACGGAGCGATGGTTTAGGCGGCCATTACCAACGGCGTTGCCGCGCACCTCTCGATTTCCCCTTCCTTCAGCCGGCGTTGAGCAACAAAATAACACATCCTTCCCCGAACTGCTTGCATCACGTGATGAGGCTCTGGGCATCGTCCAGATAGCTGTGCCGCCCCCATGGTGGTGCGGCTTGTTTTCCCCCCAAAATTTGGCTTTGCACATGTGCATATGCACATGGCTGAATCACCACTCCCACTGGGACTCACCATACTCCCTTGTTTTTGCAGGTTTCCCCCTCCCCAACAGCAAGCAAAATTAACCGGCGATGTACAACCAAGTGCTGGAGTCCATATGTGCACTTTAACGTTTATACATTGAATTTATTCAGCGCAGGATTGCTCATGCACACAATGGCAGAAGCTTGGGGGGGGAACATCACAAGAAGGACGTTCAGATGACGTAATCATGATAATTGCAAGAGATGGCTGTCCAGATAGGCGAAATTGCAGATTCAAAAAACAAATATCTGAAAAGTACTTAATTTACCAGGTGTCGGAAAACTCGCTAGGGAACCGGGAAGAGTGAGCCCACTTTGGTATGGGAGACGGATGGGGTGTCTGATAAGCAATCTTAAATGCAAGAGGGAACAGCAGTGAAGCAGGGGGGAGAAAGAGAGATAGGGGGAATACTGACAAGAAGGGGAGGGGGAAAGAAAGAGGAGGGATTGTCAGAGAAGGGGAGGGGGACTGATGGAGAAGGGGTGGGGGCAAAAGAGAGAGGAGGTAGGTTGACAGATAAGGGGAGAGGGAGAAAGAGGAGCAGTTTCTGTAGCTTTAAGAAACAGATTCCTTCAGTGGTGGTTGCCAGGTTACCACAGTATTTCAGATTTGGTTTCTGTGAGTAAAAAGTAGGGGAAAGACTGTTTTGGCTTCTGAGGGAGGAGTAATCAAAGCGAAGCCTGGCAGCAACAACTGAATAACTTGATACCACCTGACCTGCGTGACTCACGTAGGCCTGACTGCTTGCTGCTGTTCAACAGCAACCACCCTACAAAAGTCAGTGTGGAGCAGTGGTCTGAGCTTCAGAGCAAGCTGGGAGACTCAGGTTTGAATCCCCAGCTTGCTGTGGAAGTTCACAGGAAGCTCACAGTCACATACGTTTAGCCTATCTTACCTTACAGGGCTGTTGTGAGGACAAAAAGGAAGAGAATAATGTAAGTCGCTTTGACACCCACTGTGGAGAAAGGTGAGGTATAAATGAAGTCAATAAATAATAAATGTAGCTGAAGATGGGATGCAGATAACAAGTAAGTTGGTGAATGGCTGAAAAGGCGAGAACAAGGCAGGGAAAGGGGAGAGGATATGGGGGTTGCCAGGAGAGAGGGGAAGAGGAAATAGCGTGGGAAGGGGAGATAGGGGGAAGTGAGGTACTCCTCCCACAAGTCCTTGCGGATTTCTTGCCATGCAAGAGAACCTGGCCCAGTGGTGAGCACCACACAGTTGGGCCACAGTTTTCCTAGGCAGAGGCTGTTCGGTAGGGGAAAGAGAAAGCTGAAGGTGTGTGTGTGGGGGGGGCACAGATAAAAGGCAGGTTGGGAAGGAGAGAAGGAAGCAGGAAAAGAGGAGAAACCAAGAAGGCTTTCGGGGAAGGGAAAGATGGAAAGAGAAAATAGTGGGGAAATGATATGCCTCCTGCAAGTCCTTGTGGATTCCCACTTGTAATACTATATTCCTCATAAAATATGTATCCCCACGGGCAAAGGCCTGCTATTCTAAAGTGTCATTCATTTTGACATAAGGTTGAGTTGAGGAAAGTTTCTGCTTTCCCCTACAGTTTCCTTTTTGTTGCTCTGTTTTGATAGGAAAGAGGGGAACATCCAGGATGTAACTTCAAAAATGTATATACTGCACTGTGAATATTGCTTCATCTGATAAGTTTTTTCGGTCCGTAATTCATCCTTTTAAACTGTACGATATTGCATGTTTTACTGTTTTATTTCTATTTTAATGTTTTAATTTCTATTTGGAAGGTACTGCAGAAAAGGAAAGTCTGATCCTAATAGAGGGGTTGCTTTTTGGAATTTTCCTATTAAACATCAGCTTTATTAGGGTTGCCAGGTCCTACTTTGTCACTAGTGGGGCGGGGGCGGCTTTGCAATGGTTCCAGGAGGGGGTGAGGACATCACCGACATGATGACATCTTGCATAAGAGATGTCAGGCAAGGCAGAATTGGTGGCTTAGCATCTATCATACTCATTGCATCCAATCTAACAGCCTCTCCTGGCTGGTTTTTATAGCCCCACTAGGAGTAATGCCTGTTGTGAGAAGAAATACAACGAGATCTAGAAGGACGCTCCAGATGAGTGTCCCGACTGTGGCTGGTGGGGCGGCAGAGGGAAGCGGAAAATGGAGGGAGGCAAGCCATGTTTCTTTCCTTCTGCTTCAAGTCATTTTGCTGCCCCAAGTGGGTAGAATGGGAGGACAGCCTCATGGTAACGTATATGGTTCTCTCCACCTCTGACTTATTTTTTGAGGGGCAGGGGGGTGTTATGCAGTGGCAGCTAAGGTAGAAAAGCACCTCCTCCTGTGCCATGTTTTCTGGGTTCCAAGGGTCTGGAAAGTAGTTCCATAGCTGATTACACGGTTGCCAACTCTGGGTTGGGAAATACCTGTAGATTTGAGGAGTAGAGCCTGGGGAGGGCAGGATTTGGGGTGGGGAGGGACCTCAGCAGGGTATAATGCCATAGAGTCCACTGCCCAAAGCAGCCCCTGTCTCCAGGAGAACTGATCTTGGTGATCTAGACATCAGTTTTAATAGCTGGAGATATTCAGGTGCCGCCTGGAGGCTGGCTTATGTTAATTTGGGGCTATGCAGTCACAGATAAGGTAGAAAAGCACCTCCTTCAGTGCCATGTTTTCTGGGTTCCAAGGGTCTGGAAAGTGGTACCATAGCCGATTACACGGTTGCCAACTCTGGGTTGGGAAATACCTGTAGATTTGGGGGTAGAGCCTGGGGAGGGCAGGATTTGGGGTGGGGAGGGACCTCAGTAGGGTATAATGCCATACAGTCTATTGTCCAAAGCAGCCATTGTC
>NW_015169779.1:1616225-1616414 GCF_001447785.1 Gekko japonicus | reverse complement strand
CAGCAAACTGTTTAGAATGTTGGAGGCAGGACTCAGGCAAAGCAGCCAGTGGATAGGGAGACTCTCTGAATGACAGATCAGAGAGCCGAACTGATTTTGGAGCGTGTTGGAATGTTCAGGGGAGTCCATGACCAAAATAGAATTATACAAGTGGAGACCCGCAAGAAACTTGTGGAATGGTTATCCTGT
>NW_015169779.1:1608464-1614432 GCF_001447785.1 Gekko japonicus | reverse complement strand
TGGCAACCCTAAAGTGCTGGCAGGCCTAGGCTTGGCAACCTCTAAGTGGGGCCTGAAGGAAAACCCACCCCCCAGACTTACAACTGAACTCAAGGCAGCAGAGATCTGTCTCCCTGGAGAAAATGACTGCTTTGGAAGGTGGACTCTGTGGCATTATACCCGGCTGAGACCTCTCCCTTCCCCAATCCCACCTCAAAACCTCTAGGGACTCTCCAGGCCAGGCCCCAAGGCTCCCTCCCTCCCTGAAAGGCCAACGGAAGCCTGCAAAAGGGCCCTCCCCCCACACCCTTTGACTCACAGAGCAGTTAGAAGCCTCTCCTCCCCCCCCCCTGAACGTTCTAACCTCTCTCTCACAGTTGATGCCTGGAGTTAGATCCCTGCTGCAGAGGCCATTTCAAAGGGATTTTGGGGGAATTCAGGCATCCCTGGAGGGTTTTTTCTAGTTTTTAGATTTTTCTGCAGGCACTGGCAGACTACTCAATATATAGGAAAAGCTCCTGAGCCAAACGGAGCTTCCTTTTCCTGGGACTAAGGATCCGCACGGCGCCCTCTGTTGGCTATTAGAATATATGATGATGATGATGTTGATGATATACCGGTGGAAGCCTAAGGGTCATGCTTGGGCCAGACACACGCCTAGCCTACCTCACAAGGCTGTTGTGAAGATAAAACGGAGAAGAGGAGAATTCTGCTTTAGGTCCCTGTCGGGGGAGAAAGGTTATGGGTGTGAACAAAGCAAGTAAAATGAAGTAAATAGACTGTAAACATGGGTAAAAAGCAACCTATGATGTGACAAGCTAAGGGGTTGTGAGTGGTTCTGCTGAGGAGGCTTGGACTGAAGGGGCATCATCCCTGAAGCCTGAAGGAGCATCATCCCTGATCTGGCCGCTTCCCCTTCTTACCCTGCTCCTGTGGGCGATCTTCTTCAGCCATTGGTGTTTGTGTTGTTCTTCTGGGTTCTCAAAGGTGGGAAGAAGAAGGAGGAGAAGAAGGAGAAGAAGAGCTGGAATTATACCCTGCCTTACACTCAGAGTCTCGGAGTGGCTTACAATCTCCTTCCCTTCCTCGCCCCACAACAGACACCCTGTGAGGCAGGTGGAGATGAGAGAGCTCTGAGAGAACTGCTCTTGAGAGAACAGCCCTGAGAGAACTGTGTCTTGCCCAAGGTCACCCAGCAGCTGCCTGTGGAGGAGTGGGGAATCAATACCTGATTCTGCAGATTAGAGTCTGCTGCTCTTAACCACTACACCAAACAGGCTCATGCTGTACTCACACGTCTGAGACAGAAGACAGACCTTCCAGGGGGTTGTAAGAAAGGCAACAGTGTCGCCTGCGGCGTGTCCTTTCATACAACCATTGTATCGAATTCCCAGGGTTTTGTGGCACTTCGTTTGACGGGAGATGTGAGTGGGACAAAGAAATTAGGCCATACACCACAGCTAACAATAGCTCCACAAACAGGTAGGCAGGAACGGGCCTTTAAACTAAATCGATATCGCAAATACAAGAATAAACATGAAGGATGAAAGCGGCAATCGCTGGGACATGTAGCGGATTCTGGGCTTGACAGGGTCACGCTTCTGCTTCTTATTCCTGAAACCGGTACTTGGAAAAAAAAATGACATTAAAGAAAATCCCAGCTTTGATGCAGCAAGTCCCAGTCGGTTAACTAAACAGGAGGCATCTGAGAGAGGCTGTGGAGCATCTCTCCAGTTCCCTGCTGCTTGCGTTGAATGCGCAGGAGGTGACGAGGGAGGGGCGGTTGACTATCAGCACTGTGGGCCTTCCCAAGGATGACTGCAACCGGGGGTAGATTCCGGCAGGTAGCCGTGTCGGTCCGAAGCAACAGAACAAAGTTTGAGTCCAGTGGCACCTTTATCTGAAGAAGTGTGTCTGCACACAAAAGCTTCTACCCAGAATTAAACTTTGTTGGTCTTAAAGATGCCACTGGACTCAAACTAGGGCTGCAAGGTCCCCACCCCCGGCTACCAAAGGGCTGTCATAGAGAGGATGGTGCAGAGTTGTTTTCTGTTGCCCCAGAAGGTCGGACCAGAACCAATGGGTTGCAATTAAATCAGAAGAGTTTTCGGCTAAACATTAGGAAGAACTTCCTGACGGTAAAAGCGGTTCCTCAGTGGAACGGGCTTCCTCGGGAGGTGGTGGGCTCTCCTCCTTTGGAGGTTTTCAAGCAGAGGCTAGATGGCCATCTGACAGCAATGCCGATTCTGTGAATTTGGGCAGATCATGAGAGGGAGGGCAGGGAGGGTTGCATCAGTGCTTAGTTCTTGTGGCCCTTTCTTACATGCTCAGGGAAATGCTGTTTGTCACTTTGGGGTCAGGAAGCAATTTTTCTCCAGGCCAGTTCGGCCAGGGATCCTGGAGGTTTTTTGTCATCTTCTGGGCGTAGAACAGGGATCACTGCGGGTGTGGAGGAGGAGGTATTTGTGTATTTCCTGCATTGTTAAGGGGGTTGGACTAGATGACCCTGGAGGTCCCTTCCAACTCTATGATTCTAACTTTGTTCTACAACTAGGAAGTACAGCCTCTGCTTGTACTGTGTTCTTCATGCAGAACTGATTCAGTGCAGGGGTGGGTGGGATACAGGGCTGCACTCCAGTATGGTGTAGAGAGCCAGTTTGGTGTAGTGGTTAGGAGTGTGGACTCTAATCTGGGAGAACTGGGTTTGATTCCCCACTCCTCCACATGCAGCTGCTGGTGGGACCTTGGGTGAGTCACAAGTTATTTCAGAGCTGTTCTTTCAAGGGCAGTTCTCAAGAGAGCTCTCTCAGCCCCACCTTACCTCACAGGGTGCCTGTTGTGGGGAGGGGAAGGGAAAGGAAATTGTCAGCCGTTCTGAGATTCCTTCAGGTAGTGAAGTGCGGGGTATAAATCCAATCTTTTCTTCTTCATTTTTATTTTGTTTATTTACTTATATTTATAGTCTGCCTTTCTTATGAGAATGCAAGGCGGATTTCACAGAATGAGCCAGTAGAATCACAAAAATGGGACATTTGATAACCGATGAATTAGAATTTTAGAAGTCTGGAGCCACCAAAAAGAACAGAAGCATAGCTTAAGTATCCCTGTGACCCATTAAGCAGTGCAGAAATTATATCAATAGGATCCTACTTCAAATTAGCTAAACGCAGCTGTACAGGGCACAGTCCCTAATAATTTATCCAAGGAAGTCTGTCAAACAGTTTTGTTCAGGACTACCCTATTATCCGCACAGAAAAGGCCTCCTGAATAGTTCAGTTTCTGTTTGCCACTGGGCTCAGAACGCTTGGGTGTCCCAGTTGGAACCAAAAGCATCCCTTTGGGCCAGGGGTCATTTTGTAGAAAAAGAGGTGCAGAAGCTCATTAGCATAAATAATTAGCATAACTTATTTGCATATGCCACACCCCCTGATATCACCGGAAGTGTTTCAGAAGGCAACACCCATCGCTCAGGCTCCACTGGACTCTTTTGGATTGCTAGCTATTGGGGGGGGGGGAGAGACGTGCAGATCTGCCCTCACAGAGGAGGGAGAGCTTGTACCTGAATAAAACTTGGTTAGACAGTGTCATCGATGCAACGAACATGAAGTTGAGCAAACTTCAGAGGATGGCGGTAGACCGGAAGGCCTGGAGTGGTCCATGGGGTCGCAAAGAGTCGGACTCGACTGTGCGACTGAACAACAACAACAACAACAAATCCAGGGGAGCTGATCTCGGTTGTCTGGAGATTACTGGTGATTCTGGGAGGACTCCAGGCCCCACCCAGGCTGGCAAGAGTTTAAATATGCAAAGGAAGTGGAGCACTGACTGTTTGGAGAAAAATAAGCAGGCTTATTAAAGAAGGACAAACTGTTGTAGAACATACAGAGAGAGAGCCTTAACTATGTAGACTAACTGCTGAAGAAGGAACAAAGAGCAACAAGGAGCTCTGCAGGAGCAGAAAGTCTCCAGAAGAGCCAATCAGGAGGCAGCAAGGACCCAATCTGAAAAAGTGGGCAGTCCCTAGTTCTACCGATGCTAACTACCAGTCCTTCCGCTGTCCCCCTGTAGGATGATCTTCAGATCGTCTTCTTAAGGCTGCACTATAGACCTTGCATATTCCAACAACCTGGAGGTTGGCAACCCTAGATTTCCAACTGACAGCACCTTCCAGAACAGCCATTTTCTCCAGGAGAACTGATCTCGGCAATCTAGAGATCAGCTGTAATTCTGGGTGTTTCCAGACACCACCTGGAGGTTGGCAACCCTAGTGCATGGGTGGAGACACACACACACACACACACACACACACACCCTCCCTCCCTCCCTCCCTCCCCAGCTGCTTCTGCTTGGGGGTGATTTCCTTGTTTGGTCATGATCCCTCTGCAAAGGTATGTGGAGAGGCAATAGTGCTCCTGTATCCTTGGCATGGCATTTTCTGGCTGGTCCTGTCTCCCTTGGCCTCCGTTTTGTGGTGGAGCCCATTACGCATTCTCGAAATTCCAGAAGTATCCATCGGCTCAGTAGGGCTGGAGAGCCGTCCTTTACGCCAGGCTTCTTCACTTTGATGAGACAGCGATTTCTCACCATCGTGTAGCACCATACGAAAAGGAGGAGAAAAGTGCAGCACAACAAAGCAGTTCTTTTTGACGTGTGTGTGTAAAGTGCCAACTTATGGCGACCCAAGGAAGGAAGGAAGGAAGGAAGGAAGGAAGGAAGGAAGGAAGGAAGGAAGGAAGGAAGGATCTCCAAAACATCTTGCAAACGGAGGGCTGTGCCAGGCTTCCTTGATTGAGTCAATCCATCTTATGCTGGGCCTTCCTCTTTTCCTGCTGCCTTCACCTTCTCCTAGCATTATCGTCTTTTCCAGTGACTCTTCTCATAATATGACCAAAGTGCGTGTCTTAGTCATTTTAGCTTCTAGGAGGAGTTCAGGCTTGATGTAATCTAAAACCCACTTATTTTTCCATGGCATCTCAGTATTTTGTCCTAGAAATGCGTTTAGTCCTAGAAATGCATAAGCCCTGTTGGGTGCATACTAGCAGGGCTATTTTGGGGCAGGAACGCACAGGAACGGAGTTCCGGCTGGCTCCTGAGTTGGCCACGCCCAGCAGGAACTCATTAGCATAATAGGCCACACCCAACAGCAGAAACTCATTAGGATTGGCTACATTAGGGGTGTGTGTCCTAACATGCAAAGGAGTTCCTGCTACAAAAAAAAAGCCCTGAATTTTGACAACAAAGTAAACAGAATAAGAAGCAAAAGGTGGGTGTGGCTGGATGAGCACAGTTCTGGTAACATGAGTTGTGTTGTCGGGGGTGTGGCCTATTATGCTAATGAGTTTCTGCTGTTGGGTGTGGCCTATTATGCTAATGTGGTTGGCCTAATATGCTAATGCATTTCTGCTGTTGGGTGTGGCCTATTATGCTAATGAGTTCCTGCTGGGCTTTTTCTACAAAAAAAAGCCCTGCATACTAGTGTCTTCTTTCAGAGTCAGTTTGGTGTACTGGTGTAGTTTGGTGTAGACTCTAATCTGGGAGAGCCAGGTTTGATTCCCCACTCCTCCACAGGCAGCTGCTGGTGTGACCTTGGGTCAGTCACAAGTTCTCACAGAGCTGTTCTCTCATAGACATTCCTTGAAAGAGCTCTCTCAGCTGCACCTACCTCATAGGGTGCCCGTTGTGGGGAGGCAGAGGTCATTTCGGGGGGGATCGCGGGGGATCGCAGTTGCCCCTGGTGAGGTACGGGGGCGGGGCACATGACGAAGCCCCGCCCCCTGCTTCCGGCCGCCCTGCTTCCGGCCCTCATTCAGCCAGGAGGAGGCAGGAGAAGAGGGAGGGTAAGTTGCTTCCTCCCTGCCTCTCCCCACCCCTGCCTGCCTGGGGCCAGGGAGGGCCTTCGCGGGGCTTCCTCACACTCCCGCTGGCATCGCAGGTCCACCGCCGGGCCCCTCATGGGGCTCGGCAGTGGAGCTGCAAGGCCAGCGGCGGC
>NW_015169779.1:1565371-1608442 GCF_001447785.1 Gekko japonicus | reverse complement strand
GAAAGG
This sequence comes from Gekko japonicus, assembly GCF_001447785.1. Lineage (NCBI taxonomy): Eukaryota > Metazoa > Chordata > Lepidosauria > Squamata > Gekkonidae > Gekko > Gekko japonicus. Next base: position 1,608,436 of record NW_015169779.1, on the reverse strand, counting down.
GAAAGGAGATTGTAAACTGGTCTAAGACTCCTTTGGGTAGTGAAGGGCAGGGTATAAATCCAATCTTTCCTCCTCCTCCTCCTTTCTCCTCCATCTCTTCTTCTTAGCTGAAGAAAGTCATGTTACAATGAAAGATTATTGCTGTGAAACAGTGCAATCTCCATGGAAAGCCTGTGGGCAAACCAGGCTAATTTTAAGTGTCTAGGCAAAGGATATTTGCGTAATAAATTATTACATATACATGGCTACCATTATGGATAGGTGTTGACCGAGACAAAATAGGAGTCATTTAAGTATAGTACTAATAGTCACCTGGGAAGAAGTGTGTCAAAAATATGATTAGGATCCGGATGAAAACTCTTGGGTCTCATGAAGGCCCCCAGTTAGAATTCAGTCCTGTAAAGTTAACCGCTGACCTCTTGTACCAGTGCAGTTCCATTAAAATTGGTGAGCTACGGAAATATCTATTTACAGGTTTCCGAGGGTTCACATTCAAATGTGCAGTTCATCCTATGGTTGGTTTGGTTATCAGACGAAAAACCTCTGTGAGTTCATGTCAGCAAGCTGCCAATATGTTTCCATGTATTCTGTGTATGCTCTTGGAGTTCACTAGTGTCTGTGTATGCTCTTCTGTATCTCTATTCTCTAGGTATGCGCTTGTTTGCTTTCACTTTCCCATGTATGCCTGTTTATGCGCTTAATTGCATAGTTGCCGGAACGTCCGTATCTCTCAAGGCCGCAGGTGGTTGCTGGCGGGTAGTAGCTTGAGTGATCTCATGGCGTTATCCATGAGAAGCAGTATGTTATGATTAAGTAGGAGCGTTGCTTCCCAGGCTCAATGGCGCATGCGGGAAGTCCTGCAATTGGGCCTCAGCTTTTTGAATTTACTATAATCTATTGGGATCCATGCTTATGCCTCATTCTGAACAGTGTTCCTGTTATGCACCTATTGCTTCAAATAAAGTAAAACCTTTTCTACAAGTGTGTACCTAGTTGATGCGATGGGAGTCTGACAGTTCAGTAGGACTTAGGTTCAGTTAAGTGGGCATAAAATTCCAGTGTGGCGTCGTGGTGAAGAGTGTCAGATCAGACTCATATCTGGGAGACAAAGCTTCATATCTCCACTTGTGCCATGGAAGCTTGTTGGGTGACCTTGGGCCAGTCACACTCTCTCAGCCTAACCTACTACACAGGATTGTTGTGAGGATAAAATGGAGGAGAGGAGAATGTGAGCCGGTTTGGGTCCCCACTGGGGAGAAAGGCAGGCTACAAAATGAATAAAATACAATAAATAAATTTTCAGGTGATGACAAAACATTTAATTTGTTTCTTTTTAAATGGCTTTAGCCTTCAGGCCTGGTTTTTGTGGGCCTTCTGTGGGCATCTGGTTGGCCGCAGTGTAAAATAGGAGGTTGGGATCTATGTCTGATCAGCGGCCCTGCTGAAGTCAACGGAATTACTCATGGGATAAAACAGAGTCAAAATGATGACTGCGACCCAAAGAACTGAGCGTGCCATGGAAGATTCCACCATTGCTGTTGGTCTTTTGGCTTTCCAAGTGTGATCCTGGCTGGAGAGCAGGAACAAGGACATCCCGGGCAAAAGTGAGGGTTTTGAACTTACCGGTAAACGTCACCTCCCCCTCAGCTCCCAAAGCCTTATAATTTGGCACTAAGTTCACAGGTCTCTTGATAGGGTTGCCAAGTCGAAAATCGTCGGGAGCGGGGGAGTTTCCCCCTCGAATGACCGCGGCCCAGCCCCCAGCGTGCCCGGCGTCATAACGTCACTTCCTGGTGATGCACACACCGGGGTGGGGTTCCCCCAGGGCCCGATCTGCCACCGGCGGGGAACGGGCCTCTGGGGCGGGGGTTTCCCGCCCCCCAGGGGGACTTGGCAGCCCTATCTCTTGATGATCAGATCTTGAGGTGCAAAGGAATGTGCCTGTCAGAAAAAGACAGGGCCTCTAGTGATGTCTGCTGGGTACGGCAGGCCGGGGAAAGAACCTGGCCGTGCCTCAAGGTGGACTCTGACAGAAAGAGGAAAACAGCCTATCTCCTTGATCCCATGGTCTGTTGCCATGAGGACACTGAGAAGGAGGCTAGACTCTTACACTGGTTTTGTTTGCCCCCTCCTTGTCGATTTTATGGAAACCTGACTTTGCCAGTTCTTTTCTATCACCTGTTCCATATGGTCCTTGGATTTGTATCTGGGGAACTGCCTGTCCTTAAATTTGCTGGCTTGTCCCTGGCCCCTTGGACCTCTGACTAAGCCCCAGGTAGCCTGGCAGTCTAGGGGTGCGGTCAGACAGCATGCTGGGAGCGGGTTAAACTGCTCCGGCTCCATGCGGGTTTTTTGGAAAAGTGTGGAAAAAAGAAGAAAGGAAACCCGCCGTCTGGGTGCCGTTAGGTAACCCCCCCCCCCGCACAAATTGTGGCCTTAGTTAGGATCGACTACAAATGTAGTCAAAATTGTAAACCGCTCTGAGACCCATTAGGGGTTATGAGCGGTATAGAAATCACATGTAAATAAATAAATAAATAAATAAACCTGGAGAATCGCAATCACACTCACCTCCTTGCTCCGGATCACTGCACAGCCACATTGCTCCCCGCCGTCCACATGCGTCGGTTGTTTTTTTCCTCTCTCTCAGTTTGGGCATGCGCACAGGCAGCCATCTGTAGAACAGCGATTTCCTCTTCAACCCGACTGCTGTAACACTTCCCTTTAAACTTTAAAGGAACACTTCCCTTTAAACATTTACCGTCGAAAATGGCCTCCCTGAGATCCCGAACGCGTCTAAAGGCTAAAACTAGGCACCATTTAAACATTGTTTTTAATAACCCTGTGGCAGACCTCCGCCTATGCGCACAGCACCAATGCTTTTTTAAAAATGGCGGGCGAAAAGCGGAAGCTTTCGAGTGGGGAGGGGGTTTAAACCGGAAGTGGCTCAACACCGCAGGAGCGATCACACAAGGGGAGAATGCGGCTGGAACCAGAGAATCAGGAAAACACCACTTGGGGACCTGGTATCAAAATACTCAGGGTTAAAGCAGTTTTCAGCCGGAAAGCGACGGCTGGGGATGGGAGGCAGATGTTGACTGCATGATCGTGCATACAAAATCCGTTACTGAACTGGCACGACACCAGATCAAATGGCATGTCTGAACGCACCCTAGGGGTGCCAAACTCCAGGTGGGGCTTGGACATCTCCCAGAATTACAAAAGATCTTCAGGCAATAGGGCGCTGTTCCCTAGGCTGGAGAAAATGGCTCCTTTGGAGGATAGGTTCTATGGCATCTGTACCCTGCTGAGGTCCCTCCCCTTTGCAAATCCCACTTTCCCCAAAAAATATCCAGGTATTCCCCAATCCAGAGCTGGCGACGATACCCCCTTCCTTCCCGCCTGCATCATTGCTCTTCTATTCCCTTCAGAGGTCGATTCAGGGGGGATCGCCGTTTCCCTGGGTGAGGTGCAGGGGGCAGGGCACATGACGAAGCCCCGCCCCCTGCTTCCGGCTGCCCTGCTTCCGGCCCTCATTCAGCCAGGAGGAGGCAGGAGAAGAGGGAGGGTAAGTTGCTTCCTCCCCGCCTCTCCCCACCCCTGCCTGCCTGGGGCCAGGGAGGGCCTTTGCGGGGCTTCCTCGCACTCCCGCCGGCCTTGCAGGTCCACCGCCGGGCCCCTCATGAGTTATGCTAATGAGTTACCCTAGCTCTTTTTCTATGAAACGACCCCTGATTCCCTTGTTCTGGTTTTCAGTCCATCACTGTGGTTGCCTCTCTTTCTCTGGAGTGGCTGTCCTGTGCTATGGGTGGTGAAGTACGTGTCTTAACTTGTACGTTGGCCTCCCTGCAGGGCATGTTCCAGGCTGGCTTAGCGCTGGGTGGCTGGCAAACTGCTGGGACCCACATATTCACCAGGGCTGGCTTGCTGCCAACTTATTGAACTGATCCTTGATGCTATGGTCGACTGGATGCTTGCCAAAGGGTTGTCTTGGCTCCTGCCAGGGCCACGTGGCCCATACTCCTAGCTAGCCTTAACACCTCATGAACCCATCACTGTTAGTAGCAAAGTCAAAGCCATTTTGAAGAACAGAATGGCATATGCTTTGTGTAGCTATATTATTAAAGTTATAGAACCATGCCACACAGCATGAACATTGTCAGATTTGCAAATGAAGCACCCGAAAGAGGAAGCAGGCACACTGAACTGATGCTGCCCCATTTAGGGGCACATGAGCTTTATGGTCTGTAATTACAACAAACCACACAAAAAAAAAGACAGTGAATTTATCTACACAAAGGCAATTCTCAGTTGGGAGCTGAGCTACGGGAGACCAGAGAATGAGCGTTCCGTGTTTTCTGCTGACATGAATAGCCGGGGCTTTCAAAAATGCTAAGGCTAAGCACTTGCAGCTCCCATTGACTCTCCTGGTGAAGGTCTGGTCACTCAGCACCTGTGAAAACTAGGCCACTGAAATATCACCTTCCTCCTCAGGGCTTGAAAATAAGAACAGCATTCTTGGCAAGACATCCTCTGCCTGGGTCTAGATTAGGGTTGCCAAGTATTACCTTTCGCTGGAGCGGGGGACTCCCGGCTCTTTCCTGGTGCGCGCGTGCGCGCGCAAAGCACACACGCACCGCAACCACGTCACCCGGAAGTGATGTGATCACACTGGGCACACTGGGGGCGGGGCCACAACCATCCAAGGGAAAACCCTTGGATGACCGTGGGCCCGCCCCCAGCGTGCCCGGCATGGTCACGTCACTTCCGGGTGACATGCATGTCACATACTTTGGGGATGGGGTTCCCCCCGGGGCCTGATCCGCCGCCGGCAGGGAACGGGCCACTGGGGCAGGGATTTCCCCGCCCCCCAGGGGGACTTGGCAAGCCTAGTCTAATTCCGCTCATTAGCAGTGGAGGGAACCCCACCACTAAAGCAAAGAGGAGGAGGGGATGAGGACCTAAGATGGTGTCGAGAGAGGGCTGGCAGTCCCCTGGTGGGAGCAGGCAATTCCTTTCCCGGTCTCTTGTTTCCCACGACCATTTGGAGTGGCAACAGAATGGATTTTTTTTCTTTAAAAAATGGCTGTCTGGCGAATGATATGACATCTGTTAAATAGTGGGTTCCGTGGATGAGCAGGCTCGAGTCTAGTGATCAGTTCTACTTTATTAGTGATTTCAGCAAGCACAAGAAAAGACTCCAGAGCCTCAGCTCTGTCAAATAGCATGCAGCTACCACACCCAAACACCCCATTCCCAGTGATAGGCTATTTACATAACATTACTACTAGACTGGTTATTTTCGGATTCCTGGCGGGCTATTGTTCTTGTGCTCCAAACTCAGCCAATCTCTGGGGTGATTCAATCAGGAATGATTCAGTCCCAATACATAACAACAGCACTTTCCAGCAAACCCTGGAAGTGATGTCATTCCTTTCTAGGAATCACTAGAAACTCTGTGGTAGCACTGTAGAGTTTCTGGCGATTCCTTGAGAGCCGTGACATCGCTGCTATTTTCCCTGGAAGTGGTGTTATGCTGTTGCCAATGGCTGCTGCCCTGTGTATGTGATTGTGCCCACTGAAGGTGTCCACAGGCACAAAAAGGTTGGGGACAGTGTTCCCTCCAAGCTGAGCTAGTGAGAGCTAGATCACAGTTTTTTAGCCTCTGGCTCACACATTTTTGTCTTAGGTCAGGAAGGGTGGCTCCAGAGCAAACTAATTTATGCAGCAGCCAAATCGCTCGCTCACAACTTTAGTGCTGGTTAGGGTTGCCAAATTCTTTTTGGCCGGGAGCGGGGGGCTCCCGGCTGGCATCCTGGGCGGGAAAAACAAAGAGTTTCCCCCTCAAATGGCGTGGCCCCGCCCCCAGCGTGCGACGTCACTTCCGGGTGACGCGCAAACGGTGGTGGGGTTTCCCCCGGGCCTGATTTTCGTCCTGTCGAAAATCGGGCTGTCAAAGCGGGGGATTCCCTGCCCCCCGGCCCGATTTGGGAACCCTAGTGCTGGTAGCTCACAAAGCTGAATTTTTGCTCACAGGACTCCACAGCTTAGAGGGAGCATTGGTTGGGGACCCCTGCTGTAGAGCTCATTCACAAGGGAGCAGTCCAACAAGCCTGCCCAGTTCCCTGTGTGTCCTGAATGGACGTTCCAAAATGCACCCATTATCTTCAGTAAACCACAGGGGTTCCGTGACAGGCAAGTCCATACGGAAGAGCCCCTATTAAAGGCAGCCATTTTGAAAGTCTCTGCTCCGGGCTCCTGCCGGGGTCTAGATGGCTGAATACACAGAGACAGCTTTGCAGCCTGATTCTAGCACGCCTGTAAGGTGGATTTCTTCTTCCAAATGTTCTGCTTTTGCCAGCATCAGCTAATTATTTGCTCTGCCCTCATCAGAAAGGTATGCACTACCCTCTAGTTCGTTTGGCTTCATTAACCTAGCAGGTGTTGTTGTTTTTTTAATTAGGTCACCTATTTGGCACTGCATTCCTCTAACAATGTCCACACTGTTGTTCCTGCCTGAGAAAGGAGCTAAAGAGTAATTTGCACGAAGCTCAACACATGCTTCGCATGCCGACGGGCTTAATATTGTGGGACTGAAGAGCATTCAGACAGGGATAGCTCAGTCGGCAGAAAACGTGGCCTGTGGCGTGGCATCCTGGATGGCAATATGAGATCCCCGAAGTCTGTGGCACACAGGGTGCTACTCCTATCCCCCTCTCTGGGGTTTTGATTTTTTAGTTGTGAACAGTAGTTCCCAGCCTTTTTGATATCATAGAATCATAGAATGTCAGAGTTGAAAGGGACCTTGCAGGTCATCGAGTCCAGCCCCCTGCACTCTGCAGGAGCATAGCCGAAAGACAGCCCTAAAACATACCCGGAAGATGGTCGCCCAGCCTCCCCTTGAAAACGTCCAGCGAAGGAGCCTCCACCACCTCCCGAGGCAGACTGTTCCACTGCTCAACCACTCTTACAGTTAGGAAGTTTCTCCTGATTTTTAGCTGGCAACGACTCCCTTGTAACTTCCACCTATTAGATCTAGTCTTGCAATCCGGAGCAAGAGAGAATAGATCTGCTCCATCTTCTACATGACAGCCCCTCAGATACTTGAAGACTGCAATCGTGTCCCCTCTAAGCCTTCTCTTTCCCAGGCTAAACATACCCAGCTCTTTCAGCCTTTCCTCATAAGACTTGGATTCCAACCCTCTCACCATCCTGGTTGCCCTCTTCTGGGCACGCTCGAGCTTGTCAACATCCTTCCTACAATGTGGTGCCCAAAACTGGACACAGGACTCCAGGTGAGGCCTTACCCACAAGTCCAAAACTACTTGATCTGGTGACCCACCCAGCGCTTACCCATGGTATTTTGGCACTAGAGTTGCCAGGTCCCCCCTGGCCACTGGTGGGAGTTGGGGTGGGGGTAGGGTTGCCAGATCCAAGTTGGGAAACTTCTGGAGGTTTAGGGAAGGGACCTAGAGAAAACAGGGGACTTAGTTAGGTACAGTGCAGAGAGTCTCCCCTCCAAAGCATCCATGTTCTCCAAAGGAACTGATTTCTGTAGCCTGGAGAGGAGCTGTAATTCCAGGGGATCCACCCAGGTCCCACCTAGAGCCTGGCATCCCTGTTTGGCACCCAGCCTTGGCACTAGGGTTGCCATTCCCCAGTTAAGGGCCAGAGTTTGCCCGGGTTGCAGGCTCTTGCCCACCACCAGCCAGCTGTCCTGTGGGAGGAAATCCCAGCCCAGCAGCAACGTCAGGCATAGGGGTCATTTTGTAGAAAAAGAGGTGCAGGAGCTCATTAGTATAGCTCATTAGCATAACTAATTTGCATATGCCACACCCCCTGACATCACCGGAAGTGGGTCAGAAGGCAACACCCATCGCTCAGGAGTGGAGCTCCAGCAGTAAAGAGCCCAGGGGGTGGGCACATGCAACAAGCCCCACCCCCTGCTCCCAGCAGCCCTCAGTAAAAGCAAGAAGCAGCCAGGTAAGCTGCAGAGCCTCCCCCCCGCCCCCCCGGTCCCAAACAGTCCAGTGGCACCTTTAAGACCAAGTTTTATTCAGGTACAAGCTCTCCCTCCTCTGCGAGGACAGATCTGCACGCCCCCCCCCCCCAATAGCTAGCAATCCAAAACAGTCCAGTGGAGCCTGAGTGGTGGGTGTTGCCTTCTGACACACATCCGGTGATGTCAGGGTGTGTGGCATATGCAAATGAGTTATGCTAATGAGCTCCTGCACCTCTTTTTCTACGAAATGACCCCTGCTTGTGAAGTAGGCATTTATAAACTTCTTCCAGTTCCCCATTCTCTAGAGTCACCTATTTTAGGACTGAATGGAGCAGAGGGGCCATGGTTCAGTGGCAGAGCATTTGCTTTGCCTGCAGAAGGTCCCAAGTTCAATGCCTGGCATCACCAATTAAAAGGATCAGGCAGTAGGTGATATGAAAGACAACCTCTACCTAACAGCTCAGGGAGCTGCTGCCAGTCTGGGTAGACAATACTGACCTTGATGGAACAACGGTCTGAGTCAGTATATGGCAGGTTCATGTGTTCTGTGAAACAAATGTTGCTGTGAATCTGTGCTCTAATGCGCAGAAGACATTGTCCAGAGGTACATCAAAAACATTCCTTCTGAATAAAGACTCTGGTTCACCAGCGATTTTAGGACATAAACTGATTCGGTTTCATCCTTCTCTTTTTTGGCCATGCTCTTTTCACGTTCATGAAGTTGAGCATATGGTTTATGCCATTTTCTCCTCAACTGATGAATACCCTTCGTTTTTTTTTGCTGATGGTGGTAGAAAGTGCCGTCAAGTGCCAGTTGACTTATGGCGAGCCTGTAGGGTTTTCAAAAGAAGAGATGTTCAGAGTTGGTTTGCCATGGCCTGCCTCTGCGTAGCAACCCTGGACTTCCTTAGTGGTCTCCCATCCAAATACTAACCAGGGCCTGCTTAGCTTCCATGATCTGACAAGATTGGGCACGACTGGACTATCCAGGTCAGGCTTTTTTTTTTGGCCAATACTTTTGCTTCTCTCTGTCCCCTTTCTTTTACCACCTTATGTTTCTGTCTGCCTGCTTTGTATGTAAAGCTACCACCAAACATGGCAGCACGGAGCATGCATTTTTGTGACTGCATGTGAATTAGACATTTATATATCTGGGGGCCTGCAAATCCTACCAGAAGCAGCGGCAGCAGCGCTTGCTCTCTTCCTCTTATGGTGCCTTGCTTTGCCCTTCCTATCAGGTAGAAGAAGAAGAGAAGAGATTGGATTTATACCCCGCCCTTCACTACCCAAAGGAGTCTCCGAGCGGCTTACAAACTCCTCTCCCTCCCCCTCCCCCTGTGAGGTGGGCGGAGCTGAGAGAGCTCTGACAGAAACTGCTCTTTTTCAAGGACAGCTCTTGTCAGAACTACGGCTTGCCCAGGGTCATCCAGCCAGGTGCAAGTGGAGGAGAGGGGAATCAAACCCGGTTCTCCCAGATTAGAGTCCGCGCACTTAACCACTGCACCAAAGTGGTATCCCTTCCTCCTTCCCTATGCAAAAGGAACTTTGGGACTGGCAGTTCTTGATATGTCAAACCTAGGAGGCCTGGCGGATCAGAGGGTTGCAACAGATACTGTTGTGTCCGCTGACCGCCACCAGAGGCCAGCACACACTCCTGAGCTTGAGTCCGGCACAACAATAGGGACTAGGATCCTAGTCCCTCCGCTGGGGGAACCAATGGGACCGTGGCGGGAGATTCAAACGCGGGGCGGGATATTCAACCCCGCCAATGGGACCCAGGGGTGTATCCCCTGGTTGTGTATATAGTTAGGCCTGCCGGCCGTTGTTCCTTGTTCTTGTTGTGTACTAATAAAGCGTGCTATGCACTACGTCAGTCTCTGTCGTTCATCCATGCGGCAACCCACTACACAATAGATACAAAGAAACAAGTTTCTATAAATCTCCTCAGGAGGAGGCCTACAGTGTATCCTCAATCTTTTCCTCATGGCAATGGGTACCGCAGCCTTGGCTGGGCTCCTCTAGGTAAAGGTTCCCTTGCTCGAAAGCCAGTCGAATCCGACTCTAGGGTTGCGGTGCTCATCTCCGTTTCAAAGCCGAAGAGCCAGCGCTGTCTGAAGATGTCTCCGTGGTCATGTGGCTGGCATGACTAAACACCAAGGTGCACGGAATGCTGTTACCTTCCCACCTAAGTGGTCCCTATTTATCGACTTGCAATTTCTTGCTTTCGAACTGCTAGGTTGGCAGGAGCTGGAACTAGAGGCGGGAGCTCACTCCATCATGCGGCACACCCGGGTCTCGAACTGCTGAATTACTGACCTTCCACAGCCTGCAGTTCAGCATCTTAACCACTTGAGCCACTGCAGCTCTTCTGTAGTTGCCCACAAACCCCTCAGGAGCCAGTTCGGTTTCCCAAGCCTGTGTTTTATTTTGCCTCCCTACGTATCTGACTTTTGCCTTCCCAAGTAACAGCGTTCCGTGCGCCTTGGTGTTTAGTCATGCCGGCCACATGATCACGGAAACGTCTTCGGACAGCGCTGGTTCTTTGGCATCGAAACAGAGATGAGCACCGCAACCCTAAAGTCGGATTCGACTGGCTTTCGAGCAAGGGAACCTTTACCTTTTTAAAGTAGAACAAAGTCAGAGTTCAGTGGCACCTTTAAGACCAACACATTTGTTGGTTTTAAAAGATGCTGCTGGACTCAAACTTTGTTCTGCTGCTTCAGACCCACACCTGGCAACCCAACCCGAATCTATCATTTAAAGTGCATATCAAAACCTCTTTGACTATACCGCAGTGCCTAGTTGTGACCAATGTTCCCTCTAAGCTGTGGAGTCTTGGTGAGCAAAAATTCTCCTTTGTGAGCTACTGGCATTAAAGTTGTGAGCAAGTGATCTGGCTACTGTATAAATTAGTTTGCTCTGGAGCCCTCCTTCCTGAGCCAAGACAGAAATCTGTGAGCTAGAGGCTAAAAAACTGTGAGCTAGCTCAGACTAACTCAGCTTAGAGGGAACATTGGTTGTGACATTGTTACGATATAATTATATGGGACACACACTACGGGTTTGGCAGTTGGCTCCCTTCCTCGATCGCGATGACCTGGCTACGGTGATCCATGCAATGGTCACCTCGAGGTTAGACTATTGTAACGCTCTCTACATGGGGCTGCCCTTGGCGCAAATCCGGAGGCTGCAGCTAGTGCAGAACGCCACGGCCAGGCTACTGATGTGTCTCCTTAGATGGGACCACATCCGGCCGGTGCTGAAGGCGCTGCACTGGCTGCCAATAGCATACCGGATTCGCTTCAAGGTGCTGGTACTTACCTTTAAAGCCCTATTTGGCCAGGGTCCAACATACCTGAGGGACCACCTTTCCTCGTATATACCCCAGAGAGCAATATGGTCCGGGGTGCATCATCGGTTGGTTATTCCAGGCCCCAGGGAGGCCAGGCTTGTGGCTACTAGAGCCCGGACCTTCTCAGTGGCGGATCCTTACTGGTGGAGTGAGCTCCCGGAGGAGATCAGGGCCCTGTGGGATCTTGTGCGGTTCCGCAGGGCCTGCAAGACGGAGCTCCTCCACCAGGCCTTCAACTAGAAGCCACCCACATTACCATTACATTACCGTCAACAACCACTATTAATATCTGTGGGGGAGGCTGGCTGCAGTGAGATCCAGCCAAACCGCCTAGGAGAATATAATCGCCTGAGCCTGCATGACACGTCACGCCATCTTGGTTGCTAATTATTGAGTGCACTTTATTCGGCAATTGCCGATTGTTTAAATGTTTTAAATGTTTTAACAGTGTTAAATGTTAAGTTTTAAATGTCTTAACTGTATATGAATCTTGGCACATTGTGCCAAGCAATGTGAGCCGCCCTGAGCCCGCTTGCAGGGAGGGCGGGTTATAAATATAATAAATAAATAAATTCTACTTCTCCCCGTTAATTCATTTTTATATCTTCCCAAACACAAGGGTTATTGTAATGTATTCAGATGCTGCCTGAATGCATTAGGAGGTATGTAAATCCTCCCATAAAGAAGCCATGCAAAGCTTCAAGCTTCGGCAGGGATTCGCGCCGAAAAGTATTGTGGCCAATCAGATTTGAATGTATGTAAGCGGGACCGCTTATGATTGGTCGTTCATGCACACAACCTGATAGGTTGGTTTAATGTACAGTAGGTGTGGCTACATTAGCCCGGAATGTTTAAATACCGAGCAGCTGAAATGGACAAGCTGTTCGGGCTATGAGGAGTTGTACCGTTTCAGAAGAAGTCGATTGAAGAGCTGAATAAACCTGAGTTTTCGGAAATCACTCTCTGACTACTTTGTTAAGTACGGACTTAACAATTGGCGACGAGGATGGGATCCAGGAGCGGGTAGGCAGCCCCGCTGGTCCCGACCCAACGACGGACAACCAAGAGCAGCAGCTCACCGTGGCAGAGCAGCGACAGGCACCACAAGCACCGGTGGCAGCGATCGCAGCTATGGCCAATAGCCCGAAGTTCGAGGCATTCGAACCAGCGACCGAGGACTGGGACGCCTACCTGCTGAGGTTCGGGTTCCACCTCGAAGCGAACGACATCACCACGGAGGAGAAGAAGCGAGCCACCCTCCTGAGCTCTTGTGGCAAGAGCGTGTTCGATGTCGCCAGATCCCTGGTAGCACCAGTGGACATCGGAACAGTGCCGTTCAAAGAGCTGACAGAGAAGTTGAAGGCACACTTCTCCCCGCAACCATCGGAGATCGCAAGCCGGCACGCCTTCTTCAAGAGGAACCAAGCGCCCAACGAGACGGTGTCCGATTTTGTAGCGGCTCTACGTAAAGCGGCCAGACCTTGTAACTTCGCCGACGTAGAGGAGGCCCTGCGAGACAGGCTGGTGTGTGGCATGCGGGACGAGCGACTGCAGCAGCGCCTGTTCGCAAAGGCGAAATTGACCTGGGCCGACGCCTACAATGAAGCCATCGCAGCGGAGACAGCGGACAAATCGACCCGGGAGGTGCGTCAGCGTCTGGCTGCAACAGAGCTACGCGTTCACCACCAGGGGTCCGAAGGAGAGCGTGAGGGCGCGGCTGAAGACGTCTGCACTGTGAAAGGGCCTGCGAACCAGCGGACCCAAGTGAGGACTTCGCCCACTCCTCCTTGCACCGGCTGTGGCGGCAAGCACTCCAGAGAAAGCTGCTGGACCAAGGACGTCGACTGCAGAGCATGCGGAAGGCGGGGCCACATCGCTCGTGCTTGCAGAGCGCCAAAAGTTTCAACGCCCTCAAACAAGCCCAGGAAGCAACGTTCCCGAGCCGCACAACATGAAACCAGCTGCCAGGTCGTACGATCAAGCGCACCTTCGGTCCAACGAATCGGAGGCACAGGCAAGATCAACGTGACGGTCCATCTAGACGGCGTTCCGTGTGGCATGGAGGTCGACTCGGGATCGTCGGTGACCGTAATTTCGTCCAAGTCATGGCAGCAGTTGTTCCCCACCAGGAGTCGTCGCCGGCTGAAGCCAGCAGACACACAAGTGTCCGACTTCCAGGGCAAGCGTATACCTCTGGCAGGGAGGGATACGTTTGAAGTTGAGTTTAAGGGGAAGCGGGCGACCCTTTCATTGTTGGTGGCTGAGGGGAACAGAGTGAATTTGCTGGGGCTTGACTGGTTTGAACCGTTGGGAATTGCTATTTCTGGCATTAATAGTGTAACGAAGAATAAATGGGCTGTACTGTATAAGGAATTTACTGATGTGTTTGGGGGTGGCCTGGGAAAATATACGGGACCCCCAGTAGCGTTTGAACTTGATCCTGCCGTGAGGCCGGTTCGCCTCAAGTATAGGAAGGTTCCCATTCCTCTTAAGCCCAGAATCGAAGCAGAGCTGGACAAGCTCATCGAGCAGGGCGTGTTAGAGCCAGTTCCCTTCAGTCGGTGGGAGACCCCCATTGTAACCCCTGTTAAGCCGGACGGGTCAGTACGCATCTGTGCTGACTACAAATGCACCATAAAGCGGGCATTGCAACAGCACTCGTACCCAGTACCGGTAATTAGCCATGTCTTGGCATCGTGGGGGGGGGGGAAAGTCTTTGCGAAGTTCGACTTGGCCCAGGCTGACCAGCAGCTTCCCGTGACCAAGGAAGCTGCTGAAGCACAGACCATTGTGACACACAGGGGGGCGTCCAAATTGGAGCCTGTTTACTTTGAACGCCCCCCTGTGTGTCACAATGGTCTGTGCTTCAGCAGCTTCCTTGGTCACGGGGAGCTGCTGGTAAGCCTGGGCCAAGTCGAACTTCGCAAAGACCTTTCCCCCCCCCAACGATGCCAAGACATGGCTAATTACCGGTACTGGGTACGAGTGCTGCTGCAATGCCCGATTTATGGTGCATTTGTAGTCAGCACAGATGCGTACTGACCCGTCCGGCTTAACAGGGGTCACAATGGGGGTCTCCCACCGACTGAAGGGAACTGGCTCTAACACACCCTGCTCGATGAGCTTGTCCAGCTCTGCTTCGATTCTGGGCTTAAGAGGAATGGGAACCTTCCTATACTTGAGGCGAACCGGCCTCACGGCAGGATCAAGTTCAAACGCTACTGGGGGTCCCGTATATTTTCCCAGGCCACCCCCAAACACATCAGTAAATTCCTTATACAGTACAGCCCATTTATTCTTCGTTACACTATTAATGCCAGAAATAGCAATTCCCAACGGTTCAAACCAGTCAAGCCCCAGCAAATTCACTCTGTCCCCCTCAGCCACCAACAATGAAAGGGTCGCCCGCTTCCCCTTAAACTCAACTTCAAACGTATCCCTCCCTGCCAGAGGTATACGCTTGCCCTGGAAGTCGGACACGTGTGTGTCTGCTGGCTTCAGCCGGCGACGACTCCTGGTGGGGAACAACTGCTGCCATGACTTGGACGAAATTACGGTCACCGACGATCCCGAGTCGACCTCCATGCCACACGGAACGCCGTCTAGATGGACCGTCACGTTGATCTTGCCGGTGCCTCCGATTCGTTGGACCGAAGGTGCGCTTGATCGTACGACCTGGCAGCTGGTTTCATGTTGTGCGGCTCGGGAACGTTGCTTCCTGGGCTTGTTTGAGGGCGTTGAAACTTTTGGCGCTCTGCAAGCACGAGCGATGTGGCCCCGCCTTCCGCATGCTCTGCAGTCGACGTCCTTGGTCCAGCAGCTTTCTCTGGAGTGCTTGCCGCCACAGCCGGTGCAAGGAGGAGTGGGCGAAGTCCTCACTTGGGTCCGCTGGTTCGCAGGCCCTTTCACAGCGCAGACGTCTTCAGCCGCGCCCTCACGCTCTCCTTCGGACCCCTGGTGGTGAACGCGTAGCTCTGTTGCAGCCAGACGCTGACGCACCTCACGGGTCGATTTGTCCGCTGTCTCCGCTGCGATGGCTTCATTGTAGGCGTCGGCCCAGGTCAATTTCGCCTTTGCGAACAGGCGCTGCTGCAGACGCTCGTCCCGCATGCCACACACCAGCCTGTCTCGCAGGGCCTCCTCTACGTCGGCGAAGTGACAAGGTCTGGCCGCTTTACGTAGAGCCGCTACAAAATCGGACACCGTCTCGTTGGGCGCTTGGTTCCTCTTGAAGAACGCGTGCCGGCTAGCGATCTCCGACGGTTGCGGGGAGAAGTGTGCCTTCAACTTCTCCGTCAGCTCTTTGAACGGCACTGTTCCGATGTCCGCTGGTGCCACCAGAGACCTGGCGACATCGAACACGCTCTTGCCACAAGAGCTCAGGAGGGTGGCTCGCTTCTTCTCCTCCGTGGTGATGTCGTTCGCTTCGAGGTGGAACCCGAACCTCAGCAGGTAGGCGTCCCAGTCCTCGGTCGCTGGTTCGAATGCCTCGAACTTCGGGCTATTGGCCATAGCTGCGATCGCTGCCACCGGTGCTGGTGGTGCCTGTCGCTGCTCTGCCACGGCGAGCTGCTGCTCTTGGTTGTCCGTCGTTGGGTCGGGACCAGCGGGGCTGCCTACCCGCTCCTGGATCCCATCCTCGTCGCCAATTGTTAAGTCCGTGCTTAACAAAGTAGTCAGAGAGTGATTTCAGAAAACTCAGGTTTATTCAGCTCTTCAATCGACTTCTTCTGACACGGTACAACTCCTCATAGCCCGAACAGCTTGTCCATTTCAGCTGCTCGGTATTTAAACACTCCGGGCTAATGTAGCCACACCTACTGTACATTAAACCAACCTATCAGGTTGTGTGCATGAACGACCAATCATAAGCGGTCCCGCTTACAAACATTCAAATCTGATTGGCCACAATACTTTTCGGCGCGAATCCCTGCCGAAGCTTGAAGCTTTGCATGGCTTCTCTATGGGAGGATTCACATACCTCCTAATGCATTCAGGGCAGCATCTGAATACATTACAAATCCCTCCCCCCTAAGCAAAAACAACTACGAACAATCATAATCACTTAGGTAGGAAGGTGCTCTTCTCGTTCTCTGAGACCTCCTAGGTGGACTAGGCTCAGGGCACATCTCCGTCAGTGGCACTTCGTTCGACTCTGGGACCGCAGAGTCAGGAACACTTCCATCCGTTACGTTCGGTTCGAGAGTAGGGGTCTGCCCTGCCTCTGGAACAGTGCTGATGCCCTCAGGCCCGTCAGCACTCGCCGCCAGGGGAGGTCTCGGAAGGTCCTCGGGGTCTATTGACTCAGTTGGCAACGCGTTGGGTCGGTCAGTCGCCCACCGTTGCCTCAACTGGTCTACGTGCCTACGCCACTTGCGACCATCAGCAAGTCGTACCACATACATTCTGGACCCAACAGTTTCAACAATAGTGGCTGGGAGCCACAAGTGACCACTGGCATAATTTCTCGCATACACCTTGTCATCTTTCTCATATATGCGTACCTTCGTTTGTTCACTCTGCTGTGGTGGTTTAAGGTACTTCAGGTCCGGGTGCAACCTATCTAATAGGGTTGCCAGCCTCCGGCCCATCAGCATTTCGGCCGGACTGCGGCCAGTTGCTGAACAAGGGGTAACATGCTGTCTGAGCAAGAACGAAGCTAGCTTTACCCCCCAGTCACCATAAACCAATTTACTCAGTGCTTCTTTGGTGGTTCTTACCATTCTTTCCGCCTGGCCATTCGAAGCCGGGTGGAATGGGGCCGATGTAATCTGCCTGATTCCGTTATCAGCCAGAAATTTTTCAAACTCCATAGATGTAAATTGCGTCCCGTTATCACTGACCAATACATCGGGTATACCATGGGTCGCAAACAGGCGCCGCAGCACATTGATGACAGACCCGGAAGTGGTGGAATGCATGTGCGCAACCTCCAACCATTTCGTATACGCATCAACAATAATAAGGAACATTTGTCCCTGAACTGGCCCCGCAAAATCTAGGTGGAGCCTCGACCAAGGTTTTCCCGCCGACTCCCAACGCTGCGGAGTGGCGGTTGACGGCTCAGGCGGACTGAGTAGAAACGCCCGGAAAGCCGCCGCGACGGCTCCTCCCTCCCTTCATCGCGTCTCCCGCTGGATGCCAGGGAGGGAACCACGATTGCGCGCGGGCGGAACCCAAGCGCCAGGGGGAGCAGTTCCTAGCCGGACCCGTGATCCCGCCGTACCCCTTTCCTCCTATGCTGGGGGGGGGGCCGTCCTCGCGGCTGCCGCTTCCTTCCTTCCGCCATTTTAGTCTGGTCTCTCGCCGCGGCCTCCTCCTCGCGCCCGCCGCCACCATCATGTCCAAGCGCCACCGCCTCGACCTGGGGGACGACTACGCCTCCAGCAAGAAGCGCGTCGCCTCCGACGGGTAAGGGGGGGAGGGGGGACGGCCGGCTGAGGGGCACTCCGGGGGCCGCCTTGGCCGTGGGGCTGAGTCGCTCGCTGCCTCGGCCGTCCGTCTTTCCGTCCTTGGGCCTCTCCTCCGCCCGCCTCCTCGGCGCGGCGGCCTCTTTGTTTGGGGCTCCCGCTGCACCCGGCCGCGGCGGCCTCGCAGCTGCCCCTGGGGTGCGGAAGGACGCCCAGCCTCTCGCGCTTCGGCCTTGAGGGAAACCGCCGTCCCTGGCTCCAGCCTTCCCTTGCCTTGATCTGTTTAAAGGTACAGGAACCTTGTCCACATTCTGTCCCCCCCCCACCTTTTTCCAGTCTTTATTTAAAAAAAAAATACAAATCATTTTTCAGACATTTGTTATAAACAGTCGTGCACGTGAAGTCGTAAAAAAAATCTTAACAGGAACAATGGAAGTTAAAGCATTGTTGTAAGCCTATGGACATGCATATAAGCCATGAATAAAGAGTAAACGGGAATCCAAAAACAGGTAAACGGGAGTGCAAGCAGGGCCGGCTCCAGCTTATTTTGCACCCTAGGCGAGGATCCCTTCTGGGGCCCCGTGCACCCACCAATTGTCAAAATAAATGCATTTTAGGAAGAATGAAAAACACAAATAATCAAGAAACTCCCGGAGTACAGGGCCGGGTGCAGTTTGGTGCCCCTTAGGGCCGTCCTGCTTTAGGCGATCGCCTAGTGAGTGAGCCGGCCCTGAGTGCAAGTGAGAGCTGTGCGTAGTATGTTGGTGTGTACATGATATAAAGGTGCTCGATGTTAAAAGTGGATTCGCCACCAGACACCTCATAGACTGAGCTGATAAGAAGAGAAAGGAGAGGATCGCAGAGCGTATGTTAAGAGTGTGTTGAGGTTAGATATGGCAGATTGTTTGGCTGACAGTTATTCCAGAAGTGGAAGCCGTTTTTCCATGAAGTTAGACGCTTTGGGGCCTTTTCCAGTCTTAGTGACACCGTAGCAGACACCGTGTTGTGGTATCAGGTTTTGTGGACCGGAATCCACTCAGGTGAGAAGGCGGGAATACAGAAGTGAGTAAGAATACGTACCTCGAGTATAAATAGTGCGGGATTTTTAAAATATAGACCAGGAAGTCAAGCACTTTAAAAAGTAACTGTGTGTGTGAGAGAGAAATGTGTAGCTTTGCTGGGACAGGCTGACATAGAATCCTGTTATCTGGGAGAAAGTTGTTTTAACTTATTGTTGTTTTTTAAGTTTGGCTGTTCAGGGTAAAAAAAATGCTTTTGACAGTTTAAAATTATACGTAAATGCTAAAAGTGTTTCGTGTACATTGCCCTGTGAAGTGGGGGACTCAAGGCCAAGTGAGGGTGCATTGCCTAAAACCACCTTGTGAATCCACATCAGAGATGGAATTAGAACTGGATAATTCTGTGAAGTAAGGGACTCAAGGCCACGTGAGGGTGCATTGCCTAAAACCAACTTGTGAATTCACATCAGAGATGGAATTAGAATTGGATACTTCTTGATGGAGAGCTCAATCTCTTAGTTATTAAGCTGCACAAGCTGCCCTCTCTATAGTAAAAATTGCTGAACGTTTTAATGATGGCAGCTATCATACAAGTATAGCTGGCTCCACTAAAGATAAAAACAAAATTAGATGGCAGCTCTGTGGCGCCTTGAAGACTAACAATTTGTTCTGGCATGAGCTTTTGTGAATCAGTGCTCAGTTCACCAGATATGTGGAGTGAACATCCATAGCAAATAGATTTATACTGTAGTGTTGACTGTTAACCTGTTTCCTATGAATATACGCTCTGTACATTGAGTAAAGTGAGATCTGAGTCACAAAAACTCTTGCTAGAATAATTTTGCTTCGATAGGCTAGCATAGCTATCCCTCTGGATTTATTGTCAAATTGAAACATCCTCAGAATACCTGAAGGGCAATGGAAAAAGCAAGACAGAACAGGATAATCTATTTGAGAGTACAACAACCATCAGGAAGTGTCTTGAACAAAATGTGACAAGGACAAAGGAAATGGGGCAATGACTCTTGGTGTGAGGGGAAAAAAGGGCTGTGGCTCAGTGGCAGAACATCTGCTTGGTGTGCAGAAGGTCCCAAGTTCAATCCCTGGCATCTCCATTTAAAAGGATCAAAATGATGTGAAAGACCTCCACCTGAAACCTTGGAGAGCTGCTGCTAGTCTTGAGTAGACAGTAGAGACCTTTATAGACCAATGGTCTGATTCACTGCAAGGCCCCATGGGCTTGGGGGGGGGGAGTGCAGAGGAAAACCCACATGGGTGGATTGGAGAGCCAGCAGTGCAGTGCTGGGCAGACACTCCCATTCCTCAACAGAGGATTGTCTGCATCCCCACCCCACCCCCAAGTACAAATGCTGATCCCTGCAGCCATCCAGGACAGCATACCCGGGACTGTAGGCTGAGTGAAGAGGTTGTCCTGCTGTGCTGAAGCCACAATTGAAGTGGCTCCATCCACCCACCCATCTGTTTGGAAATCAAGCGGCTACTGCACTTGAGAATAAGACATGTTGAATTCACAGGGATTTAAAAACAGAGTAGACATTCAAAAGTATGACTGTGCTTTTCAGGGCGCGCACTCCCCTAAATTTAGTTGGGCTTTTAAGAAAGCACGGCTTGCTGAGTTTATTCATTGTATTTCCAAGTAAGATCGTAGCCATCGGGAGTCTTTTTCAATTGTTCTCTAAAATTTTCTCAGATTTTTTTTTGCATGCCATACATTTTATGTGAATAAGCCTTGTTGTAAAAAGCATTTTGTTCGTTTCAAAAGAAAAATACTTCATAGGAAGGGGGTGTCCCAAAATTTCACAGTTTATCCATGGGAAAAATTGGGGGAAAGATGTCAGAGAAAAACAATGCTTTCCCACCCAGTTGCTTCTGTGTTATTTTTCCTTCCCGTCGACCTTCACATCTCCACCTGTGCCTCCTATTAAACCTTCCTGCCTTCCCAAGAGGACACGGATGCCACAGGTGCTCCCCAGCCTGCTAGAGAGCCTGGCAGGGAAAGCAGGCAGTTGCTTGTCTGAGAAAGAGAGTGTCAGGCACCATTTGAGGATTTCTTTCTGTGCCACCCACACAGTCTTGCCAAACGTGGTCTGCAAAATGGTGACAGACTTCCATTGTTTTGTTATTGGGTAGATTTGGGACTGCATGAAGCAGCACAGGATTCATTGGCAAAGGGTTTCTCCTAGAGTGGCCAGGTCACCAGCTATAGCAGGATACCTCCTATCCCAGACCCTGTTGCTCCTGGAGGTGCTTGGTGGACAAGTGTGAGCAAATTTTGGAGGAAAACTGGTGTTTTGCCATCACTATGACATCACTACTGGTGCATATGTGGAAGTGATGTCGCTGTTTTGGGGTGATGCTCTAGGATTCACCCGGAACTTGTTGTCCCTGCCCCCCAGCTTTCCCCCCTACTTTCTGGCCCTGTGCAGAGACTGGATGAAGAAGTTTGGCAATGGGGAGAGTAAGGGTAGAAGCTCTGTGGAGTAAATTACAAGAAACGGGATTACTGCCCCAAAATGAATGGTGAATGCATGTGTCAAAACGGCTCCGGCAGGGTTGAGAATGATGGAATAAAAAGAGGACAGCTGCCATTTATGTAAGCACATTACTTAACTTTACAGACTGAAAAAAATTGAGTTCAGTCAAAAAGGAGGCAATCAGTTGATCAATATCCCAATCCAAAGGATTACTGTGCAGTAATAAAGGCTAGCATTTAGGTGTTATGTGCCTTTCCAATGTTAATAAATATCAAGGTGAATTTCTGTTGCATGCTGCTGTGTCACACCTTGCACTTGTGGATGGTCTGTGTGCAGTGAGGCTGCTATACAGATAAAATATCCTGAACTCACTCACTTAGGTGGCACAAGCTGTGGTATATTGTTCATGCTACAGTCTGACTAATATATTTCAAGCATGTAATCAGACTTTAACAAACTGATATCAACCTTACTAACTTGAAGGTTTTAGATAACAGGTGATGAAATGGGCAGATAGCTAAATACGTTTTGGGAATTGTGCAGTCCCAGGGCTTTCAAAATGGAACTTTAACTGTTAGTTGCTTTGGCCCAATTTTAGTTGCTTTGGCCCAATTATCATTTTCTTCCACCTCCCAAACAATTTGATCCCCCCCCCCCCTCTCTCTCTCTCTCTCTCTCTCTCTCTCTCTCTCTGTGTGTGTGTGTAATTAGATGCATTGTCCTGGATATTCTTGGTTAATGGGATTAATACCAGATGATGTTTCTTTTGTGGCTTGTGAACTACAGTGGTGCATGGTTGGTTGGTAGCCATGCCATTACCATTATTTTGGTTGAGTTTTTAAAGAAAAGGTTCAGCTTCTGGGCTGTGTCGTCTTTTGCTGCTATTATGCACCCTTCTCTGCTCCACTTGTTTGCTGTGGGTCATGCCTTTGCAGCCTAGTTATTGGGGGGGGGGGCTTCAGATCCTTATAGAGCAGTGATGGCGAACCTTTTAGAGATCAAGTGCCCAAACTGCGACCCAAAACCCACTTATTTATCGCAAAGTGCCAACACGGCAATATAACCTGAATACTGAAGTTTTACTTTAGAAAAAACAACTCATACATTAACTTAAGATGATCCAAACAAAGTAAGGAAAGCAATCCCAAATGCTTTCATTTACTTAAAATTATTTGGCAGAGAATTTGACACTTTAATGATGGTCTGGGCCTGGCTTGGGGCGATGGCACGTGTGCCCACAGAGAGGGCTCTGAGTGCCACCTCTGGCACCCGTGCCATAGGTTCGCCACCACTGTTATAGAGTCTGCATGGCCTGTGCATAAAGAACTAGATAACACCATGCATACCGAAAAGAAAGCAGATGTAAAAAAAATGTAAGTTGCTCATTTTGAAAATTCTGGAATTAAGGATTTGCTCCGGGCCTGAAACTTTTGAAGGATACTGGTGTACACACTTGCTGTTACTGATCATTTACATTTTCATGGTAGGAGATCACAGCACTGGGGTATCAGCAGATCTCTAGTGGCAATAAAATTGGGTTAGCTAGATAGAAAGAAGTTGATCACGTTTGTATCCTCACCAAAGCGGTGTTTAGTTTATGCATTGTTTCCTCTACACGATAGTGCACTGTGTCTTTCAGAAATCGTTTGCTTCAGTACATATAGGATAAGCAGACTTACATCCTTCTAAGTCTATTGATTCCACTGCTATAGAATAGCACTGTAAGAATTGTCCTTGCATGTTATATGGTAAAGATGGTGAGCTTATATAAGAAGAGATTGGATTTGTACCCTGCCCTTCATTTGGAGTCTCAGAGTGGCTTACATTCTCCTTTCCCTTCCCCTCCCCACAACAGACACCCTGTGAGGTAGGTGGGGCTGAGAGAGCTCTGACAGGAACTGCTCTTTTTCAAGAACAGCTGTGCCAGAACTATGGCTTACCCAAGGTCATCCAGCAGCTGTGAGAGGAGGAGTGGGGGAATCATACCCGGTTCTCCCAGATTAGAGTCCTCTGCGCACTCAACCACCGCACCAAACTGGCTGTGTTAACCAGGGCTGACCCTGTTTAGCTTCTGAGACCTGACAAGATCAGGCTAGCCGGGGCCATCCAGGTCAAGGCAAGAGAGGAACAGAGATGATTTGTCATAGCTCTGCCTCTACGCAGCGACCCTGGATTTGCTTGGTGCCGCAGTGTTCCCTCTAAGAAGAAGAAGAAGAGATTGGATTTATACCCCGCCCTTCACTTGGAGTCTCAGAGCGGCTTACAAACTCCTTTCCCTTCCCCTCCCCACAACAGACACCCTGTGAGGTGGGTGGGGCTGAGAGAACTCTGACAGAAACTGCTCTTTTTCAAGGACAGCTGTGCCAGAGCTTGTGACTGACCCAAGGTCACATCAGGAGGTGCAAGTGGAGGAGTGGGGAATCAAACCCGGTTTTCCCAGATTAGAGTCCGCACACTTAACCACTACACCAAACTGGCTCTCTGAGTTAGTGTAAGCTAGCTCACAGTTTTTTAGCCTCCGGCTCACATGTTTTTGCCTTGGCTTAGGAAGGATGGCTCCAGAGCAAACTAATTTATGCAGTAGCCAAATTGCTCGCTCACAACTTTAATGCCAGGAGCTCACAAAGTGGAATTTTTGCTCACAAGGCTCCACGGCTTAGAGGGAGCATTGCTTGGTGGTCTCCTATCCGAGTACTAACCGGGGCGGGACCCTACTTAGCTGAGCTCTCAGCTGACCAGGCTAACCTGGGCCATCCCTGTCAGGGCCTAAATTTAGTGACAAGTCAGCTGTTGTGACTTTTAACATGGGCATTACTAGGCAGTGATTCTTGCCACTGATGCCTCAGTTAGAGCAAGCGGCTGGCAGAAGAAGCTTAGCTGTATTGCTGAGTTGGCCAAATCCTGCAGGTCTCAGGGCCAAGCAGCCCTTGCTCCTGACATTGCTGTCAGTTGAGAACCTGATGCTGTCACCCCACGGCTCGTGAAGAGCCATGTTTACAATTACCGTCAACCAAAAGAGCCACATGACTGTGCCTCATCTGCCGCTGCATCAAGACATAAAATATAGGTTGTAACCAATGTTCCCTCTAAGCTGTGGAATCTTGTGAGCAAAAATTCCACATTGTGAGCTACTGGCATTAAAGTTGTGAGCAAGTGATTTGGCTACTGAATAAACTGGTTTGGCTCTGGAGCCATCCTTCCTGAGCTAAGACAAAAATGTGTGAGCCGGAGGCTAAAAAACTGTGAGCTAGCTCACACTAAGTCAGCTTAGAGGGAACACTGGTTGTAACGGTTGTATATATGGGCAAAAAGGCATGATACAAATATATGGGCAGAAAGGCATGATACCAATGTATTGGCAGAAAGGCAAGATACAAATTCTGTAAATAAATAAAACCTTTTTAAAGTTATCAGATTAATTCTGAGTTTAGGAAAAACTTTTTCGCAGTCAGAGTTGTTCAACAGTGGAATGAGCTGCCCAGGAAGGTGATGAGCTCCCCTTCACTGGCTGTCTTCAGGCGGTGCCTGGACAAACCCTTGAAAGGGATGCCCCAGGCCAGGGGTGGCCAAACTTGCTCAGTGTAAGAGCCATGTAGAGTAAACGTCAGATGTTTGAGAGCCACAAGACGTGAACAAATATTACACATGTTTTTATTTTTAAAATATGCCTATTTAAGAACATAAGAGAAGCCAACGTTGGATCAGGCCAATGGCCCATCTAGTCCAACACTCTGTGTCACACAGTGGCCCAAAAATACCAGGGGCCATTAGGAGGTCCAGCAGTGGGGCCAGGGCACTAGAAGCCCTCCCACTCTTGCACCCCCCCCCCAAGCATCAAGAATACAGAGCATCACCTGACCCAGCCTGTTACTTGCTTTTTATTAACATTAAATGAGACTGCCAAAAATAAAAATAAAAGGGGTTAAAACATACTGATAATCAGGGCTTTCTTTGTAGAAAAAGCCCAGCAGGAACTCATTAGCATAATAGGCCACACCCAGCAGCAGACACTCATTAGCATATTAGGCCACACCCTTGACAGCACAGCACATTAGCATATTAGGCCGCACCCCCATGTTACCAGAAGTGTGGTCATCCAGCCACACCCACCTTTTGCTTCTTATTCTGTTTACCTTGTTGTCAAAACGCAGAGCTTTTTTGTAGCAGGAACTCCTTTGCATGTTAGGCCACACACCCCTAATGTAGCCAATCCTAATGAGTTTCTGCTGTTGGGTGTGGCCTGTTATGTTAATGAGTTCCTGCTGGGTGTGGCCGACTGAGGAGCAAGCCGGAACTCCGTTCCTGTGCGTTCCTGCCCAAAAATAGGCCTGCAATGATATTTATTTGCTGATGATATTTAGATGTCTAAGAGAGAGAGAAAGAGAGAGAGAGAGAGGTGAAAAGAAAGAAGGAAAGAGGGAGGGAGAGAGAGCGAGAGCGAGAGAGAAACAACACAAATAGATGGGAGGGAGGGAAAGTGTGCCTCCCCTTCACTTCCCCAGCTGCCCTGCCGGGAGCCGCACAGTATGTGTGAAAGAGCCCCATGTGCCTCCCGAGCTGCAGTTTGGCCACCCCTGCTCTAAGCTGATCCTGCATTGAGCGGTGGGTTGGACTAGATGGCCTGTATGGCTCCTTTTGACCCTGCGATTCTATGGTTCATGTAGGTTGAACCGTATCCAGCCCTTGGGTATCTGGAGCGGAGGGGAGAGGCTTCTTTCCCTCTTCTCCAAACGAAGCCCAATGTTAAAATCAATGATTATACAACATAAATATTGCAAATGATCAAAAATGCATGTATTTATTATAAATTAGTTTAAAACCAATCATAGCCCCAAATACAGCCTCAATAAGAATTACAAATCATACGATATGCACAATTGGGACCGTAGGCAACCCTAAAACAGAGGCATTTCGGCCTACTGGCCTTCTTCAGTGGTCAAGCGTAAATGTTGCATATGTGCAACATTTGTGCATGCATATTTATAATTTACGCTTGACTGCTGAAGAAGACTGGTAGGCCGAAATGCCTCTGTTTTAGGGTTGCCTAAGGTCGCAGTTGTGCATATCGCACGATTTGTAATTCTTATTGAGTCTCTATTTGGGCCTATCATTGTTTTAAAACTAATTTATAATGAATACATGTATTTTTGATAATTTGATTTTGACATTGGGACCCATACTTTGTATCCATTTAACCTTTCATGTTTTTAATTCATTTTTTGGGGGGGGTGTTATGTTTTTGTTCCCCTCTTTCTTTCCCTGTCCTCAGAATGAGGCACAGCAGCTCAGGCAAGAGAGGAAGCTGGCCAAGGCTCCTGGAGGAGATCAAGCTGGAGGAGGAGGAGTGAAGTTGCTCCAGTGTGGCCAGCTTGCTCCCCTCCTGGGTTGCTGCCGTGGTGGCCCCTCTTCCCTCCGACTAGTTTGCTTTCTACCCGGCAGCCACCCAGGGGATGGGATGAGAGTACAGGGGCTGCGGAGAAGGGAGGGTGTCTGTGGAGGGTACGCGTGGAACAGATGGGACACTTAACTTCCTAGCGCAAGACCTGAACCTCAGGAAGGCTTGCAGTGACAGCAACTCTTTCGAGGTGAGAACCAACCGCCAGACACAAGCACTCGTGGGCAATGGGCTCACTCGCTTTCCTAGGCCATATTGGACAACAGGAAAGCAATCGGTGGCATGTCAGAGAGCCACATGTGGCTGTCTGAGCCATTGAGTGCTGCTGCCCTAATGAAGTAAAAAAGTAAGCTGCCCTCATCTGTGTAGTGGAATTGTTGGTTTTGTGGGACGTTTGATGTTATTTGTCAATGGTTAAACAATTGGTGGTCATTTGACAGAAGTTAATTGGCGGGCATGCCGACCTGAAGAATGCCACACTTCTTAATGACATACATGACGTAGTAAATTTGAACCTTGGTCTTCTATCCTGTGCCTCCCAGGTAGCCCTGTATGAACAGTGGCTTCCCCGCTTCCCCTTTCCGGCTGCAGTCTTCTGCCGCCGCCCCCGCCCCCCCCCAATTGTGCTTCCATAGATAAGTGAACTCCCAGCAACATCACGGGAGTCAGAGTGTGGGGCTGCCCTGAGATGGGAGAATCAATTAAATTATCCCTCCCCCTCTGCTGTGAGCAGAAGTGCCTACCCTGAGTGGAAAGGGTATATCAACAATTTAAATCAAGTTTTCAGATTTTTTTTGGTAAACATCAGTGATTTAAATCAATTTACTTACCCATAAGATGAGCAGGGGTTCCTCACTGGAAACATCAGTAATAGCAGGGAAGCTTCCCTGAAAGATGAGACCACAAGTGATAGCCCCTCATGTGGGTGTTTTTTTGGGGGGTGGGGGTGGGGGTGGCATTTCTTATGTTTGAGGATAGTTCATGGGATGTGACAGTGAAGGTCAGCAGGCCAGGACAGTGCTTTGCATGAACTGTGTGTGTATCCTAAACCTTTACAAGAATTCAGTGAGGTCCCTGGCAGATTTGCTACTACTGTGCTCATTCCACATTCCTTGTTGTTCGATGTGAACACCATGCTTTGTGTATTTTGTATCTCCTAAGCAAGCTACAACAGGCTGGGTAGTTTCATGACCACTAAAGTGATTATTCCGAAAACCAATAGTGACTTTTCCAGTTGGTATTCTACTGATTCTTGAGTAGTACGTATAGGATAAAATTTGTAAAGGTGATCTGGAAGTAGAAACAACTATCTAATTCCCAACTGTGCTCCTTATGTGCGGATATCTAAATCTGCAGGTAGGGGGCACACTCAAACAGACTTTTCTGCAAATTTAGGTGGCCCCCTAGGTTTGCAGAAAAATCTGAGCAGTTTAAAAAAATACATTGGGGAGTATATACCCCGCCCCCCCCCCCCCCATTAATAGCGTTGTCTGTGCAGGTGCTTGGAAACTGCCTTATACTGAACCAGACCATCCATCAAGGTCAGTACTGTCAACTCAGACTAGCAGCCACTCTCCAGGATCAGAAGCTAGAGGTTTTTCACATCACCTACTGCCAGATCCTTTAACTGAACCTGGGACCATCTGCATGCCAAGCAGATGCTGTACCACTGAGCCACGGCCCCTCGCCTTCAGAGCATCCTCTGGACCCCTGTAAGGATGACCCTACTTAACCAATGCTGCTCCCTTTAGCCAGTGGTATTTTGGATCATAGCGTGAGAAACAGGGAGCCCGATAGCCATGTGAGAAGCAGGCCACCATTATCCAATATGTGAACCACCAGTTGGACGGTTGTGTTGTTGCCCTCCCAGTGGTTTTTCAGTGATTTCTTAGATAAGGAGCTGCCACTCTAGGACTCAACTACTCACAATGATCACCTCTTCTTTCCTTGGTTGCCAGTGGAGGGGGTGGTACCTGCTCGATTCTTGAGCATATGGAGTGGTAAAGCTGCCTGGGGTCTCACTAGCCCTTCTTTCAGGAGGAAAGACTGCTAGGGGTCTCTCTTAGAACTGCTCAAAATGGAGAGGGGTCTTATTTTTTTACAAAAGTAGGGAGTGCTTATGACCTACAGGAGGCCAGGCCTGCATGGTTTTGTGCTTTTTAGAAACAAACACTCCCCCCCCACCCCCACCCCCCGTTGTTGTCTGAGGAAACTGCAAATTGAATATTTATTTATTCGTGTTATTTGCGGACTGACTTTCTCACAGGGACCCAAAGATTATACATAGTGAGTCAGTACAGTCAACAAAATGGGACATTCCGTAATCAGTGCATGAGGATTTTAGAAGTCTGGA
The DNA here is from genome assembly GCF_001447785.1 of Gekko japonicus. NCBI lineage: Eukaryota > Metazoa > Chordata > Lepidosauria > Squamata > Gekkonidae > Gekko > Gekko japonicus. Next base: position 1,579,410 of record NW_015169779.1, on the reverse strand, counting down.
ACCCCCAGAAAGAACTGAAGCATGGCATTAGTATTCACATGATACATTGGGTGCGTTCAGATGCGGCATTTCAGCCGGCATAAACTGTACCGGTTGGAACCGGTGCAGTTTATGCCGGCTGAAACACGATCACACTTACCTCCCTCACACTATCCCTAACCTAACCCTAACCTAGCCCATCGCTGTATGCCCGTTCACACGCTGCGGGCGTCGGCGGTTTTTTTTAAAAAACCTCAGTTTGAGCATGCACATAGGCAGCCATCCACAGAATGGTGATCTTTGCGCATGCTCAAAACACCCTGTATTACATTTAAACTTTAAAGGTGAGGACTTACCTTTAAAGTTTAAAGCCCAAACTGGCCTCCCTGCAGTCCCGGACTCCTCCGAAACGGTAAACTAAGGGCCTTTTTTTAAACAAACAAACAAACAAACAAACGCTCAGGGTGAAGCTTCGCCCAAGCGCATATCGCATACTTTAAAAAAAAAATCGGAAGCCACAGGCTTCTGAACGGAAGTGCCTATACAACGTTGGAGAGCTTTCAGACGGGGGGTACAGCGATTACAACCGTTGTACTCAGGATACCACCACTTGGGGACCTAGTGGCAGAGTACAACGGTGTAAAGCTGTTTACAACAGTTAGGGAGGGAAGGCGGATGTTCGCCGTCTGAACGCCGGTAAGTACAACGATTGCAACCGGCACAGATTCCGTTGTAAATGCCGCGTCTGAACACACCCATTAAGTGATACAGAAATTACATAAATAGGATCCTGCTTACAATAAGCTCTACACAGCAGTATAGACCACAATCCCAATTATTTGTCCAAGTAAGCCAGGGCCAAACATTGCAAAATGTCGGCATATACTTAAAGGAACCAGTCTTCACCCATGGACGAATATATGTTGCAATCAATATTCCTTCTAAGCTGAATTAGTGTGAGCTAGGTCACAGTTTTTTAGCCTCCAGCTCACACATTTTTGTCTTAGCTCAGGAAGGAGGGCTCCAGAGCAAACTAATTTATGCAAGAGTCAAATTGCTCGCTCACTACTTTAATGCCAGTAGCTCACAAAGTAGAATTTAGCTCACAAGACTCCACAGCTTAGAGGGAGCATTGGTTGCAATGTTTAGAGTAAAATGCTTTGAACATTAAAAAACCCAAGTTTGCAGCACTCCATTCCAAGGATATTTTAGAAATGAAGAAGGAACATTTACATCTAATGTGGTATTCAACGAAATACTTTAATTAAAAGCAACAATAACAAATATTACAAACAACAGAAGAATACAGAAATGAAAAAAACTGTGGTGACATTTAGAATTAACACATACAGAAATACACAAAACCAATAAGGATTAATGCTTGGCATACATTCTGTGTACTGTATTGAGTGGGTCTCATCACAAGGAGTATATACATTCAGTTACTACAAATCCTACACTGCAGTTTTTAAAAAAATGCAACTACAACTTAAAACAAACTACAACTGATTATGCAACATTTTGTTGTGGGGCCCCACCAGTGTTCCCTCTAAGCTGAGTTAGTGTCAGCTAGCTCACAGTTTTTTAGCCTCTGGATCACACATTTTTGTCTTAGCTCAGGAAGGAGGGCTCCAGAGCAAACTAATTTATGCAGTAGCCAAATCGCTTGCTCACAACTCTGATGCCAGGAGCTCACAAAGTAGAATTTTTGCTCACAAGACTTGTATTGTATATTTACAGTAAGAAAAGTTTTTAAAACATTACCATATTTCAACAAATAGTACCATAAATTAAGTTCCCCAGTCTTGTAAATGTTAACTCTCTTTCCATACTATTTGAGATCGTCAACTGACGTATTTATCTGTTCCCACAATCCAGACCTCCTTAGTTGGAGTGCAGAATGTAGAAATCTCACTGCATCCACACTGCCTCTTCTCTGTGTATGTGTGTCATACCAGGGACATAGCAGTGCTCATGGAAAAGCGGCCAGATGTTCTCCGCTCCTCCCCACTGGGGCACTGAAGCCTGTTTATTGCCACCAGACTCAGAGCACACAAGTCTTCCTAACCTAAAAGTGGGCATAGCTGTGTGTGCAGCCTCTGTGCCTTATATAAAGATAAATCTCTGTTTATGGCTGTGCATTTGTATGTTAACTTTTCCGCAGCATTATTCAGTGTTGTACTAATGATTTTACCAGCATTATTCCTGTAGTCCTTCTTGCAGTCCTTGTATTGTTACGATAATCAGATCTGTAGCTGTAGCACTGTTTCATTGTAGGATGTGGATTCTTCTTTGGCCAGATGTAGGTGGAACCGTGCCTGGGTGGGCAGAACTAGAAGAATATAGCAATTATCTTGCCACAACTGCCAAACTCTCAGTGCCTGAACTTTTCTCCTCCCAGTTCCTGTCTCCTTAGATGGGTCCTCCAAAAACGCATATTAGGATAAAAGCTATTTGAAAATTGTTTGGGATTTGTATTTTAAAAAATTAAATGTTACCTTCGTATTGTCTTCTCATATACAGTGGCTCTTGATGTCTGTTACATTTTCCCCTCTGTCTCCTGAAAACCATTTAGGAAGGATCGGGATCGTGAACGGGATCGCGATGACCGCTCCAAAGACAGAGACAGAGACCGAGATCGTGAGAGGGAAAGAGATAAGGAAAAGGATTTCCCCCCTCCAGCCAATTCTGCACTCATTGCTAGTGTTGGGTTGCCAACTTTAAAGCCAACTGTACTCCCACAGGGTATAAACCCGTTCACAAACCTACCACACACACCTCGCTATTATGAGATCCTAAAGAAACGGCTTCAGCTTCCTGTCTGGGAGTATAAGGAAAGGTTTACTGACATCTTGATCAGGCACCAGTCTTTTGTACTTGTTGGGGAGACAGGTTCTGGTAAGACAACGCAGGTGAGTGTCTTTTCCCCCTGGCCTTTATGATAATTCGTAACTGTTTTGTGGAGTAGAATTTGCATTAAACATTTTGAAAGACTTTGTGACATAACTCATTGTTGTACCAGCAATATTTCAGGGTCTTTAAAGAAATTCCTTGTGCAGTGACACATTGCAGGTCTTACCCTTTTGAATGAGATCTGTTTAATGAACCTTTCAGTTGCTTAATGACTAGAGAATGATGTACTGAAATCTCACTTTCCTCCTCCACCTTTGGTAGTCTGCCTGACTCTCCAGGGTCTGTTACCTTTTCATAAGAAGTTCAGTGACGTTTGAATTACTCAGTACAAGCGTGTATTAATCTGCAAATAAATGACATTTCTGGTTGCTTTCTTCTACGTAGTATTTCGAACGCTGATTTAAAAAGAAAATCGGTGCCATTGTTTGCATTCCAAATCTTGTTCATTGATACTGACTGAATTACTTTGCCGTATGCCACTGGAACTACAAAATGAGAAATATGTACTACATACAGAGATAGCAGTCTCATTTGTAACGGTGGGGGATTTAGTTCTGCAGGCAGCTTTCTGATACAGGTGTGCTGAATATGTTGCTTTCAAAAGCTGCAGGTGCAGGGAACGGTGTGCACTGGGAGTTCATGGAAAGGATGAAATATTGTAAATGCTGCACTGAAATGGACTTCATATCACTAGAAAATATTCTCATGTGTTTGCTGTTAGTTCTCATTCGACATATATCTTCTCATGCCATCAGCTTTACAGTCATCATTAATCCTACAGGTGTCAATGATTGATCACAGCCGTGAAGTATGTATTGCGCCTGGGCCCTTTTGTAATCTGCGTCAACAGGCAGATATTTCAAAAGTTATTTCCTCTACTATGATCAAAAATCCTTGTACGCAGCAGGCAAAAGAAAGGCTCTGGTACATTACTCTTGTTTCCCTACAGAACAAGGGGGAAGAATTCAACCCTGATCCACAGAGGGGGGAAAGCTTGACACAGTCGAAACTTTATGTTGGGTCATGCCAGCATTTTGGACATCTACAGCATAATAAGATCCTAGGACTACTTGAATATATATATGTGTGTGTGTGTGTGTCTATGTGTGAATATATTCAAGTACTCCTCCCCCACCCCCATATATAATAGACATCAAGTCATAGCTGACCTTGGGCGACTCTTTGGGTTTTTCAAGGCCAGAGACATTCAGAGGCGGTGCCTGCCTCTGCATAGTGACCCTAGTATTCCTTGGAGGTTTCCCATCCAAATACTAGCCAGGGCTGCCCCTGCTTACCTTCCAAGATCTGATGAGATCGGGCTAGTTTTGGCTATCCAGGTCAGGGCACTTGAACGAATTTGACATCTGTAAGTTTTCATTTCCTGCATGCTGAGCAGGATTCTGAGAATCCTGGCCTCCAGACGTATTGTAGCAAGTACATGAAATTATGTCTCCTTACCTGTTCTTCCTCTTCAAGGCCAGTTTGTCTTGAGCAGATGCCTGTAGTACCACCACTGGCTCCCTGTGGTTAGACTGTTTCAGTATCCTCTGGATCAGACCAATGGTCCATCTTGTCCAGCATCCTGTTTCATATAGTGTCTCTTCAGTTGCCTTGGAGGGCCAACGAACAGGGTCTAGACAGAGAAGCCTTCCCTTGATGTTGTCTCCTAACATTAGGATTCAGAGGAAGACTGTCTCTGATATATATATATATATATACACATGCTCGCTCTGGCTGAAGCCAGGACGTTTTATTATTTTCAGAAAGGAAGAAAAGTTACTACAAGAAATAAAAAACCAATAACAATCACATAACAAAACAAAACAAAAACAAAACAACACCTACTACAATAGTGGAGCTCGCACTTAGTCTAGTTAACATAAACAGTAAAATTGAATCTTATCTTATTTTAAACATCTATATCTAGTTTTACAATCAATTTTAAGTGGTAACTTTTATTTTTTTATTAGCTAAACATTTTAATTCACTTGAACCATCATCAACACTCCCTCTAAGCTGTGCGGTCTTGTGAGCAAAAATTCTACTTTGTGAGCTAATGGCATTAAAGTTGTCAGCGAAGGATTTGGCTACTGCATAAATTAGTTTGCTCTGGAGCCATCCCTTCCTGAGCTAAGACAGAAATCTGTGAGCCAGAGGCTAAAAAACTGAGCTAGCTCACACTAACCCAGCTTAGAGGGAACACTGACCGTCATGGTCCTCTCTCTTCATCTGTCTATTTCCCCCAAGTGTTTTTATCTATTTGTTGCAGTCGTTTAATTATTAGATTTCTAGGCTCAGGGCAGATTACAACAATAAAACCACAATTGCATATAAAATACATAATCTATAAGAATAAAATCAGTCACTGACCATTCATAAATAATAAATAAGATCCTAAAAAGTGATAGAAGTTATAAAAAAGTTAATGGGTAGGTAAGTTCCAGGAGGGCTAACAGAACAAAATCAGGAGGCCTCCCTGAACAGGACTGACTTGCAAGCCCCGCAGAAGCTTGGAAGGTACTGCAGGGCTTGAACCTCATCCAGCAAGGCATTCCGCCAGGATGGAGCAAAGGTGGAAAAGGCCCTTGTCCTGGGCGTGGCCAAGTGGGCCTCTCGGGGGCCCAGCACCTCCAACAAGCTGCGTGATGATCCAGTTAACTGGATCATCCAGGAGTGTTTCGATGTTAGCATACCACTGCTGCTCTTGTAAATGACAAAGGAAACTTGAAAGATAGTCAAGTTTAACACAACAGAAGTTGTACACAATTGCGGACAGTGCCCTTTGATTTTGCTGGTTGTAAGTTCTTTTCTCTGGCTATCCTAAGGAGGATGTTGGCTCTAAATGAATGCCTTCTTTCCTGCCCCTCCTCTTTGAGTGTGTGTTTCCATGGGTAGCAGCCCCTGGCGTTACAGATAGTTGTCTAATGTTTGATTTATGAGACTCTTCTGCAAATTGGCATGTGGCTTTTCCTTTGGAGGTAAAAGAAGCTCTGCACACGTGCTGGGGGATTGTTTCACTATTGTGTAAGAAAAGCATTCTGTGAGGAGTTTCATTTTTTGATCCTTTATGAATATATACATGAGGTGCATTATTGATTAATGGGGTTACAAATTATGAATGCTTTGTCATAGTCTTTTTTTGAACTGCCACTTCTGAGATTATTCGCCCAGAGTGCCAAGGTCATGTTTTGGTGTTGAACGGATGGCCCCTGTGCTTACGCCATGCCTGCCCCCTCATTCCACATGGCCTGAGTCAATTAGTGGCATTCACTTTCACGCGAGCCGCGATTTATATCCAAATTAGCAAACTGTTGTTTGCACTTCCTTCCAAATCAGGATTGCAAGCCTGGCATGGAGAAGAAGTGAGAACTGTGCTCTTGTTGGTTCCTGTGCAGTTTTGTTGATAGAGACCTCACCCTGCCAACAAAGCGACGGTATTCCCAGTAGTAGTGTATGGCTGCAAGTGTTGGACTATAAGGAAGGCCAAGCGCCGAAGAATAGATTCTTTTGAACTATGGTGCTGGAGGAAGACTCTTGAGAGTCCCCTGGACTGCAAGGAGATCGAATCAGTCAATCCTAAAAGAAATCAACCCTGACTGTTCTCTGGAAGGCCAGAGACTGAAGCTGAAGCTCAAATACTTTGGCTACCAAATGAGAAGGGACCACTCACTGGAGAAGAAGACCCTGATGCTGGGAAAGACTGAAGGTAACAGAAGAAGGGGACGACAAAGGATGAGATGGTCAGACAGTGTTATCGAGGCAACGAACATAAAATTAAGCAAACTGTGGAGCACGACGGAAGACAGGATGGCCTGGCATGATGTGGTCCATGGAGTCGCAAAGAGTTGGACTTGACTGTGTGACTGAACAACAACAACAACAACAACAAATGCAGTTTTGTTGGTTCCTGTGCAGTTTTAAATATGTCTGAGTCATCCCTGTGTCAGAGCAATATAAATACTTATCTTCTGGATGTCAAGGCGTAGGCTGAACAACTTGCTTCAGAACTAATGATTTTTTAACATTGGCCGTGTACGTGCAGGAATGTTGTGGTGGATCCTGCCATTTCGCCAAGCAGCTTCTAAGGCCGTCCTCCTGCTCAAGTGGCAGAGTGTGAGCTACTCAAGTTGGAGGAAGACTGCTCAGAGGATAGTTGTATCCATCCCATTGTGCATGGCCATTTTAACACACGTATTATTTGTATTTTTAGGTTGTTTCTCACCCTCCTTATATTGGCAGTGAAGCATAGGTGCTGTTTTTGTGCATATGGTTTGTGTATCTCCCCCCCCCCCCATAGTTGATCAAAGCCCATTGAATTAAGCTGTAAATCTTAATTACGTGAATTACGTGCCACTTTTTTGTGTATAAATCATCAACAAAATCCTTTCCCCCCCATTGATAGATCCCTCAGTGGTGCGTTGACTACATGCGATCACTGCCGGGGCCGAAGAGAGGAGTGGCATGTACCCAGCCCAGGAGAGTTGCCGCAATGAGCGTGGCGCAGCGGGTTGCCGACGAAATGGATGTGATGTTGGGCCAGGAAGTGGGTTACTCCATTCGATTTGAAGACTGCAGTAGTGCAAAAACTATTCTCAAGTAAGTGTTGGCGCTGCCGTCTTCCAAAGAGAGGAGGTTGCCGAGTTTAGGAGTTTCATTTCAAAGGGAGATAGTGAGGACACCTCCTCTCCCATCATGATGATCTGGGAAGAAATGTCAGCCCGTTCGGAGACTTGGATATTCGTGTGCCCTTCCCATTCAGTGGAAAAAGAATAACCTCCTGGGCCTATTCTTTTTGAACACTAGTTTGTCTCTGGAAAGAAAAGGAAGTCTGATTGGGTACTCCAGGTTGTACCAGATTAAAACGAAGGCTGAGTGGAAGAGGTAATGAGCATCCAAGACTCATGCTAGGTTGAGACTTCTGCCTTACTCTTATTTGAAAGTATAGCATGCTGGTCATTGCAGCCTTAATCCCCCCCCCCCCCCCCCACTGGCACAGTCTTTTCTGTAAACATACCATTAACAAGACTCTGCTTTTCCCTCCCTCTGATTCAACCTGCCTTGCTGAAACCTGTGTGGGAGGGAGGGGAAATCTCACCCCCCCTTCCCCTGTTTTGCTGCCCCCCTCCCCCCCCGCTGCAGGACAACAGCAAGGCCTTTGCCTTGTGTAGAGTTGCGGAGAATGCATAGATGGGTTTAATGCCCTGTCCAAAGCATCAATTGCCAAGTTGGGTTCTTTTGTATTAGGGCACAGATAAAGTGTAAAAAGAGATACCTATGTACACTGCATCAGTTGTAAGCAGTTCATGTGTGTTTCAGAAATGGCTTTTCCCATGGCGGTGTGTGTGTGTGTGTGTCACTTCTAGCAGGTATAAGTTATAGCGATTGTATCTCACCATTATTAAAATTTCTTTAGTGGCTGCTGGTTCACTGCCAGGTCCAATACAAAGTACTGCTTGTTACATTAAAAATTCTACACAAGCCTGGGACCAAAGTACCCGAAAGATCACTGTCTCCCATAACAACCCACAAGTTGAAGATCATCACTGTAGGTCCCACCCTGTGTGCCCCCACTTCTGGAGGCTAACGGGTAGGGGTGTGCAAAAAAAATAAAATAATTCAGCCCGATTCGGATTCGGACGAATTGGGCAGAATCAGTTTTGGCATAAAGACTCCCGCATGTCAAGTTCGGCAGTAGGAGGTGATTGGGGAGTCTTTGGGCCAGCCGAATGTCAATTTTGGCCCTATTATATCCTATGGGCCATTGAAGTCAATGGCAAAAACATAGGGTATATTCTGGGGGCTGGAAGGGAGGGGGTTTGAGGGAGAGGCTCCAGACTCGCAGGGTATTAACTTGTATACAGTTATATCCAGTGTGTCTTAGCTGTCAGAAGTTTGGGAACATTGGATTGGAGGAACATGGTGGATATTCTATATGGAGAACCATAAGGTTGATATTCAAGGAAAATACCCAGGCTATGAAGTGGATAAGCACATTGCTTCCCTTGATCCTGGGCACTTTTATGCTTTTTTGGGGTGATGTCGATAGCTTTTGGCTCTCTGGTTGTCATGCTGAGGGCTCTGGATGATATTCGCATCTTGCAGCCCGGTCAGAGAAAACGGTGTGGGTGTGAAGGACATCACGCTTCCTTTAGCAATGGACCATTTTTGCTAGTAAGCACATCTTGTATGTTGAGAACCCAACTAATGACTTAAAAGCATCAGCTGTTGCGAGGGAAATGGAAGGAATACAAAGGATGCTATCAGACATTAAAAGCATTAGGCTGTGTGCAGTTTTAATATTTCAACTTCAGGAAGAAGCAATTGGGAGAAAGCTGCAAATAATCTTTGAGTGATGAAAGGGCATTTCTACTGTTATCTGAAATTAAAATTATTTGTTTCCGGATCAGGTACATGACTGATGGTATGTTACTGCGTGAAGCTATGAATGATCCTTTGCTGGAACGCTATGGAGTAATAATTCTTGACGAAGCCCATGAAAGAACTTTGGCTACCGATATTTTGATGGGAGTTTTGAAAGAGGTCGTAAGGCAGAGGTCTGACTTAAAGGTCAGTGATATATATCCCACGTAGAATATTGCCAAAGTCTGTCTCTAGAGGATGTTTTCAGTATATGAATAAACTTTGACAAGGTTTTAAAATTTGTTTGTGGGGCTGAAATTGTCCGTATTCATGAAGTAATTCTTAAGTTTGTCGTCTTTGGTGTAGTGGCTAGGAGTGCGGACTCTAATTTGGGAGAACCGGGTTTGATTCCCCACTCCTCCACAATACAGCTCCTGTTGTGACGAGTCAGTTACAAGTTCTTTCAGAGCTGTTCTCTCAGGAGCAGTTCTCAAAAGAGCTCTCAAAGCTCCACCTACCTCACAGGGTGTCTGTTGTAGGGAGGGGAAGGGAAAGGAGATTGTAAACTGCTCTGAGACTCTTTCGGGTAGTGAAGGGTGGGGTATAAATCCAATCTCTTCTTCTTCTGATCAACATATGCATACCACAATCTCTGTAATACTTGTTCAGAAGCAAGTCCTAGAGTGCAGCAAGATTTTTTAAAAGATATTCCTTGCCTGCCTTTCTCGCAGAGGGTATCTAAGGCATGTTACATAATCAGTTAAAAATCATAATGACATAAAAACATCAACAGTGGATGCCATTAAAAACAACATGAAACGGATCCCTTTGAACAAAACCGAAGAGAAGGAAGCTCAAGTATTCATAAGAACAGTTGCTTAAATAGCTCTGCTTTGCAAAACTTTCCAAAAAACAGCAATGGGGGTGGGTTTTTTTTAAAGACTGTCTAGTTATGTGATATGAGGGCCTCCACTGAAAAGACCCTGCGGCAACTGCTAGCTATTTTCACTGCTTGCAGTGCAGGGTCCTTTAGTAGACCTTGTTCAATTGAGTGCTGCTACACGGGGGACATAATGGGTTGGATTGGGGCAAAATTTCTGTCTGTCACAAGCAGACGCACAAGAAGAAGGCCACCGTAGCCACTTATGCTCGGTCAGGCTTATTATATCCCCATTTACATTTCTGCTCGTGCCAGACAGTGTGCACCCAGCTACTGGTCAATATAGCAAAGAAAGCACCAGGTGTTGCATGAGATGTTGTGCAAGTAGAACTGCACGAAGTCCGTTTGTCTCCTCTTGTGCGTTGCTGGATCCAGGCCTTCAGCAGGTGTGGTATTATGAGAGACTTAATTGCCAGGAGGCTTCCTTGAGCTTCATGGAAGGGCAGGGCATATGTATTTCAAATAAGGTGTCCAGGTTGTAACTTGAACAGAAAACAATGTGACACTGAATGTTGTTGAACGTTTTACTGCAGAATTGGTAGAGAAATGAGTGTCAGTTTGAACCTACATATAACGCTTTTGTTTTTTTCTTGTCTATTGCAGGTTATAGTTATGAGTGCTACTCTAGATGCCGGCAAGTTTCAAATTTATTTTGATAACTGTCCTCTCTTAACTATCCCTGGACGTACGCATCCCGTGGAGATCTTTTATACTCCGGAACCAGAGAGGGATTACCTTGAGGCAGCTATTCGTACAGTAATCCAGATTCACATGTGTGAAGAGGAGGAAGGAGACCTTCTTCTCTTCCTCACCGGCCAAGAGGTATTTTTCACATTCCTCATCATCCTGTAGTCTCATGTGGCAGGGTTTTGTAGCATATTCTTGTATGCGCTTCTGAGCTCTGTATGCTTATTTTTCTGTATGCTTATTTCTGCACGCTTATTTTTCAACTCTAGCTGAGTTTCACTAAGAAGGATAAAGACATTGGTTGACAGGTTCTAAATCGATGAACAGTCGTCAGGGTATGTTACGAATGGCGCTGCCCACGTCTCGGGGAGAATGTGCTTTCTAACCAGCTACATTTGGGGCCAATCTATCATCTCACTTAAATGGGAGAGTTTGGTTTTATATCTTGCTGGATAGATACGGCTGCAGGGGAGCTTGCCGGGGCGAATGAGTTTTGTATAACTTTGCATCCGGCGTCTGTTCTGCACTTCGGATGTTGTCTACTTGATTTGAAACATCATAGCTGGAGAGGAAAACTGGTAGCCTTGTAGTAGCTGCTAGTTTCGTTGGATTCAGTAGGTGTTTGTGGGTAGAAGTGAAGGCAAGGCGCTCTCAGGTTTTATTAACTTGGGCCTTTCATTGCGTGGTGTTACATCTGAACACATGTGCGTTTCCTTAGTCATTTGATGCGGCAGTGCGGAGCCTAGTGAGAGAGTGCACGCTTTTGGAAGCAGAAGATAATAGTCTTCAGTTAACGTCTGGTGGACATGTGACGGAGCAGTGCAGTGGCTTCCTTAGTGAGAGGTGAGCCCTGGTGGCTGTCTAGTGTACTTTTTCCACAGGAAAGGAGCTTGAAGGAATAAAAAGCCAGTCCAGCATCTGACGCTCTTTTCCTCTCAGAAGAGTGATTAGTCTTTGGAGATGCTATTAGGCCTGGAAGTATAAGAGAGTAGTTGTTCGGGGAGAAGGATCCCAGGTTTGGCCCCCTTTGTCCTTTATCCATATCCTGAAAGGCTGTAGAAAAAAAGAACTCCGGCAGAGCTGTTCCTTTCAGATTTGACGTGGTATGCATCTATATGTCGAAAGACAGAATAATTTTTTCCGTATTGGGACCGAGCTGGCTATGCGTGTCTGTATGCTGCTGGATTTTTTTGGGTTGTGCTCGTATAGATACGGAATTGTATCGTCTATTAATTCTTGCTGTTACTAGATAAAGCCATTGAGGAATTTCACATTACCCTTTTTAAGCCGGTTTGAAGCCATTTTTGATCCGCCGTGGAATAAACCGGTATAGGGCTGCCATTTCACACATGGCTTTCCCCTAGCGGTAAACAGCTGGATCTGAAGCAGTTTGCCATTTCAGACTGCACTGCTTTTCCCCACTTTTCCCTGCCGTTTTTCTGCTGCACGGGCGATCTCTGGGGGGGTTTTTTGAACGTTTGCTTTAGAGCGCTATAACACAACACTCCAGGCATTCCAGTGGGGTTGCTATAACGCTGTTTTGCTGTTGTGTTATAGCTCTATAGCGCTCTAAAGCGAACCTTCCAAAAAAAAAAAAGCTGGAGATTGCCCGTGCGGCCGAAAAACAGTGGGGAAAAGCATTTCGGATCCGGGAGAAGAAACTGAAGACTACTTGGAAGTGGTTTACAGGTAAAATGGTTCAGCCCCGTTTCCTGAACGGGACAGAAGCGTTTGTGTGTGAAAGTACAAATATATTCCGGTAGGGAACTGGTTCTAAAACGGTTCTGTCTGAAATGTCAGACCAGAAACCATTTGGGAACCGTTCCTGAACCGGAATATATCGCCTGTCTGAAATTCCTCATTGATTCAAGGCCATGATTTAGAACATTATGTGTAAGCGTGTCCTCCTGGAAGAATGTCAGCAAAGTCAACTCTTCTCTTTCCTGCATCAAAGGGTTTGGGTGGCTATTTCAGTTCACTTAAGCTGTGTGTGAGGCTCCTCCCTCGCAAGCTGGGCTGTCACACAGCTTTCGCTCCACGGGGGCTCCGAAGGCCTCAGAATAGAAAGAGGGGTTGCTTCACCCAACTCCACCCTTTCTTTCAGAGAGAGTGCTCCCTCTTTCCTCCCAGGCCTGCTTGGGAACTGTCATTTATGCTACCTCCCTACCCCCACCGATCAGCCCCGCCACATATCTGGGTCAGGAGTCGGAGCAGCCCTTCCCACCGTTTCCGACTCCATCCTTGCTGGCCCTTCTCCTTTCCCTCAATGGCCAGTTCCTGGGAGGCCTTCAGCCAGGCCCTCCCCACCTGGCTCCTCCCAGATTCTTGTGTGGCTGGGTGCCCATTGTGGTTGGGCTTCTGCTGGCAGCCTCCATGCCCGCCAGTGGCCCAATGGCCTCTGAAGCTCAGTCTTCCCCATCATCATCACACCATTTTGGTGTAGTGGTTAAGTGCGCGGACTCTAATCTGGGAGAACCGGGTTTGATTCCCCACTCCTCCACTAGCACCTGGCTGGATGACCTTGGGCAAGCCATAGTTCTGGCACAGCTGTTCTTGAAAAAGAGCCGTTTCTGTCAGAGCTCTCTCAGCCCCACCTACCTCACAGGGTGTCTGTTGTGGGGAGGAGAAGGGAAAGGAGCTTGTAAGCCGCTCTGAGACTCCTTTGGGTAGTGAAGGGCGGGGGATAAATCCAATCTCTTCCTCCTCCATCATCTTTGTTGCCCTGGCACCAGGAGATGACATCATCAGCTGATGTCCGAAGCCCTGGGGCCCAGGCAGGAAGCAGTGAGGTCCATGTCCAGTTGCCACTACCTCCTGCCCGGGATCCTGTCCTGGGAGTTCTGGCCAAGTTAGTGGTGGCTACCCGAGGTATGAAGGCGGCGGGTGGTTCCTGCTGGGCTCCCACAGCATCGGGGAATTCCCTGACTTTGTCGCAGGTCCCTGGGCTGATGATGGGCCAGGTGCCAGTCGCAGATGCAGAATGACTGTAGAAAGCAGCCCTTGGGAGTCAGCGCACAGTGTTCTGCTTCTGATGCTTCGTAGGGGGTTGTGAGAATGAGGCTGTTCCCACAACCTTGGGTGTACAAGAAAATGCCTCGTTCTTGTGCAGCCTGCTGAGTTTTGAATGAACAGACAGAACTGCCCTTGTGTGCAAGTAAGA
>NW_015169779.1:1523322-1565326 GCF_001447785.1 Gekko japonicus | reverse complement strand
AGTTTTCCAAAAATTAAATGTGAAATTACCTCATTAGTCAAAAGTGGGTGGGGGGGGCAAGGGGAGAGACTTTCTGAAACATGTTTTAAAGCGCATGACATTCCCCCCCCCCCAATATATGACAAGCAGTAGGACAAGCAAAAATAAAATCCTGTACAAACTTCTACAGAGAAGAAAATGTCAGACCTGAAGAATCAATCCCCTGGGGGGGGGGGGGGAGACACATGTTGAAAATGAATTGGCATTTCAGCCTGTGTACTGCTCCTTGCCATAAACCACGAGAGAGATGGAAATGTTGCTAAGGCTTCTGCCGTCACTTTAAATTGCCTACCGAATGAGTCTCCTTCCGTACTGCACCCTGGTGTACTCATTACAACTAGATGCGTAAGCAAAACCATTTCAGGTGCCCGAGTGTTTCAGTGGCATCTTCCGATGCTTAACTTTCAGATGAGACGCTTGTATTTCCAGCACACAGTAGTTCCTAAATTTGATGGAACTAATGTGTTCTGACAGTTGACTAATGTATCCTCCTGTAGCTGAAGACAAGAAGTACCTGATGGGTAGATTGAAGTGTCTGTGGAAACGTTAACTGTATTTCCATCCTTGCATTTCCATCCTTGATGGAGCTGGAGCTAAGGAATTGCACACAGGCTGCTTGGCAAGTCATTCTCCTTAGATTTTTTTGATTGATTAGAGGTTAGGAGAGGCTAATTACTGTTATAAAAAGGTAACCTCTAGTCCAGAGTTTCTTAATCTTTTTATCATTATCGTGAACCACTTTTCTTTATAAGCCACTGCATTACGTTATAGCGGCCACGTTGGAAGATATTTTAAAAGCTTCTGGATGAAAAATTAGCTGCTTCTGCACGCTGATGTGTTTATACCGTGGACTCTAACCAAAAGGCAAGCACATGAGAGAGAGAGGGAGGATGCGCATCTAGTGGCTGCCACTAAGTTTCCCTTGCTCTGTGCTACTGAGAAATCTTCCTGTCGAGATGCTTTTATTCAAGGCCGATACTTGATTGGAACAAAACAGTCACATGGCAGGCCACTGGAAAGACCTGCGTAGCGGGGTGTGTGTGGGTAGTTTACTTATTTGAATTATATTCCACCAATTTGGGGCTCAGGGCAGTTAACAACAACTATAAATACAATTCAAATAAATACAATAAATATATATACAGAATAGAATCTAAAAACAGTAAAAGCAGCAATATCAAACTAATCAGATGGCGCTGAATATTCCATATCCTTCTCTGGAGGGGAGGAGACAGGGAGACCTGGCTTGATGGTGGACCATTCCTGCCCTCAACCACAGGCCTGGCGGAACATCTCTGTCTTACAGGTCCTGCGGAACTGGACTAGGTCCCACAGGGCCCGGACGTCATTAGGCGTAGAGAGTTGCACCAGGCCGGCGCCAGGGCCAAAAAGTTGCCAGGAAGGACTAGTTAAGAGACACGCTGCATAAGTAACTGGGTGATAAGTATAGCTGAGATTGGATTAAAGCAGCTGGTAATAATAATAATTACCCAGCAGCATGGTGTCTGGTACCTGTGAATGGCAGCAAATTAGCATTCAAACAACAAGAGTTAACAAACAGATGTGAGAAGTAAGTTTGCGTCCAGCGGCCCCTCCAAGACCAACAAAAGTTCAATTCTGGGTATAAGCGAGAGCCAAGAGACTTAGCATGGGTAGATGCACGCTTCTTCAGATGCATTGTAACAGATTTTCTCAAGCGTTACATATAGGTAGAGAGGGGAGGTGTTAGTTGGCAGGAACGGCTAATTAGAGTCACGATGCATAAGTGCAGCTAAGACTTGGAATAACATAGTTGGAGCTGCGGTGGCTCAAGTGGTTAAGACGCTGAACTGCAGCCTGTGGAAGGTTGGTAGTTCAGCAGTTCGAGACCCGAGTGTGCCGCATGACGGAGTGAGCTCCCGTCTCTCGTTCCAGCTCCTGCCAACCTAGCAGTTCGAAAGCAAGAAATTGCAAGTAGATAAATAGGTCCCGCTTCGGTGGGAAGGTAACGGCGTTCCGTGCGCCTTGGTGTTTAGTCATGCCAGCCACATGACCACGGAAACGTCTTCGGACAGCGCTGGCTCTTCGGCTTGAAAACGGAGATGAGCACCGCAACCCTAGAGTCGGACTTGACTGGCTTTCGAGCAAGGGAAACCTTTACCTTTTTAAGGTAACTTTGTTCTGTTGCTTCAGACCAACACAGCTACCAACCTGTAGTTGACTCTGTTACATCTTGGCAGAGTGGATTTCTGAGGCAGTGTTCTTTACTTGGATATTCACCAACACATATAAAATGTACAAATGCCGTATCACTCGTCAGAAGTGTGTTTGTGAAGGGTTACGCGTGTGGGCCTGCAGTTTGTCCTGTAAAATATTTCAACTTGGAGGGCATTGCCAGTCCCTCATTCAGTGTGTTTTGAAGGGCCAAGCACGGCATTTATACATGTCTCCTTTGCATCCTCTGATGTGTCAGGTATATACACAAGTATCTGTACCCAAGGTAAATACTCAGTGCCCAGTGAAGTAGTCTAAAACTGGCAGCTGTCAGTTCACTGAATAAAATCTGGAAAAATGACTCCCTGGACTGGCTTCCAGAGCTCTCCGATCAAGGAACTCCTGTTTAACTTTTTCCCAAGATGGCAGCCTTATATGTGTACCTGTCAGACTAAGCCGCA
Organism: Gekko japonicus; assembly: GCF_001447785.1. Lineage (NCBI taxonomy): Eukaryota > Metazoa > Chordata > Lepidosauria > Squamata > Gekkonidae > Gekko > Gekko japonicus. Next base: position 1,562,633 of record NW_015169779.1, on the reverse strand, counting down.
TCAAACGTAATGGGATTTAGGAGTAAATATGCCTTGGAGAAGAAAGGAGCAAGAGTCCAGTAGCACCTTAAAGACTAACAACATTTGCGACAAGGGCATGAGCTTTCATGATTCACTTGCTCATTGAGAGCCAGTTTGGTGTAGTGGTTAGGAGTGTGGACTCTAATCTGGGAGAACTGGGTTTGATTCCCCACTCCTCCACATGCATCTGCTGGTATGACCTTGGGTCAGTCACAAGTTCTTTCAGAGCTGTTCTCTCAAGGGCAGTTTTCTCTCAGAGCTCTCTCTCAGCCCCACCTACCTCACAGGGTGTCTGTTGTGGGGAGGGGAAGGGAAAGGAGCTGGTCTGAGACTCCTTTGGGTAGTGAAGGGCGGGTTATAAATCCAATTTCTTGCTCTTCTCCTCCGCCTCCTCCTCCAACAGTGCCTCACGATAGCTCATGCCCTGCCAGTGTTTCCTCTAAGCTGAGTTAGTGTGAGCTGGCTCACAGTTTTTTAGCCTCCGGCTCACACATTTTTGTCTTAGGAAGGATGGCTCCAGAGCAAACTAATTCATGCAGTAGCCAAATAGCTCGCTCACAACTTTAATGCCAGTAGCTCACAAAGTAGAATTTCTGCTCACAAGACTCCACAGCTTAGAGGGTCACGTATTTTGTTAGTCTTTAAGGTGCTACTGGACTCTTGCTGCTTTTTACTGCTACAGACTAACACGGCTACCCATCTATACCTAAGAGAGGCGCTGCTCTTAGACTGGGTCCTGTAGTCAAGCAATTATAAGAAACGTCTGGTGGCAGATATTTCCTGCCTTCTCTCAGCCGTCATCTGGTGAACCAAGAAAGCAGTGCTATTTGTTGGGGGGAGCTTTTTGGGACTGAAAACTGCACAACACGGGCTGTAGCACTGAGGAGGGGGAAGTGGGCAAAGGTGCCCCTCCCCCCATGAGAGCCCCATTTTTGGGGGGGGGGGGACTGGGAGCCTTGCTCTGGCAGAATGGAAGCACGAGGGGCCGTTTCCAGCCGTTATTTGTGTGGTTTTATTGCCGCTTCTCGGTCTGGGCTTTTTACATCCCTTTTCCAGCCGCTCAGTTGTTTTTATGCACAGGTTGGGGGGAAAAAATTGGCTTCCCAGCTACCTTGTTTCTCATTTCAAGGCTGGGAAGAAATAGTCAAAGGAATGGTATGAAACGGACACACGACCGGGCAGCCGGAATTTCCCCAGTTTTGTTGTTCTGTAACTTAACGGCACTTGAAGCCTCCAGGAGAAGAAAATGCCTGGCAGAGCCGGTCAGCCGAGTCGCCCCTGCAAGGTATTGCTCGGGGAAGGGAAGAAAAGGCAGCTGAGCAAAATACTTTCCATCCACTCTCCTTAGGGAGCCAACACTTCAGGCTCTTTGGTGTGCCAAGAAGAAACAAATACCTTAAGAGTCTGTCACTGTTGCTTAGCAACCTTCCTTGGGAAGTGGAAAGAGCCCTATATAGTTGCTGTGGTGGCCCTGCCCCCCCCCCCCCCCCCCCCCAGAAGAATGCTCCTTGTTCACGGCCACACTTGCTGTTCCAATAGTGGTTTTGCTCCTTCCTGTATCAGAAATGGCAGGGGCCACACACCCCATCCACATGACCCATGTTTTTGCTTCCAGCAGTTTTTGTAAGTGGCACCTGGGCAATCCAACCATCGAATGGCCTCGTGCATATTTAGAAAATTATGAACTACGAAGAGGTCATCTAGTCATTGGTGCTTTGGAAGATTTAGGCAGGTCCCAGCATATAGTTTTTGTTTCTTCCGTAGCAGACCAGTAGGGGGCATGCTAACCCAGACGGATAGAGGCATTTAACCTTTTTAAGTGGAAATCCTTTTGGATGAGAACAGTTAATACTAAGAATTTTAAAAAATCTTTCGCATTTCAAAAACATGTTTATGCTTTTTAATACGTTGCTCCCTTAATAAGGCCAGAGCTGCATCAGTGAAGTTGCTTCATTTTCATAAACGAGAGACCTTTCGTGGTTGTTCTGTGGATCTTGTGTTCTAGACCCTGTACAGGTGGTGTAATTCTAGACCATTCAGCAGAGCAAGAAGAAAAATGTTGTCAATCAAAAATTAATGGTAAAAAAAGCACATATATGCCCTAAGCTTGTGACTGTTTTCTTACGAATTGAGGCAAGCTTGTTGTTTAGCCCTTTCTACTGCATTTAAAGTTTTTCTCAGTTATCTTGCAGCTACCTAAAGATACTCTTACAGCCTTTCTTTATGAAGATGCAAAACTAATTCCAGGTAGAATGCTAAGTTTTAATATAAGCCCTGATGACTTGGACTGAGTAGGGTCTGCTTCTTGGAACATCCATGTTTATACTGTAAAGGTGTTTGTTCTCATTAGGTACAATGAAGCAAATCTTCCATATAATTGCATTAGTGATACGTGACATTAAAGCTTAATTGGCTTATTTAAAATATCTTGCACATCAATTTCTTTTAGATTGTGAAAATTGAAAAGGTCACGAGTGCAGTTTAATATTCCTGGGTGAGAGATTTCAATTTTAGTACAATTTGTAGAGAATTAATTAGGAAATACGACTAAAAGAAAAAGGGTGTTGAATGCAAATCAGGCTGTTATGCTCATTGGAATAAAGAATATGAGGCATCTTGGACTGCTGCGGAAGTCCCATTGAAAATTCAACAAGTGCCCAAATGAGTTTAAAAATAGCTTGTTTTCGTAGTGAAACTTGTGAAGAAGAAAAAAGTCTTCATGGCCATTAGAGATGGAAAAATACTTAAAAGTTTTCATGGCCTTTCTCTCTCCCCCCCCCCCCCCCTCTAGGAAATAGATGAAGCCTGCAAGAGAATAAAGCGTGAAATTGATGATCTGGGTCCGGAAGTTGGCGATATTAAAATAATTCCATTATATTCGACGCTTCCACCACAGCAGCAGCAGAGGATTTTTGAGCCGCCCCCGCCAAAAAAACCAAATGGCGCCATAGGACGAAAGGTAAATGTATTAAACCTTGTTCTATTTTATTTTTAATTGGTTTTACTTTGAGCCAGTTTGGTGTAGTGGTTAAGTGCGCGGACTCTAAGCTGGGAGAACCGGGTTTGATTTCCCAGTCCTCCACTTGCACCTGGCTGGATGGCCTTGGGCAAGCCGCAGTTCTGTCAGAGCTGTTCTTGAAAAAGAGCAGTTTCTGTCAGAGCTCTCTCAGCCCCACCGACCTCACAGGGTGTCTGTTGTGGGGAGGGGAAGGGAGTTCGTAAGCTACTCTGAGACTCCCTTGGGCAGTGACGGGCGGGGTATGAACACAATCTCCTCCTCTTCTTCTTTGTCATCACACTTCCTTTCTTTCTAATGGGGACTCAAAACAGTTTACACTGTCCGCCTCTTCTCCCTTTTGTCCTTACGACCACCCTTCGAGGGAGGTGAGACTGTGGATTTGTAATTGGCCCAAAGGCAAGGCTCCCATGGCAGAGTGGGGATTCAAACCTAATGCTCCCAGATCCTAGCTTGGCCTGTTTGCAGGCCTAGCTTCGTGCGTGACTCACTTGCATGGTCTGCCGCTGTTTGCTGCACCTGTGACTTGTTTCTGGTATTTCCCCTCCCACTCTCTGCAGTCCCAAATGGGAGGCGGTGCCAGTCCTGGGCAGTATCGCTGCCTGCAGTTGTGAGGTGCTTGGACTGACGCTTGAGCCCAGAGGAAACTTGCCAATGAGGTTGTGACTTTGAGTTAAGGAGTCTTGTTTGAAGTCAGACTTGAGTGTGCTCTAGGCAGGTCTATTCCTTGGCCTTGCGTTCTTTGTGCAGTGGGTGGTGGCAAAATACAATATTCTGTATTGTTCAGAGGGGATAAAATGCTTCTTGTGTGTGGGCCGGTGATCCCTCTTTGTTTAGATTGTCATATCACACATCAGAAGCTGACAAAATTGAGAGCAGCAGCAAGCTGGTTATTGGCATGCAGTGAACAAGCGATTGTGTGGCATTGTTTGAAGGCGGATTATGCTTTGACAGAATTATTGGTTTTTTCTTGTGCAAGCCAGAGAGTTAGCGTTATGGAAACTGGTTGAGAATTCCTGTTTTTAAATCTTACCTTTCATGAACTTAGGTGGCCTTAAGTAGGTCTTTTGGGAGGCGGGGTTGTTTTTCAGTCTCAGCTGAAATATCTGCAGTAAAAATTAGGTGTTGTGTATATGGAAGTATGTAGAACTTTAAAAACACTATATAGACATTGAGTGTATGGCAGTACTGGGCTTTCTCAGTGCCTTGTTTCTCCCCCACCCCATAAGACTGAAAAGCCACAGACTCATTCTCATGTATTCCGCATTCCAGTACAAAGTTTGTGAATGTATGCTACATATAGCTAATCTTCTGCTCTAGAAGTGCTTCATGGGTGGACAGAGGTATTCTTTTCCCCATCTGGAATGGATGTACATTAAGAATGAAATCCCAGTTGGTATGGGTGAATGATCACTATATGAAATTCCCCAGCTCTGTCAGTTTTGAAAACGGGATTACAGGCTCAGGTTTCAGTACTATTTATGCAAGAGCTCAGTTCTGTAGCTTTCAGTGCCATTTTTGTATATAGCTCTAGAGCTGGTGAGCAAATCACCTAGTAGCTTGAAATGTCTCAGTTCTTTTGTGTGGTGGTCTCAGTACGGATAGGTGATAGCTGGGAAGTGTCTCCATGATATCGTCAATACAGTACAGCAAGGAGATGGTTGTTGTAGGCCACTGGAAGCTGCTTGATATGTGTTGTGCACCTGGCCTTTGAGGATTCTAGCCATCTTAAAAATGCTTTTTGGCTTGAGCTTTCGGTTCCATGCTGCGATATCTGAGAAACGTATGTCTAACAGGTATAGTCCATAGATTGCCTTTTCAGCCCCATTGAAGACAAGGAATACCTATGCCCTGGTACTGGTTGCTTAACCTATAGGATGGCTTAGTTCAGACATAATGCAAAACCATAGTCTGGCTAGACTGTTATGGAACCGTCTCTAATGTGGCTGCTGTGCTAACTCTGGTTAGCTAGGGTCTGTCAAACCGCAGCCTGAAGTTGGTTTATTACTTACAGGGTGATTTCCCACAAGCGCTGCTCCGTGCTCACTCCTCTCTTTTGCTCCTATGGTACGTGTCAATTTCACACAAACTGCTGCGCGGCTGCATTTTGCTGCAGCTTCGTGTGATTTTCTCAGCGTCTACTCAATCCTCAAAAAACAGGATTGAGTAGACGTGGGGAAAATCGCACAAAGCTGCGGGGTAAAATGCGGTCGCGCAGCAGCTTGTGTGAAATTGACACGTACCATCGGGCCAAAGAAAAGAGTGAGCGCGGAGCAGTGCTTGTGGGAAATCACCCACAGTCTTTGGTTTCACGTGACGTGCAAACACAGACTTCCTTGCTTGTTTTATGGTGCTGCCATTGTTCACTTGCAAGCTACAAAGACATCTGGCTAAAATGATGGTGATTGAAGCCAGTTTTTGTCAAATCAGCCAACAATTTGAGTGAATTTGTGGTTCAGATCTGGTTTTTAAAAATTGAACAGATTGCCTGTAAAACTCTGTTTCTTATAACAGGGGCTTAATTCAGATATCATGCCAAACAATGGTTTGTGCTAGGAACCACAGTTGTACGTCATGGCCTGAGATTCAAAACCTATAATAAGCAGCCCATGGTTTAGATCTGCTTGCTTTGTCATTTCAGCATCTAGCTTCTTAAATCTGTTCGTGTTTCCATGGTGCAGTAGCCTCTAGAGCAGGGGTGTCAAACATGTGGTCTGGGGGCCGGATCAGGCCCTTGGTGGCCTTCCATCAGGCCCACAGTGGAACTGGCCATCTCCTGCTTCCAGTTCTGCTGCTGCTGCATTATAGCTTGCTTCACCAGACTCTCTTAATCACTCAGCCATTTCATGTTTTAACCTGGGTCCTAGACTCAGAACTCTGAGCATGAAATTTCCGTGATGAATGTCAGTAAATCAAAAGTAGGTTTGCAGCTTACAGATACACACTTGAACAGCACACTCAAGATTGCAACAGCACAGACATGTTGATGCAATAATTCAGAGCAAGAGGTGTCAGTTATCAAAAAAATACACAACTAAACAAAATATTGCAAGAGTGCTAATGTTTTAAGCATGTTCTTATTTTAAGTTTAAAAAACCCCTTTGTTTGTGTCCTTTATAAAGTTTATATCTCCGCTACCTGGCATTACATTTTATGACACACATGGCCCGGCCCAACAAGGGTCTCATTTATGTCAGATCCGGCCCTCATAATAAATGAGTTCAACACCCCTGCTCTAGAGGTAAAGTGATGTCTACAAATATGGTTTGCCATTTCAAACATCAAAGCCATGGATCCATTGCCTTCATTAAACCTGCATTCAGACATCATACTGAACCACAATTGAGTGAAAATATGCACAATCTGGACTTGTTCTTGCATTCACACCTGCTTCTCCTCCTCCCTTTTCACACAGAGAATCGTGGTTAAAATCTAACTCTGATTACTCCCAACATAACAATGCAGGTGCATGAGTTAGCAAAGTTAGCAAGAGTGGGTTTTCCTGTTGACGGTTCTGGTTAGCGGAAGAAAAAATAACTCCAATCATCTGCTTTCATGCAGGTCTCTGAGCCTAGCAACAATGTCTGAACAGAGACTGAGCAACAAACAATACCTGTTGTTTTGAGTATTTTTATACAAAGTACAGTACTTTAGGTTATTTCAAGCTAGCTCGATAATAGTGATATTGAATTGACAGACCAGCATCTGGAAAACTGTAGAAAACTGCCGTTTAAGAGAACCAGGAACAAAATTCCCCTTCAGACTTCTGTGGATTACGGCAGTATAAATTTGTTTCCGGTGGTCAACCTGTTAACAACTGAGAGGACCTCGTACTAAAACTGAGTTACCTATTCCTACCTGTGTAGCGTTCTTAAATGGCTTAAGTTGACAACATTTGTGGCATATTTTGTGGAAGGATTGACCGCACTTCTTTTCAACAGGTGGTTGTATCTACTAATATCGCTGAGACTTCATTAACAATAGATGGCGTGGTGTTTGTCATTGATCCTGGATTTGCTAAGCAAAAGGTAAATATAAGTTGCTTCAAACAAGGAGGGTTTTTCATCCTCTGAAAACGAGATGGAACTGTTGTGGATTTAGTTTGTCTACCATTTTCTCCTTGCATTCTTTAAGCACTGCTTGGTAGATACAGCTTGAAGTCAAGCCTTTTTAAAAACAAGCCACAATTCAGAACCAGTCTCTTTATCAGTGTTTTCAATATGAATTTGAAATCTAAACATGAAACTGTACGTTGAAGAAGAATAACAAAGCGTAAGCGCTGACACTAAAACTTATATTTGTAATAGATTTGTGAGTCATTGCTCGTACCTTGGAGTATAAATAAAATCTGTACAAAGTCTGCTGATTGTTTTTTTGTCTTGAGTGTGCATGAAGTTTACTGTAAAGCACTGTTTATACATTTCACGAGGCAAATTATTTATGCTTTAATGTGCCCTGGCATCTTCATCGACAATATTATACTTGAGCTTGCAGTCACGATGGTGCATTTATTGACCTGGCAGTGTTTTAACTGCTCAGCTTTTGAGTATACTGAAGCTGTTTTGATTGTGCATGGGAATAATTCCAGCAGAGTGTGTACTGGTGGGGGAATCCCTCTTCCAAAAGAAGAATAGTGGAAGCTATTAGAGAATGGCAAAAAATTAGTATAACACTGTTTTTAAAATATAAGCGTCAATAACATCCACGTTTCAAGCACCGAACAGCGTGGCGCTCAGTGATATCTATTTCATTTATTTAATTTCTTTCCCCGCTTTTCATGGGATGCCTTAGTGTTAAAATTTGTAACCAAAAGTCTCAAAAGTGTAGACAAGACCAGTAGAACAAATAATAAAAATAGATATTTTGGCATGGAAATGGCATTCATAATACTTTGAGATGTTAATTTGTGATTCTTCCCCTGTTTCTGCCCCCCCCCCCAATAGGTGTACAATCCTCGTATAAGAGTAGAGTCTCTCTTGGTGACTGCAATAAGCAAAGCTTCCGCTCAGCAGAGGGCTGGCCGTGCTGGTCGTACTAGGCCAGGAAAATGTTTTCGACTATATACAGAGAAGGCCTACAAAACTGAGATGCAGGTATGTGCTGTGGAGTTAGACCTAAATCTAACCACTATAAGGCCAGGTATTATGTTGGGCTGTGACACAGGAGGTCAAAAATCATTTCACCATAGCCCTAAATAGCTTCAGGTTGGAGTCTGAAAGACTGTTACTTTCTAGCAGACTGGTCTCCTTTTTTATTATTAAAGATTGAGTTTGAAATTTTTGGACTGTCATCTTATGCCTCTGATCAGTGGCTATTAGCCACAAGGTATAGATAGGGACTCTGGGGCAAGTGATGCTCTGTCATCTTGGTGCTTGGGGGGGGGGGGGGCTTCTAATGTCCTGGCCCCACTGGTGGACCTCCTGATGGCACTGGTATTTCTGGCCACTGTGTGATACAGAGTGTTGGACTGGATGGGCCTTTGGCCTGATCCAACATTGGCCTTATGTTCTTATCTTGAAGGTTTGCAATGTTTCAATTTTTTCCCCATCAGGTCAGTTCTTAAACTGTTCTGATGTCACTTAGATGTGATGTAAATTTCAATGGGCTTAGGTTGGAATGTGGGTTCATAGAATTGCACTGTTAGAGGTGGACATAAGCAAATATTAGCTTTCTTGACCATTATTTATTTCAAATGACCTTCTGTAGGAGACTAGTTGGAAGTATGTGCTTTGTTGTTCCAGTAATTAATAAGGAATTGTCAAATTTTATTGCATCATTGTCATCTTGGTTCTTGCATAATGTGTTAATTTAGACCTAATTGCATATTCATGTAATTATTTTCCTATTCCTCAACTGTGGGAATTTCTGTCTAGTATTTAGCATAAAATTTTTTGGCTGCTGTTACCAAGCAAGATAGCAGTTCTTGACACCTCCTATTTACATATTTTGTATATGCCAGTAAGAATGTTAAAAAATTGAGGTGGGTTTTCAACCCAGTTGTTCTGTTGATTGCTCTTATAGCACAGAATTTCTTAGCTAAAAAGCACTGTCCGCCAAAAATGGAAATACATTCCTGTTTTCTTTTTATGTTTGTACCCTAACATTTCCAGCTTAGAAAGATCAGTAAGTGCCCATAATTTTATACCATTTTAAAAATCAGATGAAATAAGTTTTTATTTATTAGTGTATCGTACAACATACTTGTCCCTTTCGGTCCTCAAAAGGACCACATTTTCCCCTTGCAACTCAAGGTGTCTTTCAACACCAATTCCAAAATCATACACAGTACATGACAACCGCACGGATTCTTCTTCCAAAGCAAATGCCTGCAGCTTGATATTAAAAGCTGTAGCAAATAAAAGGGAGTCGCGTTGCCTCCTAGAAAATTCTGCTTCAACTTCGTCTGTGTGGCCGTGGTGCATGAGGAACACATGGCAGGACTATGGATGTGTCTGTGACAGTTGGGAATAGAGCCCGTCTCCATTTTTGCTATGAATGAGGGTGATTGTGTTTCCTTGATTTATGAGACTGGGAGCGCTTTATGAGTAAAGAAGAACGTGGAGGGGAAAATTCTTTGTGTGTTTTCTCTCCTAGGACAACACCTATCCGGAGATTCTGAGATCTAATTTGGGTTCTGTGGTATTACAGCTGAAGAAACTTGGTATAGATGACTTGGTTCACTTTGATTTTATGGACCCACCAGGTATATTTTATCAGTTCTCAGAACTGTATTTCTGAGCCCTGCAGTAAGCAGAGTTTCAATCGCTGCGCTGATTGTTTTCTTTTCAACTGGGAATTCAGCATAAACTGAGGACCGGCGTAAACACGATGATGGCTGTGTGATTTTTCATGTGCTCAGTGTCTCCTTTAAACCTGGCGCTCAGCTGCTTTGTGTGGAACTACAGCACAAAGCCTTGTTATGCTGAGAGCGTGGCTCTCCGTGCCTAGCAATTCAAGCAAGGCTTCGAGTTCATGCAAGATCACATTGGTCAGTTCTTCTTTCCTGCCAACGTTTTGATCAGGCCTTATGCTGCTTAAAATCTGTAACCAGTATGGGCCCTAGAGAGCAACCCGAAGTAGTCCTGCATGGAGTGCTACTAAAAAAATCCTACTTCCTACAGTGCGGAAGGTGTGGTTTTTCCTCCTCCAGTGCTTCAGGAGTTTCCGGCTTTCAGAAATGTTATTCCTTGGGTTGCAGGATCCGTTCAGAGGAACAGCCACGTGGGTTGGTGGGGGGGGGAGTGTGAAGGAAGGACCAGGAGTTAAAGCAGCTCTCTTTCACAAGTGCAGCTCTGCTGAGGGGAGGGGTGTCCCCTTTGGCCCTCCTCGCCCCAGCCCATCACGCCTCACGGCCGTTCCTTTAGATGGATATTGAAGCCATGGGAATGGTCTGCAGCAATGGATGGGCACATGGGGAAATTAACTGTGTGTCAGGAGGTGGTAGCCCCCTCCCCCCTCCTCGTTTCTACTCCTGAAGCACAAGGAAGGGACATGGGATCGCTTGGGGGAAGTGTGGCCCTCCGCGACAAGAAGGGAGAGTCACCAGGGAAGAGGGTCTGGCATCCGGACGAGGAACAACGACAGGGAAGGGTCCCCCAGGAGGATTACAGGCCCTCCCAGGCAGGGGAAAGGAGTATCCCGGGGGAGGAGGGGTTGGTCGGGTGACTTGGGAAACATTGTTGTAGGGAAGGGTACGCACCAGGAGAGAATAAAGGCAGATTGCCCTCTATAGCAGCCGGGGAGGATAAAGCCGGGCTCAGGTGCTGTAGAAGGGGTGCGAAGTACTGAGAGAGAGAGAGAGGAATTAGCACAAACTTCCAAACCTGCGGCTCCGGAAGGGAAAAGAGAGTCAAGAGTGAGGCAACTCTGGACCGCTCCCAGATCTGAGGCAGCTTGAAAAAGGACAATCGGCTTCCCTCCCTTTGACTACCGGGTGCGTGCCTCTCCCCCCCCCCCCCCTTTGGTTTCTCATCCTCCTTTTCGCCAGGACGGCTCAAGACCGGAGAGTGTGCCCCTCCACAGGTGGATGGTAGGATACTGCCCAGTGTTCTTAAGACTGCACTGTTAATTTCCCTTTTTACATGGTGCTGGCAGTGGCAAAATGCGTCACTTGGTTTCCCAGAGTGTTCAGGTGTGTTATTGTGAAAGCATCATTAGAAAATTAGTTCAGGTAATTTGCTTTCACTTTGCATGTTTATTAAATTGACTAATTGCACAATGGCTATTCCCAGGTAGGAAATGTTGTCCATTGCTGAGGCCTTTCCAGTGTTGAGCAACTTTTATGCTGGCAAGCTCCAGAGTAGCCTCCTATTTTAAAACAAAACTTGTCCGTCACCACTGGCCAGTTTACTGGGCGGCAGGACACCAGCCTTGGCCACCAGAGCTGGTGGAAATCCCGCAAACAGGCCCAAGAAGTTGTGTCCTAAATGTCAGGGCTCGGTTACCAGTGTCGATGCCGGGTTGTCTCAGTCCACTGTCTTTTGGCCTCACTTTCCATGTGTGAAGCGGGGAATTTTGGTTGACGTCGTTTGCGACGTTCATGAAACTAAACAGGAAAGAGGAGTTGAAGCACAGTCATGATTAATGTTGCTTTGTGGCATACACAATGAAAACTGCTATCATTAGTTGCTGTAGATTTCCTGGGCTGTGTGGCCGTGGTCTTGACATCGTAGGACCTGGCGTTTCGCCAGTAGCTGTGACTGGCATCCTCAGAGGTGTAACACAGAAAGATGGAGTACTCTCTGTGTCAAGGTGAGAAGAAAAATGGTAGGCAGGTAATTTATATCTACTCAGGAAGGTGGGGCAGGGCTGAGCCATTATCTTTTAGGAGTTCCCCAGGCTATGAACATGCTAATGGAGGAGCTTTCCTGAGGAGGAAACCTCCTATACTCCTACAACTCCTACAAGATAATGACTCAGCCCTACCCCACCTTCTGGAGTAGATATAAATTACCTGCCTACCATTTTTCTTCTCACCTTGACACAGAGAGTACTCCATCTTTCTGTGTTATACCTCTGAGGATGCCAGTCACAGCTACTGGCGAAACGTCAGGTCCTACGATGCCAAGACCATGGCCACACAACCCGGAATATCTACAGCAGCTAATGAACTCCGGCCGTGAAAGCCTTCGACAACAAAACTGCTATCCTTCCAGTCCCCTGTTGAAGGTGAGAGTTCAGAAGAAGCGAGTCCCTGGTACAATTTGCTTGGCCCCACAGTATCATTTGGATGCCAGTGCTGATCTCGTTTGAAGGGATTGATTTGCATGTCTTGAGTAGGTGTTCTTGTGTGGAATGAAAGGATAGGAAGCACACATGCCTTAGGCTACAGAGACGAACTGGGTTGGTTTCAAATGACTTCCTTCCCGCTGTGTTTTATCGCCTAACCAAAGCCTGCAAATCAGTACATTTCAGCTAATCCGTCATTGATTATCAACCCCCCCCCATCTCTAATTCTTGTTGAATGCAACATACGAAGAGTGAACTCCAGAATTTTATCCAGTGCATCAGTTGTTAGATCTGAGTAGTCTAATCTTGCAGCTTTTTTTTGAAGTTTGTTGACTGAAGAAAGTAAATGCTGTGGCACTGTTTACTCAAGGCAGCAACGCTAACTTTGTGGGGTTCTTTTGTGATTTCCCTCCCCCCAGCTCCAGAAACCTTAATGAGAGCCCTAGAGCTTTTGAATTACCTGGCTGCTTTGAATGATGATGGAGACTTGACTGAACTGGGATCCATGATGGCAGAATTCCCCCTCGATCCACAGCTGGCTAAAATGGTTATTGCAAGTTGCGACTACAGCTGTTCTAATGAGATTCTATCTATTACTGCCATGTTGTCAGGTAATAGCAGGGACAGAGATGCCAATCAAAACGCAGGTCTCCACTTAGGGGAAGCTCGTATGAGTGTTCCTGCAACAGGACTCATAATAACCTTAACTTTCTTAAAGCTGGAATTGTGCCTTTCGAAGTTACTGTATAGTGTGGTTGATAATGGAGTAAAGATTATAAATGAAATCAACACTGAAATGAAAGAAGTCATTGTGTGTGATCTGACTCTTCTCGTGGCAGCTAAAAATACCTCTGTCTATTGAGGATTCTAAATCCTAAGAATATCCTTCTATCTGAAATTGCCCGTATGCCCGTCTTTTGATATAAAGTGAGCAATAGTCGTACTTTGAGACCTAGAACTTGTGATTGCTGATTGCTAACTACAGAACTAGCAAATTCCAGACTTCAGAAGAGTTTCAGCAAGTTAACTACATAAGCTTCCTTCCATTGTTAAAAAGAATGCCAGAGAAAGAGAACAACAATTTTACTATTTCGTATTCTTTTAAAAAATGATGGATGTAGATATCTGAACAGCAGCATTTTGTTACAGCAGGCAGGTTATACTAGGGCTCAAATCCAGTGAACTGCCAAGGCAGGGCTGTGGACCTGAACGTGTCTCTGGTGGAGATTATTTAAAGTTAGAACTGCACACCCACATCCTACTACACATGGCTCTTCGAAGGTTTCCAGAGTGGTTGGCCATGTGGCACAGAAGATCACAAAATGCAAGCCCAGAGTTCTCTTGGGCATATGGAAATTAGCATGTGATTTCTTTGGTGCCTTTGGTGCTTTTGTCGCCCCGAAGAGCACAGGGCGCAGTAAAAGATGCTGTGCTTAAAACACTCCCTTGCTAAAGAACTTTACCGTCCTCTACTTTTAACTAGCCATTATGGTAAAAGGTACCATTTTCCAGAGTTATAAAAATCTATTTTTTTGGTCATTCATGAAACTGGTGAGTTCGTGTAGGTCAGAAGGTAACGGTTTTTGGGTAAGACAAGCGATCACTTTATTATTTTCGCTTAACATTAACAGTATATTTCTTTTTTTTAAAAAAAAAGCAAGCTACAATGTTTGTTGCAGAGTTATGACAGTTCAGACTCAGAGCAGATGGGCAGGGCAGAATCTCATTGTTCAAAGTCACATGTAGCCTTTGCTGCGGAGGTGGTGGTAGGTTGATGCCTGCCTTTTTGAGCCGAGTATTTTCTTCAGACTAGACTGACTGTAGCTCATATCTCACCATCAGCTGCGTATGATGTTAATTCCCTTACTGTACGAGTAAATATTTTGGAGAAAGCTATCTTGCCCTTCCATGGGGATAACTTCACAGGATATGTGTGCATATTCTACTTTTTATTCAATTAAGAATGTGTGCACTCAACAATCACTACCATATTCAGAATACGCGACCTTAAAAGAACTTTGTTTTTGTGGGATAGTTTTTCTTTAGTGTCTAAATTGCTATCTGTAAAACACCTGTTGCTTCCCTGTAGTTATCCCTAACAGAGCCAATGGACATAATCAGTATTGAACATAATAGCGATTTAATAAGTGGTTCTGAATATCCCGTGTTTGACTTTTAGGGTAAATCTTTTAAAAAAAAACCAACAAAAAAAGGGAATGGTAGCATTGCTGACCAGAGCTACCAAAACACAAGTATTCCATTTGTTAAATAATTAAGGCTTTAAATTACTTCAAGCTGATGAAAATTAATACTGCCCTTCATTCCATAACTTGCGGCATGGAACAAGATTATTTTTTTTTAAAAAAATCCCAAACAGTTATAACTAAGATTCTTGAATTAATGGGATAATGCCATCTTGTTAACTTTAGATCCTCAGCTTTTACAGCAGTTTGTCTTTTCTATTTCTAGATATTGGACTTTATATGCTTTTGAAAAAGACTCTTTTTTATTTCTTGTTCTTTTTTTTTTTTCAAATTATGCACAGTTATATGCAACTTCTGCAATATTGCTGTTGTGTGCAGGGTTCAGTTTATGTATCATTACAAAACTTTTCCTGTGCATCTGTTCTTTTAGAATGATGAAGTCCACATTTTTAAATTGTGTGCAATAGACAAAGCAATCACAATAGGGGCTTTCTAGGCTTTGGTTGTGACCAAGCCAAAAAATATCTTGGCGTTTAAGGAACATGTAAACTCTCCACCCTGTTCTTTCATCACTCAAATGATTACTTAAGCACTCACACAACTTTCTAAGTGGAATGCTATTTTTGATACATAATCTTTAGGAGAAAGACTTTGTTCTTTCTCCATCATACAGGAGGACCTATAATTTTATACAAGGCTGAGGAAGGAGCACCAACCCATCAAATAAGCTGGTTTATGGAGTGTTTACTTACTCTAAATAGTGAATTCACTGGTTATGGACATTAATTGTGCTCAATTCTGTCATTATAAATTAAAACTGGGAGAACGAGTTACTGGAAGAGAAATGAATGTATACGGAGACCAAGTAGGGTCACAATCCACCAAAT
This sequence comes from Gekko japonicus, assembly GCF_001447785.1. Lineage (NCBI taxonomy): Eukaryota > Metazoa > Chordata > Lepidosauria > Squamata > Gekkonidae > Gekko > Gekko japonicus. Next base: position 1,547,277 of record NW_015169779.1, on the reverse strand, counting down.
TCGGGTTTATTTGTTAAGGTCTGATAAAGCTGCCGGGCAGTCTACCTTCCACCACTGCCGCTATCATCAAAGTCCTGGACTGCTATTATTTATGTTTGTTCCTATGTGCCAGTGCTGATAGCAATGCCTGCTGTGGGTGGCAGACCCGTAGTACAATTTTAATTGCCAACAGAATCGTTGTGACGGTTTTCTCCGGTGGTTCTTGCAGAATACCCTTCCTTTCTGCAAGAGGCTACTGTCCCAAGACTACTGCTCTGGAAAAAATAAATATAACGCCTCATTGTGTCTACTACATTAGGTAGAGCTATCAGCATTTGGTTTCCAACTGAGGTCACGTGATCTACCCAGTAAATGATGGAACGTTGATGGCCTTCAGAATAGAACTTTTTTTTTTTAATGCCTACCTCTAGTCAAAATAATCAGGCACTCTGTAGCTTTGAAACCCTCTTGTCTTGCAGATGTGGTTAGGTGTTGATGTACCAAATCAAGGTAGTAGACAGTCCAAGATGCAGTTGGAGGCCATCCTGCCCTGCCCTATGCTCTGTGAACTGACCTAGCTAGGCCTTGTTCCTCTATCTGTGAATGCGTGACTCATCGATATGGGCGTTTGTGTTGGGCCCATACCAACCTTGTTTAGTCCCACAGTGTTTTGTTCGCCCCACGGAAGCCAAGAAAGCGGCAGATGAGGCCAAGATGAGGTTCGCCCACATAGATGGAGATCATTTGACCTTGCTGAACGTCTACCACGCTTTCAAACAGAGTGAGTATAAACTCGGAGATACGTGTATTTGTGTGAAGTTGAAAGTCTGGCCGTGTACTCACACTCCTGCTGTAGATCTCGCACAAGTGTGCTGCATGCTTTATGTATAACAATACAGGGGTTGCAGTATCAAAAACTAAAAATGGCAAAAATACTGCATTTGTGCATACATATGTTCATTTCTCTATAATCCTATAAGCATACAAAATTACGACATTCAGCATAACATTAATTTCGTGTCTTTACAGATGATAACAAATGATGAAATGATGGACGAAACTCTCCGGAATATCTTCCGTTTCGTGAGCCTTCTTCTTACATCAATCAACGATCAGTTGTCTTCTTCACTTCATAGACACTTCATAAGAATTCAATGATTTTCACAGAGGGGAAACCTTCCTTTTCCTCACTCTCAAATTGTAGTCACGGGCTATACAACTGATCGTTGTTGATGTAAGAAGAAGGCTCACGAAACGGAAGATATTCCGGAGAGTTTCGTCCATCATTTCATCATTTGTTATCATCTGTAAAGACGTGAAATTAATGTTACGCTGAATGTCGTAATTTTGTATGCTTATAGGATTATAGAGTAATGAACATATGTATGCACAATTGCAGCATGCTTTATGCATTGCTACTTAACCATAATATGTGTATGTCTCACCACTTACCATAATACATGTTGTTGCTGTCAAGTCGCAGCCAACTTATGGCAACCCTGTAGGGTCTTCAAGGCCAGAGACTGACAGAGGTGGTTTGCCGTTGCCAGCCTCTGCATGGGAACCCTGGACTTCTTTGAAGGCCTCCCCTCCAAATACTAACCTGGGCCAACCCAGCTTAGCTTCTGAGATCGGATGAGGTCTGGCTAGCCTGGGCTATCCAGGTCAGGGCAGATGGAGAATTGGAAATTGGACTATTGGAAAATTCTTTAGCCGTTGAGGCCTCGGGGACAGGGTTGAATCAGGATTTAATGTCTAGTGCAGAATCACCTGAGGCGATTTAAGTCCACCGTAAAACAGCATCCAAGCAACGTGGGGCAACAGCAGGCTGAAACTGGGCTGACCACCGAAGGGAGGTAACATAATGCAGAAGGGGGGGGGGGGGGAACCCCGGAATAAAAAGAAGGTTGAATTAGATTTTAGTGCAGAATTGCTTGGAGGACACCGCGGTGAGCGTGGATTAAAAGGAGAGTGCAGAAAAGGGCCATCATTACAAATCAGGAGGTCCCCAGTTTTAAATCCCATTTCTGCTATGAATTTGCTAGGTAGGCCGAGGCCAGCCACTTTTGTCCTCATCCTCCCCTGCCCACCCCCCACTGCCGTTTACATTACCAGGATGATGACGGCATGGTGATATATAGGTACTTTGTTGATTTTAAGGATTCTTAACTATTTTGTATAAAAAGCAGCTATTTTGATTTTATTTATTTATATATTGTGTTTCTATCCCGCCCTCCCCGCGAACGGGCTCAGGGCGGCGTACATTTATTTATTTATTTATCTGCTCAACACAGAAATGATCTTCCAATCACATTGAAGATGGCATCCTGTAGATGGACACAAGTCCCAATTCAGTCGTATCTGTCTTGTACGTTACTGTGGCTCGATCTCCATATGGGCCAACCAACTAACAATAATAGTTGGTGGTAGTGGTGGGCGGCTCCTGACTAGTTGATGCCACCTGTAGTGCCAGCTGTGAATAATGTGTATGAGGGCTACCGTCGCCATGCATGAGTGGAAAGCGCATCTCTGCATTCACCTGGGTTTGGGGGGGGGGGATATTGGAGCATTGGAACATTTGAAGCCGCCGTATACTGAACCAGACCCTCGGTCCATCACAGTCAGTATTGTCTATTCAGACTGGCAGCTGCTTTCCTGGGTCTCAGGCAGAGGTCTTTTACATCCCCTACTGTCTGGTTCTTTTACCTGGAGATGCCAGGGATTGAACCTGGGACCTTCTGCGTGCCAAGCAGATGCTCTGCTACTGAGCCACGGCCCCTCCTCAGATTTCTTTCCGATGGCTGCCATTGTATCTCCATGGGATGCTTCTCTGAAAGATTCTAACCTTGAGGAGGCATGGGAACTTGTCCCTGGAAGTACAAAGCTCAAAAGATGCTTAGCATGTGCGGTTCTCATCCAGTGTGGTTCGAGTGACTTAAAGACAGATAAATCCAGGTGGTCAGCCGTGTTGGTCTGAAGCAGTAGAACAAATTTAGCGTCCAATGGCTCCTTTAAGACCAGCAAAGGTTTATTCAAGGTATGAGCTTGCAGGCAAGGTTCAAACGTATAGCCAGAGAACGAACAACAAATTAACATGCAACATGATGATGATCAAGGTACCCAAAGCTGACACTAACAAGGTTATAAGGTCAACAGTTGTAAAGCAATAAATATGTCAAACTAGCAGATAAATATCTAAAGGTGTCTTTTCTAATTGTGGGAAGTGTCTGGGAATCTTCATTCTCTCCTCTCAGGCATGGAGGGCACTTAGCAGCATTTTTTGAGGGGGATGTTGTGTCATGTCAGCAGACATCCTGAGATCACTCACATTACATTCAGTAAAGAATGACACTAAAATACAGTAAAATACAGAGGACTCTTGTTGAGAATACATATGTATTCTTGTTGAGAATACATACACAAGTCCTTCTTGTTGAGAATACATATGTGAGGCCTAAATGAGTTAGCATATGTAATGAGATAAAAAAAACCCAATATCCCTGTTGAGTCCTGGGGAAGTTTTTGTTCCAAGTGTTGTAATAACTTGTAATTCAGCAATTTCACTTTCCATTCTGTTTCTGAAGTTCCTTTGCAATAAAACAGCTCTTTTGAGGTCACCCATCGAATGTCCTGGAAGGTTGAAGTTTTCCCCTTCTTTAAGTGTTCCCGTACTTTAATCAATGCAGTAATTCTTTACTGAATGTATGCAAGGGATATCAGGACGTCTGCTGACATAACAGCATTTTTGGAAGGGGATGTTGTGTTAAGTGCCCTCCATGCCTGAGAGGAGAGAATTGCTAAAGTGTTAATGACAGATAGTTGTCTAAAAGAGAATTTGTTAAATCTGTGTGTCCATTAATGAACTGAACTTGAAGCCTTCTGTCAATAGGGTTCTGACTATTAACATTTTTTTATTACAAGTGAGGAGATAATGGACGATTTGGTGCTAAATGTTTTTTGCTTGGGGCATCCCATCTTTGAATCCAAGATGTTTTGATGTTTTTTGAATAACTGATATTATATATTATCCCCTTCACCCTATGCAGATGAAGCTGGAAATGGGTAGATCCTGGGCACAGGAGAAATTTGGTGTCACACCAGCCTCCCCCTCCTCTCCCTCTCCTTTGCTTGATGCCTCTTGATTGGTTGTCACATTTCAATATGGCAGCTAGATAAAGTTGCTCAGGATTTACAGTGTGAGAGTTATTCTGAAGGAGATGGAGTAATAGGGGGCCCAGTGTGATTCAGAGCACAGTGAATTATTGTGATAACATTGTCGGAGAGGTACTGTTTGGTCATGAGTGTTGTATGCATTCAATCTGCCAATAACATTACTCTTCAGTCAAGTCTGCTTGAGGAGTTAGCGAGCTCAAAAATGACAAGAGGCAAAGATAAAGTAGTTTCTGTCTTCTGAAGAATTACTGTAAATGATACCCTAGGTCTCAGTTTTTATTTTCCATCGATGGCTCTTGTGTCAAAACTGATATCTATCTCTGCGAAACAGCAGGATTGCTTGGCTTTCATGAAAATTTACCTGGCGTTTGCCCTTGCATAGAGTCTGCGCTTGCATAATTTATAAAGTATCAATTTGGAAACAAGGGCTTGGCTGCGAGTGTTTCATGGAAATGACTTGAAATAGGTTCACTTCTTCCGTAAATTGCTCATATAGGCAGAAGTGGAGGGCTTCTCAAATTAAGCTGGTTGTCTGAAAACAAAGCAGCACGCTCTCGTTGGCTTTTACAGTACTCCTTCTCCCGTAGAATGAGAAATATATCTTTTGGGCTCCCTATTATCGTTACTGCTGTAGGTGGTATTATCTGTTGGTTGGGGACATCCCTGGGCACTTGCTGAAGGATTCACAGATGACCTTCAGGTCTTCTCTTCAATTGTGATGGTCTGTTGCATTTGATAAAAGTCAAACATTTCAACCTTGTATCAGCAATTTATGCAATCCTTTTATGCGCATTGGAGCAGCCTGAACAGCCCAGACTAGCCCAAGCTCATCACAGTTTGGAAGCGAAGCAGGGGCCGGCTCTGGTCAGTCCTGGGATGGGAGACCCCCAAGGAAGACCAGGGTTGCTGTGTAGAAGGTGCAGTGGCAAAACCCCATCTGCTCATCTTGCCTTGGAAACTGCATGGCGGGGGGCACCATAGGTTGGTCACGACTTGACAGCACTCGTTATTTATTTGAATGGAGTCAGGATTGGAGAATTCCCTGTGACTGGCTGCCCGTAGTCCTTGGAACGTGATGTAATACGTCTTTATGCATATAAGCCAGGTTCCGTGTACATATTTGCAGACGCAGTTCCCCAGCACAGTCTAACAGCCAAGGTTGCATGTAAGTAAAGGTAAAGGTTCCCTTGCTTGAAAGCCAGTCGAATCCGACTCTAGGGTTGCGGTGCTCATCTCCGTTTCCAAGCCGAAGAGCCAGCGCTGTCCAAAGACGTCTCCGTGGTCATGTGGCCGGCATGACTAAACACCAAGGCACACGGAACGCTGTTACCTTCCCACCTAAGTGGTCCCTATTTATCTACTTGCAATTTCTTGCTTTCGAACTGCTAGGTTGGCAGGAGCTGGAACTAGAGATGGGAGCTCACTCCATCATGCGGCACCCGGGTCTTGAACTGCTGAACTACCGACCTTCCACAGCCTGCAGTTCAGCGTCTTAACCACTTGAGCCACCGCAGCTCCTGTGTCCTCTAGGCATCCCTTAATATGTGGGATTCCCCAGGGGACACTTCTCTCCCTGATGTTTTTTAACTTCTGTATGCATCCCCTTGCCCAGCTGGCATGAATTTTCGAGCTTGGGTGTCATCAATATGTTGATGACAGCCAGCCGTATCTGTTCTTGGATGGCCACCTAGATGCCGCCCCACAAAATCTTGCCGCTGGTCTGGGGGCCATGGTGGGGTGGTTAAAAAAGTGCAGACTGAGACTGAATCTTCCTAAGATGGAGGTTCTGTGGCTCTTGACAGGGCACCGTTGACACTAGCACAGACTGTCAAGAGTTTGGCCGTGCTCCCCTGCTAACTGGGCAAAGAGGCACCTTTGCAGTGGTGTCCCTCTGAAATCTGGCAGGGGCAGAGCAACTCTCCCTATTCATCCCAGCGCAGTCCCTGTGGCGGTTGCTGGTTCATGCTGGGGGGACAAGAGGAAAAAAAGAGAAGAGAAGAAAAAGTGTTTGGGATGCCTCCCTGGCTATGGAGGCCCAAGTGACACATGTTGCCATGCTGGCGTTTTTTAATCTCTCCCAGGCTCGGCAACTGGTCCCTTTTCTTGTTGCACCCTGACCTAGCCACAGTAATCGCATAACAGTCACACAGCCTTGTGCGGCGCCAGCTGCACTGACTTCCAGTAGAACTCAGAGTCAAGTTCAAGGTTTTGGGATTGACCTTTAAGGCCTTAAGTGGTCAGGATACCAGTATATCTGCGAGACCGTCTCCTCTGGTATGTCCCGGGGAGAGCGTTATGCTCTCTGCAGAGCAATTGACTGGTGGTCCCTGGCCCGAAAGACATCTGGCTGTCCTCGACCAGGGCCAGGGCTTTCTTAGTCCTGCCCCCGACCCGGTGGAGTTCTCTGCCAAACACCACCAGGGCCCTTATGCTGTGCCGCAGGGCCTGTAAGGCGGAGATGTTCCGTCAAGCTTTCGGTTGAGGACAGCAGCGGTTTCCCCTGTAGCTGGCACCCTCTCCAGATAATTTTGTCCCCCCTTCTTCCCTGCCTACGAGTTGGCTGGGTAGTCTGTAATGGGGGGGGGGGGGTAGTGCAGCAACTTGGGGTTTTTACTGGTATTTAAGGAGCTGTGGTGGCTCAAGTGGTTAAGATGCTGAACTGCAGGCTGTGGAAGGTCAGTAGTTCAGCAGTTCGAGACCCGAGTTGCCGCATGACAGAGTGAGCTCCCGTCTCTAGTTCCAGCTCCTGCCAACCTAGCAGTTCGAAAGCAAGAAATTGCAAGTAGATAAATAGGTACCCCTTCGGTGGGAAGGTAACAGCGTTCCGTGCGCCTTGGTGTTTAGTCATGCCAGCCCCATGACCACGGAAACGTCTTCGGACAGCGCTGGCTCTTCGGCTGTGAAACAGAGATGAGCACCGCAACCGTAGAGTCGGACTCGACTGGCTTTCGAGCAAGGGAAACCTTTACCTTTACTATTAATGTATTTTGTCTTTATGGTGATGTTTTTATTCATTGTTGTACATTGCCCAGAGCCCTGCGGTAGCAGGGATGGGCAATTCAGAAATCTAATAAATAATAATAAATATTTTTGATCAGATCCATTCTTTCTTTCAAGTATTTTTATTCTGCCATTCTTCCAAGGAGCTAAGGAAGGAATTTCTTCTGTAGTTTTGTTCGCCCAAGCATTATGGCTACATTCCTAAGTTCACTTAACTGGGAGTAAGCTCTAGTGAATAACCTTAAGACTTACTTTCAAGAAGACCTGCTTAGGATAGCTCCCCATGGTTAGGCATTGAGTAGCATTGTGGGTAATTCCTTTATGATGGTTGATGTCTTCTCCCATGACCTTTCTTAGTGTCCCGGCTTCCTTTAATCGTTATTTTTTTAAAAAAAATAAATAAAAATCTGAACAATTAGAGCTTAATCCCTTGGCATTTATTGCTGCAGATGCAAACTGTTGGGTTTCCTGCCTGCTGTCATCCACATAGCCTGATCTGAAGACTGCATAAGCAAATTAACCTAATAGGAGAGTAACAGAAAGGTGTGAGGAGTTACAGTTTAAATTAAAAAAATGCAATTAGGTGGTTTAATCGGTTCACTGGACTGACCATTCCACTGGTGTCTTTTTGTGTATTGGTTTTTCATTTGGCAAAATGCTCATTTTTAGATGATTCATGACTTTTTTTTTTAACATTGCAGATCATGAATCGGTTCAGTGGTGTTATGACAACTTCATTAACTACCAGTCCCTGATGTCTGCAGACAACATACGCCAGCAGCTGTCACGAATCATGGACAGATTTAATTTGCCACGTCGAAGCACAGACGTCACAAGCAGAGACTATTACATCAATATAAGGAAAGCATTGGTTACTGGTTACTTTATGCAGGTACGCGTGCACATAAAATGCAGGGGAGTCTCCAGTTCTGTACGCTTCGACAGTATCAAAAGAAGCTGTGTATCGCTTGGCCGTGATTTTATGTAGGCTAATCATTGGACAGCTCCGACAAATTGGTAAACAACCAGAGACATTGCAGCATTAGAAAAGAGCAGGAGTCCAATAGCACCTTAAAGACTAATAAAATTTGCAGCAGGAGAGGATCTTTTGTAAGTCACTTTTGTAAGTCACTGCCAGTGTTTCCTCTAAGCCGAGTTAGTGTGAGCTAGCTCACAGTTTTTTAGCCTCCTGCTCACACATTGTTTATCTTAGCTCAGGAAGGATGGCTCTAGAACAAACTAGTTTATGCAGCAGCCAAATCAGTTGCTCACAACTTTAATGCCAGTAGCTCAGAAAGTAGAGTTTTTGCTCACAAGACTGCGAAGACTTGGAGCATTCTCTTCTTCTTCTCTGCTGCTACAGACAGACTAACACGGCTACCCATCTTGATCTAGAACAGGGGTGGCCAAACTTGCTCAGTGTAAGAGCCACATAGAATAGATGTCAGATGTCCGAGAGCTGCAACACATGAATGAATGTTATACACACATTTTTATTTAAAAATATGAAAATTTGCTTTTTTTTATTAACATTAAATGAGTCTGCCAAAAACAAAAACAAAAGGGGTAAAAACAGATATTGATAATGATGTTTATTTGTCTAAGAGAGCGAGAAAAAGAGAGAGGTTGGAAAGAAAGAATGAACGGTGGAGAGAGAGAGAGAAACAAAGAAAGCAAATAGACGGGAGGGAGAAAAAGCACGCCTCCCCTTCGCTTCCCCAGCTGCCCTGCCAGGAGCCGCACAATATTTGTGAGAGCTGCATGTGGCTCCCGAGCTGCAGTTTGGCCACCCCCGATCAGGCATCTTAAAACCACATGTTTTTTTCAGAGCCTTCCCTCTACAGTTTAGATTGCAGAGACCCTCGTCCTTTTTGTTGTTGTTCTGAAGTACTTTGCATGTTAATGGAGACCATAATAATCAGACTTTGTTTAAGTGACACAGAATGCTTTTGTGTACTGGTAGTTGTCCCCTTGAGTAGTCTGTATGAAGGGGGTAGGGGTTGATAAATGGTTTCCTGAGTTGGGGAAAGAAGATTTTGGAAACAATTATTAATCTGGTAGAAATAAAATCATTTTGGAGACACGGTAGTATGTATGATAGTGAATGTATATTAAATCTGGACATATTTGCTTTAATTCTTCCTTTATGAGTTGAAATCCACAAGGTAGATATATTCTTTAGCAGTTGGGCCTTTGTTGTATTAACAAATTGACCAAAGTGAATGGAGTATATTTGTTAAAGGCCACGGTACAGCAAAGTTAGGAGGTGGCCTGTCATCGTAAAAAGGTACAACTCCAAGGAGCAGTGAGGGAGAGACTGATGGCTGATTCTGACAAACACTGGCTGAAAACTCTTTCTTTATATACTTGTGTGCATTTAAGTGGATTTATACATGATTCCTACAATTCTCCTCTTTCCCCTTAGAGGGAAAAGATTTGGAAAATTGGAGGTGCTCCTGTGCTCCAGCCACAATCGTTTTGGGGGGAGGGGGGGCACAGTCGAATGCTGCATGGTGCTTATGCAGTTCTCAACCAGTGCTCTGAGAAACTGGCCTTGAATACCATGACCAGGGCTGTACAGGGAATAGTGGACAAGCACTTCAGCTGGGTTCTCCCTCTCTAGCCGTGGTATAGCCTTCCTCCCCTATACTTTGTAAATTGCTTTTATTCTCCCACCTGGGATCACAAGAGCTTGTTGCGTGTCCTTACGATGCTTCACTGTGCATGTGGAGTATTGACTGATGTTCTTCAAGGACTGCAGGGAATGCCCTTCTAGAGGGTGCCCCGGTCTTAAGGAGCGGGTTTTTGGCGCACTCCAGAGCCTGCTGTCCTTTGACTCACAGCCTAGACCTCGTCTTCAGTGTTAGCACTCTTACCACTGAGATTGTATCACAACTTTTGAGGTCAGTATTTTTCAGGGAAAAATATAGAAAGTGTCCTGTTCCAGTTTAGAACACTTTTAAAAATTAAACAAATGAACTTCAGACCTTTTCACACTCCTCTTGAGTTAGACTTCTTTGTATCTTAGGGCATGTGAATCTCTTGAGGCTTTTACCCTTAAGTGACTCTTTCCTGTTTTTCTCTCTCTCTGTTTCTATAATTGTGCAGCAGGTGGGATCAGGCATAAAACCTGTATGGTGTTATAATAATTGGAAATTTAACTCCCATTTTATAAAACATTCACTGTGAAAAAGAAAAGTCACCAAACAGCTGGCTTTCTTTGAGGCTAGAGGCTCTCGAGGTGCTTTTGTGGCCCTCTGTCTCCAGGATCACTTGTTTCTGATACTGGTGCTGGCTGAGACTTGAAATTGTCCGAGATTCAGAGGTTTTCTATCTACAAGGAGCAGGAGTTCCCTCTCAATCACTTCAGTAAAGAAAGCAGAACCATGTATACATTGTTTCATGACAGGATGGGCACACACCGGCTGACGAACCAAAGTTTGGGTCAGGTCGGAGTTTGCGAACTGAGGTTTGTGAACTGATGAACCACCACAAACGTCTCTGAAGTGGGGGTGGGGAGTTCGCGGTGGTTCGGACCCTTCATGAAGAACAGAATGCTAGTCTTGCATTCTGCTCTTCACAAGAAACAGCTGAGGGAGCTCCCCGCCACTCAGCTGTTCAGTTTAAATGGCTCAGAGCCACTTAAAGCAATGGCTGAGAGGCAGGGAGAACTCTCCTTGCTACGCACCTCTCCGTGCCATCTCAGCTGCGGGCTCCCTCATGCAGCCTGATTTAAAAGGGCTGCAGGAGGGTGCCTAAGTCTGCTGAGCTGGTGGGGAGACCTGTGCAACCAGGAGAGAGAGAGATGGGAAGCGCCTTTTCCATGCGATCCCATTTCCCTGGCTGCGCAGCAAGGAGAGAGGGAGATGGGAAGCATCTTCCCAGGTGATCCTACCCCCCCCCCTTCTCTTGGCCAGGGCAAGCCTCAGCTGGGAGTAAAATGGAAGGGAATCCCTTTCAGGGTGACTCCCCACCTCCTTTCTCCCAGGCACGGCTAGCTGCTGCCCAGAGAAACGGGGAACCAGACTTCCTGGAGTCATTTGGCTTGGCTTGGGGTTTGGTTTGGAGGCCGTGTTGAACCCCAAAACAAACCATATCATCTTTTTTAGGTTCATGTCCCTCCCAATTTCATGTGCATGCATCTGCTTCCTCCTATGAAAGGAGGGGCAAAGCCTGTGCAAGAGAGAGTCCTGGCTTTGGGAAGGGGTACTAGCCCTTTTAGCTGATGCATAAAATATTGCTTCTCTTTTGGGGATTTACCCTTTCCCTCAGTTTCATTTCCCCCACTTAATGGGGCCCTTTATTATGAAATCTTGGGGTGGGTGAGTGTTATTGCTTATTAGAAAAATAAATGACAGTGTACTTAAATTCCTTTAAGATTATTTTAAGGTATTGTTTCTAATGTCTTTTACTCTAGGTGGCACATTTGGAACGGACAGGACACTATCTAACAGTGAAAGACAACCAGGTTGTGCAGTTGCATCCTTCCACAGTTCTCGATCACAAACCTGAATGGGTGCTTTACAATGAATTCGTTCTTACCACAAAGAACTACATACGCACTTGTACAGACATCAAACCAGAATGGTAAGCTTTGTTGTTGTTGTTGTTGAAACTTGTATTTACAGTGCAATGAATCCTAACCGTATTTTCTGCTTTTTACTACTTCTCCTATCTAGTTTTCACTAGTTATTCGTGCCTCCATGTTGTTTCGGGGGAGGGGGGTGTCCATTGGCCTCAGGAGTTCACTTATATAGAGAGAATTCCTGCAAAATTGGAGGGGAGTTCCCCCCTCCCCCGCCGAGGATTGGAGTTTGGGGAGCAGTAGGGGGGAGCATGTGAACTATTTTATATTTTGAAATGAGGGTAATGCTGCTTAAGACAAGGTTATTCTTACTTGGCACAGTATGAAAATGTCTGAGTACTTTTTCAATTTTTCCAGTGGAAATCAGAAATTTTGGGGAGCCCTAAAAATCTATTTTTCTCCTTTTGAAATGAGTGAAATGTTTATGATAAGTTTTTATTCAAAAGGCATGATAGAAAATTCTTTATAAAACATAAACTACGGCATTCTGTAGATAAATACAGCGCATTTTCAGTAATGTGTTCATTGTTTGAATAATTCAGGTAACAATATAGTATAATATATTTACTGATAATACATTATTAAAATTCAGTGTTTTCACTGCAATACATAGCTTGGTATACAAATGTGCTGGAAGTTCTGGTATACTTCGTGATTCAGATTGTTTGAGAGTGCTTCTGTCTAAATAATACCATTTCTGTGTTTACTACAGAATTTATTTTCAGTCTTCTATTTTTACTTTTTCTGATGGCACAGAACTAAGATATATGTGCTAAGGTAGCATAGAGTGCAGCAGATTGAAGCTCTGGGTACTGGGTATATTTGCATTTTTTTTCTTATAGAAAACTAAGGTATTAATACTTTAAAATGTCATCAATATGCCAGATAGCACAATTTTATATCCAGAATTATAACTGATGCGTTTTATGTTGTTACACTGGTAAAATAAGCTTAGGTACGATAGAAGTAAATACAGCACATATATTGATTTTCCTCAAAATTTCTGTTATTTCCGGAAGCGAACAAGCCCTGGGGAAAAACGTTTCTCCCCCATGGCTTCCAAATTTCCATAAATTTCACCTCTCTGCTAATATGAGCTCCTGCTACAATAATCCTAGATATAATCCGAGCCAACATGCCTTGACTAGAAAAGAGCAAGAGTCCAGTGGCACCTTAAAGACTAACAAAAACTTTGGCAGAGTATGAGCTTTTGTGAGTCACTGCTCACTTCTTCAGATACCCTGCCAAAAATTCGGTTAGCCTTTAAGGAGCTACTGGACTCTTGCTCTTTTCTACTGCTACAAACAAGACAAACACACCTTGATCTATGCCTTGACTAATATGACTTAAAAATACATATTCACACCTGCTTTTGCAAGTGTTTTCTGGAAGCGTTAGGGCCAATTTTTTTTGGAAAAAAGCAAATAAACTTGGGAAAGTGGCAGATGTGCCATCCCCGCTGCAAGGCCTGTCCTTTCTGAGGGTTGGATCCAACCAACTCATTCACTCAGTCGATGTCCTTCCTGTGGTACTTATCCCACAAATGCGCATGCAGCTCCCAGAATCACCAGCAGGGTATTTGTAGGAGTCAAAGAGTATTCCCCCCCCTCCCAACTTTGCATGTTCACAGGATTCAAAAGTCCCTCTTAACAACCATTGGCAATTGTTATAGGAGTTCTGCTTTGATCCTTTGTAAAGGTAAAGGTAAAGGTTCCCTTGCTCGAAAGCCAGTCGAGTCCGACTCTAGGGTTGCGGTGCTCATCTCCATTTCAAAGCCGAAGAGCCAGCGCTGTGTGAAGACGTTTCTGTGGTCATGTGGCCGGAATGACTAAACACCAAGGCGCACGGAACGCTGTGACCTTCCCACCGAAGTGGTACCTATTTATCTACTTGCAATTTCTTGCTTTCGAACTGCTAGGTTGGCAGGAGCTGGAAAGAGAAATGGGAGCTCACTCCATCATGCGGCACCCGGGTCTCGAACTGCTGAACTACTGACCTTCCACAGCCTGCAGTTCAGTGTCTTAACCAATTGAGCCACCGCAGCTCCTTTGATCCTTTGAGAAAGCCGTTATTTTGTAGCTTTGTAACTTTCAGAATAGAAACTTCTAAACTTGGAGGTGCCTCTTATTTTGAAGACATCCAGTGTATTTTCAGTGGCTTTCTTTTTATACACAAGGTAGATTTCCATATTTCGAGGCATTATTAAATAGATTGATCATCTAATTATCCTAAGTAGCTACTAATTGGGCCAGTGCTATCGCCCGCGTGATGTTGAGATCTGTGCCTAAGTGACAAAACCTTTCTTTCTTTGGCAGGTTGGTGAAAATTGCCCCTCAATATTATGACATGAGCAATTTCCCACAGTGTGAAGCAAAGAGACAGTTGGACCGCATCATTGCCAAACTTCAGTCCAAGGAATACACACAGTACTGAATTTATTATTTCAACTGAAGTTGCTCAGAGAACAGCTTTAAACAATGAAATTGAACTCTTTTTAAGTTCCAAGTTGTGCTCTTTGCTTTGGTTCAATAATGGCCTTTATTTGGAAGCTTTTTTATTTTATTTTATTTTTCCTTTACAGTAAATATTCCATTCTGATTTCATAAATTAAACATTTATGCCTCCCTTTTTGTGTTCACACTGTAGCTCATACTGGAAAAGCTGATCAATGTTTTGCAGTTTATTGAAAGTAGTTCTATATATATATAATAACAATGTTGCAAGCATTTCTTTAGAAATGGTTGAAAATGCTTCTAAAATGTGATTATCGACCATGGTATGCATGATCGTTGTAATTGTTGACATTCCTTTTAGAAGTTGTGAAATGTTACAACTCGTGCTTATGTAGACACAATCTTCAGCTTCAGTGCTACGGTACTGACTTCAATAAAGTCTATTTATACTAATTTGTGGGATATTAAATTAGTATTTCTGTTTGTTTGGTCAAGAAACGAAGAGAATTCTCTTTTTGCCTGAAATCAGTGGTGTGGTCTGTTTCAGATTATTATGTTCAACTCGTTCAGATAATTAACGAAGGGAACTAGGAAAATTGCTGATTTAGTAAATACATATGATTGTTACGTGTGCGGTGCTATATCCCATGCTTAAATCTTTTAAACCACCCCAGAAAAAGAACCAAGACAGCCTCAAGCTCTGATCAAGGACTCAGTGCTAGGTGGGGAAGGTTCCAGGGGTATGGCATCTGAAGTCTGCTCTGGTGAAGCAAATCGACCTGTGCATTTCTTTGGATTTTCTCCCTCTGTTAGCTTTGTTAGGGCAGCGTGTATATGCAGAATTGTGTATTTACTTGATATCTGCAGCAACATACCTCCCTAGAGTTTGCCCACCAAACCTCTCCTTAAGAAAGGATCCCCAGTATCTGAATTTTTTTGAAAGGTGTTCCTTTTAAAATTGTCATTGCCAAATACAGGCTGCGACAGGATTATTCCCATAGATCCAGAGATTGTTTATCACAAATGTGTAAAGTTGCTATTAAGAAATGGACTAGCTGTTTGCTTTCAGAGAAATAAATTAAGGGCCATGATCTGGATGTGTATTTGCTAACATGTGGCTAAAATGCACAGTTGTGATGTGAATACAGGAGAGATGCAAGACTGTTCTGGTACCAACCTCTGATTTGTCTAATGGGCTTGTGGTCAAATGGTATGTTGCCACTGAAAGCGGCATTTGTGTGCGGTCTTAGTGCCCAAATCTTAATGAATATGATTTCAGACAGACAAGCAAAACAATTAAAACCATAAACAATCTCAATAAGCTGAGGGCTTCCCGTCTCCAGGAGTATTTATTAAAATATCTATTACAAGTTAACCATTGCAATCAAATGAGTGTACAATTACTGATGAGAAATAGTGCAAACACTGTGGAGACCTGTGTGTGTGTGTGTGTGATCTCCTGAGAAAGAAAGAGTTGTGTTTGTAAAGACCAGTATGTTTCTGTTATCTCCCGTTGTTTTTTTTAGTGCTGCAGTTGATTTTCTTACGTAATTTGCCAAATGCAATAGGGCAGGGGCAATGTAACTTTTATTTTACTCTCACTGTCTCTAAGAATAGGAGTAGTTGGAGGGCCCACTTAGATTAAATTAGGCAACCACTTTCATATTAAAGTGCAGGGGGGGGGGTCTGTGTTTACCTAAAAAGGAGAGCACGAGGGATATTCAGTGTCCTCACATGTACACACTTCTTCTTTTACCTCACTATACATCATTACTTCAATTTGGCACTGAAAGAGAGCTGGAAAAAGGGCTTCTATGATAGACTGATTTCACTTCCCTCCCTCAGATGTTAATTTTTCCCCTCTCTTTTTATGCTTCCTCACCGACTGAGCAGCCCTGGTAATGTATTTCTTTCTCCCCTGAAGATTTTTTGGCTGTCCCACCCTGTCAGCAATATATATTTTTGACTATTTGCTCAGCCCAGGAACCTGAGGGAAGGAATAGGATTGCTCTTTAACTTAAACCCTTGAAAATGGCACTTGGGATGCTTCTAAAAGTCAAAAATAATAGACGGTTTTATTTAACATTGAGGGGAAAGGTCAGGTGAAATCAGGGGTTGAAATTACTGAGGTAAAACTAGTACAAGCACAGACTTTTGATCTTATATAGCAGGCTAATGAGAGGTTCTTTGTTTACAGTTACAGTTACAGATCTTAATACTGAGAGACTTTTGTTCCAGTGTTTTCCCTAGGGGTGTGCAGTGGGTAAAAATAATTTTTTTAGATTCAGGTATAATAAAGCCAATTTTGGGGGGAATTCCCGAATATACCTGAATACCAGTATTCTACTGGTACCTGAAAATTTTCTACAATTACAAATCAACAATCCCAGAAATATAACTCACAGAAAAAACAATTTTAAAAATACTGCAACAGGCGCAAAAGCACAAACCAGAAATAACCAGAAAGAGAGGCCCAAGAGAGCTTGCCAACCCCCCCCCCCCAAAAAAAAACAACAACCCAGGAAGAGGCCTGAGAGGCCCTAAAAGGCTACCCACCACCACCACACCAACCCCAGGCGCCAAACCCACCAACCCACAACAAAATAAGAAAAGGTTTTTAAAAGTGGCCCTAATATAAGTCAAACCAGTGATGTCTTCTTCTCTTCAGTCTTCTTCTGTTGTCTTGATCTTAAGTAGTACAAGTCAGCAGCAGCAGAAAGCAGGCTCAGAGCAGTGGCTGAAGCAGAAGCCAGCCACACAGTCTCCAACCCAGCCTCTCTCAAAAGCAGGAACAGGAATGGAGTTAGCCAGCCAGAGACCCCTGCTTTTATGCTCTCTGGGCATAAGGATTTCAAAAAGGAACAAACTTCTGTGATTGGCCAGAGAGCAGTATGCCAAATCCTATTGGCCAGTGCCTCCTCCCTAGGAAAGGAGCAAGCTAGTAGTTGGGCTTCAACAAATGAAGCCAGCAGCAACAACAGCAGCCTTGCAAAAAGTTGCAAACTGCAATGGCATTTGCTAATGCATTGCAGTGATTAGCTGTCTGCAAGGTCCCTCTTCCCCCTCCCTCTTGGGAAGCAGAGCAAAAGGCAGGAAAGCGGCAAAAACAGTGGGGGAAAGAAGGTGAGTGGAGCCTTTTAAAGTTTAAAGCCGCCCAGAGCCCATTTTCAGTAAAGCTAAAAGCCAGAAATAACCAAAAGTTTTCGGGGTTTTTGGCATTCAGTATTTGGCAGTTGAATCGGTTCAGGGGAGCTGGTTCAGTATGCCGAATAGCCGAAAAATGCCAAAAAAGTTTTTCTGGGATTTTTTCCGGTTCAGCTCTACCGAATGCACACCCCTAGTTTCCCCAAACACTCTAGGTCACTTTATTTGAGTAATCACTGAGTCTTTTGGTGCCCAGAAGGCTGGTACCCTCTTCCCAGTAACCAAACCCCTGCTCTTGGAACACCAGAAATCTTCTTGAGTTGTTCACTGACTTTTTAAAGGTATCTACAGGCAGTTCCTAATCACACCAGATCAAGGATCTCTGTACTCCTCAGAGATAACTCTCCCTGTTTGACTGGGTAGGGAATTTTCTTCTCTCCCAAGAAGATCTATCTCCTTTCCTTTGACCTGAGTTGGGAGTCTTCTTTACTACCCAAACTTCCTTGCCAACCGGCCCCCCCCCCCAGTTTTCTGTCTCTGTTCAGACTGCTCTCAGCTAATGCTGAATTCAGCACTAAACCCCTTTTCTGTCAGGGCTATTCTCAGTCAAGGCAGAAATCTGACTGAATCTCTCCTCAGCATGCAGCTCTCTCACCCCCAAATCTCTTTCCAACCCGCCCCCCCCCCCAGTTTTCTGTCTCTGTTCAGACTGCTCTCAGCTAATGCTGAATTCAGCACTAAACCCCTTTTCTGTCAGGGCTATTCTCAGTCAAGGCAGAAATCTGACTGAATCTCTCCTCAGCATGCAGCTCTCTCAAGACTTTTTCTGCTCAGCGGATGCTAACCAATCAGATTGCTTAGAGCGGCCTGTCACTCAAGTCTCTCTGGCTCTGTGAAGAATTAACCCTTCACAGTCCTTTAGTTGTTGGTACAGCACTTCTAAGCCTCTTAAACATCATGCTTCAAATAATGGAGTTCAACTAGATATCAAAGGGGAAGGGGGTTCTTGCTCCCTCAGCCCTAAATTTAGTAGTGTAAAGACTGCCGGCCGTTGGATGATCTGCAAATACAATTAACAGACTTCCTCCTGAATTATTTCTGTGCATGCGCTTGCTTACCCACGGACTCCCCTCCACCATTCTGTATATGCCTGTCATGCCATGCCTACTGTATCACACCTAACTGGACCCTGTAGATCTTTTAAAATACCTAGCTTTCAGAAAAATATTAGACGGAAACGAATTTCGTATCCGCAGTTAATCGGTGAATTACAGCTACAAGATCACAAAATGCAAGGATTCTAGTTAAGGACGAGAACAGTCGGAAGAACATAATTATGGAAGGATATATACTTCTTCACTGTACAAGTGAGCCTGTAAACCAGTTCAGAAGAGAGAAATTTGTTTTAATTTTGGCATATATACCCAACTGCATACTGATCTTTATCTGATTGCAATCTGTGGCATTAAAAGAGGTGTGTAGATGATTTTATGGAGCTACAGGGAAGAATGTCGAGCAGTATCGAGAGGCACACTGACAGGTTATTGAGGCAGGTTTGGTAAAGTCAGTAATTATACAGAGAACCATTGTCTGCAATGAACTGGTTGTCTCTTAAAAGCTCGCTTGCTCCCAGCTGCCTGAAAAGACGTTGAGGGAGGTGTTAATTTATAAGTTCATAGATGGCCTGTACTCTAAATCAAATATGCATTGCTACAAAGACAATTTGCCTCGATTGTGGATTGCGACATGGGACTTCTAAAGTACTTTTCAGCAGCGCTACCATTCCTTCAGAAATCAAATAGTCTCATGCTGTTGGCATCTTTTCTCATGCTGTTAGTATTAGTATTTGGAGTGCGTCTGTAATTCTGAAGCTGCCACAGTAATGCAGTTCATGGCTACATAGTGCAAACACATCTTTGTATTGACCTGGTTTGTTGTATATTCACTGTTGGAGGCAGGCTGCTCACTGGCTGCAAGTGGCCCTTGGGAATTCTAACATTCGCTTTATAGATATTTGGAATGTCCTGGTTCAATGGCAGTGCCTGTGTTTACTGTGCGACGTACAGTAAATATGTGAACTGTGCCGAGCTTCAAATGGGGTGGAACTTCTTGGACAGGCATTTTGCGTTTGTATTGTTTGGCTTACAGGGCCAAGGGTAAATGTCCCTTCCCTACAAGGGAGCAAACTGCCTACTCCTATGGCTGGTAGAGACAGGTGAATTATTTTGAAGACGTGTGTGTATATACACTCACATTCTGTGCAATGAGATTCAATATTGCAGGATGAGTTAGCCATATGGTATAAACAGTGAAGTGTAGTCCTAAGGTACTGGGCACCATTTTCCACATCCACCTGCTTCTCAAATGACTCCTGCATGCTTGACATTGAACCTGTGTGTGTCATGGTGAGTTTTGAGTAGTGGGAAGGGGTGGGTATACTTGTTCTTCATTGGCCAGGTCTACCAATATATTGGAAAGGGGTGGGTAGACCTGTTCTCTGGAGGCCATGTCTACCAATATATTGGAAAGGGGTGGGTGAAATTTGACTTCATTCCTTTTCCTCTTGTAATGTTTAAATTATTCTTGAAATATAGTTTAAATATTGTTTTAAAAGAATTTATTCTGAGCTTTTTACAAGGTTATAGAAGTACTCTTCTAAAAAAACCAATTTACGCGATAGTCAAAGGTAGACTCGCTCACCACTTTAATGCTACTAGCTTTTTTCGCTCACAAGGTAGAATTTCCGCTTACAGCACTGTAGAGTTTAGAGGGAAGGTTGGTTGTGAATCCTCTGTGAGCGGGTCATGGGCCAGCCCTCCCTAATCCCCCCCCCCCCCCCCTCCTCTCTTTTCCTTTTTTTTTTTTTTAAAAACGTAAACAGTAACTTCCATTTCATCAGGGCTTTTTTTGTAGAAAAAGCCCAGCAGGAACTCATTAGCATAATAGGCCACACCCCACAGCAGAAACTCATTAGCATATTAGGCCACACCCCTGACAACACAGCTCATTGGCATATTAGGCCACACCCCCATGTTACCAGAAGTGTGCTCATCCAGCCACACCCACCTTTTGCTTCTTATTCTGTTTACCTTTGTTGTACAAACCCAGGGCTTTTTTGTAGCAGGAACTCCTTTGCATGTTAGGCCACACCCCTGATGTAGCCAATCCTAATGAGTTTCCGCTATTGGGTGTGGCCTATTATGCTAATGCGTTCCTGCTGGGTGTGGCCAACACGGGAGCCAGCCGGAACTCCGTTCCTGTGCGTTCCTGCCCAAAAATAGCCCTGCATGTCATGTATTAGATGGCATTTTTCTTCAGTGCACATACGTGTTGATCATGTCAGTCATGTCCTGATGGTTACGTGAGTGATTTTCTTAGAATCTTAAGAGGGATTAGAGGGAGTAACGGAGAAGGAGAGAGTGGTCAAAAACTGGAATGTAACCCCCACATGCAAAGGCTGTGGATGTCGGAATGCCACTCCCTTGGAGTTCATGGGGGGGGGGGGCAGCTGTGCCCTTTGTACAATGTGGGTTTCTCAAAAGCATCTGGTTGGCCACTGTAGAAAATGGATTGCTGAATTAGATGGGTGCCGAGGTCAGAGTTCACCTAGGGCACAAAAAAACTTTGGGCCAGCCTTGGATGGATCACTCTAACAAGTAAATTTGGACTTGTGGGTCACCATACCAAAAAGATTGGGGACCACTGACGTGGTTGTGCATTAAACAAATTTCTTAGTTATTTACAACATGCATACCCTGCCTTTCCGCCCTCATTAGGGCCACCAAACAGACACCAAACATGTCTGTCGGTCTTTACTGGTCTTCTGATGAGGGAGCCTTGGAAAACTTTCAAGCCTCTCCAGAACAGTTTAGAAACTTCTTTAAAAAAAAACAAAACCCAATAAAAATGGATTAATAGCTTGAAAAATAATGTCTAAATATTTGAGATGGTCCACCTGTTCCATAGGTTGATCTGCTACTGCCCGTTCGTATTAATTGCAGACAATGTATAGCAAAAACGGATTGTTGTGTGGGTGTAACTCTGGTTTGTCAGTTCATGTCAAACCACAATTGGTACAAAGCTGTGATGTGCAAAGCCCGCTGCAAGCTATTGTTTCTAATTCAGGTTTGCTGCCTCTTGTGCTAACCGTTGGTTGTCAATTCACACCAAACCACAGTTAAGGTCCCTTGACCGGCTTGCTGTGATGTCTGAGTGGGGGGGGGGGGGTTTTACAAATGAGGCTGGGTATTCTTTGTGCCCAAAAATGTCTTGCTAAGAGAAACTGAGTGTTAGAAAATATTGAGTGAATTTAAGTATTGGCCTTGAGTCATGAGCTATTGATTTGGATCCTGATGAGCTCTACCAGGAGGAGCATGGATTGTTGTTCCTTCTTCCACTGCTCCCTTTTGATCCCCAGAAACTAGATTGATAGTCATGTGGTCATGGGGGGGGGGGGCGCTCTGGTGTGGAGCAGTGTTCCCTCTAAGCTGAGTTAGTGTGAGCTAGCTCACAGTTTTTTAGCCTCCAGCTCACACATTTTTGTCTTGACTCAGGAAGGATGGGGCTCCAGAGCAAACTAATTTATGCGGTAGCCAAACGGCTCGCTCACAACTTTAATGCCAGTAGCTCACAAAGCAGAATTTTTGCTCACAAGACCCCACAGCTTAGAGGGAACATTGGTGTGGAGAGGGAAGGGAGTGAAGCCCTCTGCTGCCTCTTCCTACAGCTCTGCCCCTACTCCATATTGGTACTTTGACCCCTGGAATCTAGCTCTCTGGGGTCCAAAGGGTTTTCTGGAAAGAGGAGAACACAGGAAAGATCCACATTCCTTCCGCTGGTGGTAATTGAGCTCCAGCCCATTTTTCTAAATTTGGTGTCTGAGAAATATTCATGAGCGTACATTGCATTCAGGAGCTAGCTAGTGCTGTGTCCTTCCGAGCAATACAGCACTATTTCCTCACTTTTTATTCTAGTAAAATTTTACAAGGTCCCAAGCAATAGGGAACAGCTGGTTTGTAAACCCTCCTTTCCTCCTCTCCACTTTTTATAACTTCTGCTTCTTAAATAGAGGTGGTGGAAGGAAGCAGATCCCCTTTTCATGCCTGCCTTTGAATTCCTTTTGTTTCTCCTTGGGGGAATGAAGCTTTTAGTACCGGTGGTATGGAAAACCAGCAATTAAAATAGTGTTCTTCTAATTGTGCATGCTTTAAATAGGTATTAATTTAAGCGGCTTAGCTTTGTATTTTAAATACCACGCCGCCTTTCAGGTGGTCTTTGCGCTGGAAATGTCTCTACGATGAGTTATTGCGTTTTCCGTACTAAATCAAATAAAACGTCCTCTTTGCACTGAGACCAATGCAACGATTGTCTTGTATGGAAGCAAAAATCTTCAGATTAATGCTGGTAATAAGGATCGGGGATAAATGATTCAGAGGAATTCTTTTGCTGTCTGCAAAAATTTTCCAATAAATATAGCACCCTTTGAATGCTTACCTGAGAGTAGATCCCACTGAGTTCAGTGGGGCCAACTCCAGAGTAAATTTGCAGAGGATTGCATGTTATCAAAACATCAAAACAGGTGTCTCTTTGAGATATGGAAGACAGAACACGGCACTGAACAGAAGGACGCTGCCGCCATTCCTTGCAAAGAAAGGCCTTTGGTCCATATTTCCTGACACCCAATTGTAATAGCGTAGTAGAGCCATAAATATGTGCTCTTAATTCTCATTTCCACCAGTTTTAATGTATTGATTTACAAATTAAGCTGATCAAAGTAGGTAGCCCTAACATTTTCTGTTTTGATGTAGTACTGTCTTCGTGACATTAAGTCTTCCTTTAGGTAAAGCAGAACAAAGTTTGAATCCAGGGGCACCTTTAAGACCAATGAAGTTTTATTCACGGTATAAGCTTTCAAGAGAATGCACACTTCCTCAGATACAGTGAAACAGGATTTCCTCAACTTAGGTAAAAGTAGGGAGGTCCCCGGTTTTATATTCTGTGCCTGTTTCTGTTTTACTTTCCAAGGCCTCAAAATACCCGCTTAAGGCCATCCTGCAATTGTAGTGAAGAATTTCCCGTGTACCTGCCTGTTTCATAAATATGTCTGTCAATGCACATTTTCAGACCAACAGTAAAAAAAAACGGCCTTTCATTTTACATTAGCTTAAATGGGTTTTATCCTCTTCCACAGCACCCTTTCCAGATCTACAGAAACACTCATTTTTGGCATTAAAATGTGCACCACTTTAAAGCGTGACAGCTTGAAACAGTTGGATTTTAAATATTTTGATCCTCAAAATGGTGTCATTTTACTTTCCACGGGCCTTGCTGACATTCTGAGCTGAAGGTTTATAAGTATTCAAAAATTCATAGCTGATAGTGGTCGTAAGACATTGGCAAATAGTCCTGCATCTCTAGGTCATTCCATAGCAGTGAATTCTTACATCATTTCTACTTTTACATTTTTGTCATTTGGTCAGGTTTTGGGTTTGTTGTTTTTTTTAAAATCCAGAGCAGGGTTATTAATGCAAATCTGCAAGCCAAGGATACCTTTTGTCCAAGGTCAGTCCTTCATTATTATATTCTGCAAACAAGGGTCTCTGTGATGGAAGATGCGGGGGG
>NW_015169779.1:1512599-1523206 GCF_001447785.1 Gekko japonicus | reverse complement strand
TTTTTGTAGAAAAAGCCCAGCAGGAACTCATTAGCATAATAGACCACACCCAACAGCAGAAACTCATTAGCATATTAGGCCACACCCCTGACAGCACAGCTCATTAGCATATTTAGGCCCACACCCCCATGTTACCTGAAGTGTGGTCATTCAGCCACACCCACCTTTTGCTTCTTATTCTGTTTACCTTATTTGTTGTCAAAACCCAGGGCGCTTTTTGTAGCAGGAACTCCTTTGCATGTTAAGCCACACACCCCTAATGTAGCCAATCCTAATGAGTTTCTGCTGTTGGGTGTTGTCAGCTATGCTGTTATGGGGGTTGGGATGTTCTTTCAGTGTCTGTGTAAATTGCTTTCACATTCCTCTCTCTGCTTTGCGCTGAAATGCTTATCTCTAAAGAAGTACAGAAGGTGGTGTGTGTTGTCTGCCTTCCAGGCAAGCCGTGGGAGCCGAACAATTCCCAGCTTTGCATAGTAACGTTTGCTGGTTCTAGCTTGCGCGCGGGAGGGTGCCTAATTGGCCAGCGCATGGGGGGGGGTGCATACGAATGCCCTATATCTCATTAGGTTCAAGAGACAACTGCTATTCTTAACAGTGACTATGTTAATGCATCTATGGCTCTTCAATAAAAGTATAACCTTTCTAAAGAAGTGTGTACTCCGTTGTTGGCTGTGGGTTCTGACAGGTGTGGCCTATTATGCTAATGAGTTCCTGCTGGGCGTGGCCAACTCGGGAGCCAGCCGGAACTCCTTTCTTATGCGTTCCTGCCCAAAAATAGCCCTGGTTCTGACAAGAGCTGTGCTTGAAAGAGCACTACTTGAGAGCTCTCTGAGCCCTACCTACCTAACAGGGTGTCTGTTGTGGGGAGGGGAAGGGAAAGGAGTCTGTAAGCCGCTCTGAGACTCTGAGTGAAGGGCGGGGTATAAATCCAATCTCCTCCTCTTCCTCCTCCTCCTCTTCTTTCTTCTTTTCTGTTGAACTAAAATCTCGGGGGGGGGGAGCCCTGCCATGCTGGGGGTGGGGGGCTTGCCTTCAAGTCACAGCTGACTTATGACAACCCTGTGGGGTTTTCAAGGCAAGAGACATTCAGAGGTGGTTCATTCTCAGCCACCGCGTCATGATGATCCTGGTCTTCCTTGAGTTCCTCCCATCCAAGGACTAGCCAGGGCTGGCCCTGCTTAGCTTCCTAGAACTGATGAGATCAGGCTAGCCTGGGCTACCCAGGTCAGGGACACTATCCATACTGATGTTAAAAAACACACACTATCTAAGCAGGGCTGGAGTGATGTGCCGTCTATGTCAGAGGTGTCAAACCCATTTGTTACGAGGGCCGGATCTGACATAAATGTCACTTTGTCGGGCCGGGCCATGTGTGCCCTAAAATGTAACGCCAGGGACCAGAGATGGAAACTGTATAAAGGACAGCAACTGGTTAACTCCGAGTTGGTGTGTCCTCACTGCAAGGCCCCCTGGGCTGGGGGGGGGGTGCAAAGGAAAACCCACATGGGCGGACTGGAGAGCCAGCGGTGCAGCACTGGGCAGACGCTCCTGCGCTGCTTGACTGCTGGAGACGAGGTTGTTCCGCCATGCTGAAGCCATGATCAGAGTGGCTCCGCCCACTCCCCCCCCCAGCAGTCTCCTGTTCCCTCCCTTGCACTGGTTGCTTGCGGGCCGCATAAGAGCCCTAGATGGGCCGCTTCTGGCCCCCGGGCCTTACGTTTGACAGCCCTCGTCTATGTTAACAACACCCACCCCTGTTCTCAACATGTAATGCGGCAAGGGGTTCAAAGGAGGGCCCATACACTGGAAATCCCCAGAAGACTGAGGTGGTGTTGGCTGGGAAAGTATCCAGTGAGGAAGTTGGAACTGGCGTATTCTGTATGAGCCAGGCGCTCTCCTTTAAAGAGTGAGACTGGCAAAAGGATCTGTTAGACCCGATCTATGCAACCTCTTTGGTCTGTCAGGGGGAAAAGCATCTTGAGATGGAGATACTGCTGTACTAACAAACAAAAATGGGGGGAAGAGACTTATTTACCTTTTTAGATATTATTATTTATTATGTATTGGCGTAATTTTTTATTAGCGTAATGTATTATTATGTGTTTTTCTTGGTCCCAAGCCTGGGGGAGAGAACAACCCATCTACGGAACCCAATTTTGTAAAAATCCTCTGGGAAGGCAGTCTGAGAACTTAGTCAAGTCAAATACCTTTTATTGGCATACAATATTAAAATAAACATTTCCCAGTATTAATACAATCCTATAGAGAGTATATGGAGCTGCGGTGGCTCAAGTGGTTAAGACGCTGAACTGCAGGCTGTGGAAGGTCAGTAGTTCAGCAGCTCGAGACCCGGGTGCCGCATGACGGAGTGAGCTCCCGTCTCCAGTTCCAGCTCCTGCCAACTTAGCAGTTCGAAAGCAAGAAACTGCAGGTAGATAAATAGGTACCACTTCGGTGGGAAGGGAACAGCGTTCCGTGCGCCTTAGTGTTTAGTCATGCCGGCCACATGACCACAGAAACGTCTTCGGACAGCGCTGGCTCTTTGACTTTGAAACGGAGATGAGCACCGCAACCCTAGAGTCGGATTCGACTGGCTTTCGAGCAAGGGAACCTTTACCTATCGAGAGTATAAAATGGATAATCGTGGTAAACCATTCCATGTCAGGCCTATAACATACCTCAAGTTGTCACAAAGATAGATTTGACCATACAGAAGATAGCTGAGTCATACAATAAATTGGAATCTAAACTTTTTAATGAGTTTTTTTAAAATTATAAATTAAGAATCATTAGTATGCTCAGAGTCATTCTTCCATTTTATAAAACCATGAAGAAACTTAGCGGTCATTTCAATGATCTCCGGGTCTCGTGAAGCAAGGAGATAATGTACCTTGTTTCTATCCGGTTGGCCTACTACCAACCTAAGGGGGGCTTCTATAAATTCCACTCGAATGTCAGTCTGAGAACTTAGAGGGAGAAGACGGCTCGACAGGCAGGGGAGAAGGAGACACAAGGTTTTTGGGGAACAGAAAGGAAACAGTGACTTTAAGCCACTTTGGATCTTTCAGTGTTTGGCCAAGTGAACTTGGAGCATATCTTTGAGCTTACCCGTTTTCATACAACATATATACAAAAAGCAAACCAATTTTTCTAACATTTTCTTTCTTTCTTTGCGGGAGGTATAGTATGGATTTTTGGAGATCCACATCTGTACAAAAACGGCCATGTGCCAGATTTAGGGGGGGAAACATACTTTCCCTGTTTTGACTTTAAAAAAAACAACCAACTCAGAGAACTGTGTTATTTTTGCCACCGTAAAAGGAGATGCAGTTTTTGTAATGCAGTTCAAGGCTTTCCCTGCAAGTTTGGCTTTAATGGCATAATTGTTCATTTTTGCCATTTATTGGGGTGCAAAAGACTAACCATCAATTATGTTGATGGAGAAGCACTGCTAAGAGGCCTGAGGAGGGCATTCAATTATCGCTTCATTTTAATAACTACAGTAATGTGGAAAGTTTCTTATTACGAGGAGGTTATTAAGACTCATCAATGGCTGCTTCCACTTGAAGACACACACAAAAAACGTTTATTCAGCTGCGCACTCGATCATGTCGAATCCAAAGAGATCTTTATGCACTTCAGATGAACAACAACGACAACTGAATCCATTTATCTTGTTCTCTTATCTCTTGGCAGTTTTCAATTTGCTTTCAAAGAATGTTTCCATTACTTTTCTGCTTCCCATAACTTTAATTTACAGTCAAGAGCAATTCATATGTTGCTGTTTTGGCTGAACAGCTAGTATCGATCAGCCGCTTACGGCGACATACAGGTGGTATTTTGTATTAGTTACAAATGTGAAGTTTTTTTTCCATTTCTTCTTCTGTAACACCGGATGTTGATACCTGAGGGGATCGGCAGGAGGCTTATGGCAACCCTGCGGGGTCTTAAAGGCAAGAGACGTTCAGAGGCTATCTGCGTAGTGACCTTGGTGGTCTCCCATCTACATATTAACCACGGCCAACCCTGCTTAGCTTCCAAGATCTGACAAGATTGGGCTAGCCCGGGCCACCCGGGTCAGGGCACTCAGTATGTAAAGGTAAAGGTAAAGGTTTCCCTTGCTCGAAAGCCAGTCGAATCCGACTCTAGGGTTGCGGTGCTGATCTCCGTTTCAAAGCCGAAGAGCCAGCGCTGTCCGAAGACGTTCCCGTGGTCATGTGGCTGGCATGACTAAACACCAAGGCGCATAGAACGCTGTTACCTTCCCACCGAAGTGGTCCCTATTTATCTACTTGCAATTTCTTGCTTTCGAACTGCTAGGTTGGCAGGAGCTGGAACTAGAGACGGGAGCTCACTCCGTCATGCGGCAACTCAGGTCTCGAACTGCTGAACTACCGACCTTCCACAGCCTGCAGTTCAGCGTCTTAAATTCGGTTTGATGGGGTTCCACTTGGGGTTGGAAGGAAGAGAGGATCTTGTCCTTGCATCAAATTTTCAGCAGCTACAACTGAATAGTTTTTTGAGAGTTTGAGTCCCAGTGTGAGAGGTGGAGAGCATTGTCAGTTTATTATTAAAAAGAAGGCTTCCAGCCAGACAGAAAAGATGACTGAAATGCTACTCCTATAACCTATTAGACAGCAACTGAGCCATCAACATGACATAGAGAGCAAATACCAGCCAATTTGAAAAAAGGAAGGCTTCTAGCCAGATAAAAAGAGTGACTGGTTGCTACTACTAGAAATTAAATAATTGGCTTGCTCCTAATTCAAGCACTTGCAATGGAACTGGAAGATAATATGAAAAAGAAGTTAAACTGCAATAATTTGAAGAAAATAAAAAAGAGGTTAAACTGTATCAAAAAGAAGTTAAGTTGTATCAAGAGGCTGACACCTTCCAACCTTATCGGTTTACTCCTGAGGAAGATTCGTTAAATGAGTGGTCAACCGGGCACTCATTGAGGATATGATGATGTTGGACTTTCCCTTGAAAATGTCAGAATTTCCTAAGCAATATTGTAAAAGTCTTAATAGATACACAAATTGATGTTCATCAGAATCATTAAATATTGTCAATTTTATCACAGTGTTTCTTTGTTTGACAACTGAACAGACAACAGATCTTTCCTAGAAAAGTCCCCCCCCCTTCCCCTAATTGGGTATATTTCTATTTTCATTTACCAGATTACAGTCGGTTTGGCACGTCAGGGATGCATCTTTTGCTCCTCATCTTTTTGTTCATCTAAATTGTCACTAATAACATCAAAGCCAGAAACGCTTGTCCTCACATGAATAATATCTTAGCCTACAAAACTGGTAAAGTCTCTGTTCCACCAAAACATCTACTAGCCCACACTTATCTAGATGTCCAGCTCTGTAGTGCCTGGCTCTTGTCTTTTGAACCTGTTTTCTCCAACCTTGTGTTGCCGGGCTGGCCACAGCATCCTTTATTTGGTAGGCTTTGCATACCTGCAGAGGGCTTGGTGTGGTCTTCCCAATATATATATTTTTCCTCTGCATAGTTATAGCTAGTTACATTTAACTATCTGGGTTTCTATTAAATGAACATTCCAGTCGCTTGGGATCATCATGACAGACGGGTCATTTCGTAGAAAAAGAGGTGCAGGAGCTCATTAGCATAACTTATTTGCATATGCCACACCCCCTGACATCACTGGAAGTGTGTCAGAAGGCAACAACCACTGCAACTTACCTGGCTGCTTCTTGCTCTGACTGAGGGCTGCTGGGAGCAGGAGGCGGGGCTTGTAGCAGATCTGTCCTCGCAGAGGAGGGAGAGCTTGTACCTGAATAAAACTTGGTCCTAAAGGTGCCACTGGACTGTTTTGGGCCGGGGGGCTCTGCAACTTACCTGGCTGCTTCTTGCTCTGACTGAGGGCTGCTGGGAGCAGGGGGTGGGGTTTGTTGCATGTGCTTGCCCCCTGGGCTCTTTACTGCCGGAGCTCTGCTCCTGTGCGCTCCTGCAGGAAATGACCCCTGATCCTTCAAAAGCTAGGCAAGCGTCAAGAGGTTTAGAGAAGAAATAAGAAATGTCCTCTAATTTGAATCTTAGTGGAATTCAGATACTTTGAATAGTCAGGGCATTATAATAGTTTTAACTTGATACCCTTGGGCATACATTGTTGGTAAAGGGCTGTGGCTCAGTGGTAGAGCATTTGTATGCTAGACGTTTTCAGGTCCAATCCTTGGCATCTTCAGTTAGGGTCAGGTGGTAGATGATGAGAAAGACCTTGACCTGAGACTCCAGTGAGCTGCTGCCAGTCAGAGTAGACAATACTATGATGGACCAAGGGCCTGATCCAGTATAAGGCAGGTCCTTGTGTTATGCCAGGCAGAGCAGTCAATACTGACCTTGGAGAAACCGATGACCTGACTTTGGTGGAGGCAGCTTTGCTATGAAAAAATCTATTTAGCTAAACAAGACGATAGCATTGTTTTCTGTCATGTAAGGGGTATGTGTGTTTGGAAGTTCTTTTTGGAATAACAAGACATTGTTCTCAGAACTCTGGGAAGATGTCTGACATTGTACCAAGAATGGTAGCTTGTTATTTCTGAATATTGTTTCTAGTAGGAAGGTAAATTTTACTAGTTAGTAATCCCTTCGAAGCAGAGTACTTAACGCTGCCCAAGTAAACAAACTATGTGATGATGGGACTGAGGTGCCGTATCTGGGCACCCTGGTCATTTTATGGATTCCTGGAGCTGGTCAAACCATGTGATTTGAGTCTGGGAGTGTATTAGTTCGAGTCGCCACAGAAATCTCACCTGAAGTTGAATTTGAAGCCAATGTTTGGGTTGTTTCCCAGCCTGGAGAGAAACCAAGTTTTTCTGTGTCAAGTACCAAGTCGGGCTTGGACTCAGCAAATCAATACGCGAAGATTATGTCTGAGCTACGTTAAGGTCAAGCAATACCACATTGTGCCCTTGTCTTTATACTGAAATGGGGATCCGTTGGAGGCAACTCAGTGTTGGACTTCTGGTGCCCCCGTGTCATGGAATATCCTTTAAAATTATTTGTCTCCTTTCATTGACAACTGGCACAAGGGAGACAGTTGGGAAAGGCTGGATTGTTTCCCCTTCGTCATGCTCAAAATCAAAATGGTCCTCTGCTGTAGCTTTGCTCCCTGCGGACAAGCAGCCCCACCCCTGCCCAGCTTCGCCTGCTCGCAGCCCGTAGCCTCCGCAAACACTCACAAAAGCTGAACCGGGACACGGGATTCTTATCTCACTAGGGATGCTGCTTTTCGGGGGGGGGGGGCGAGCATTTCCCCTCTGCTCTCATCAAGCTGATGACAATGAGCATGGTGCCTTTGCACAGTTTACAAGTGTTCCTTATAACACCCCTCCCACCTCCTGAGTAAGATAAAAAGGCTCAGAGATCTCTATTTCAACTCTGCTGTGTCTGATGAAGGGAGCTTTGAATTTCAGAAGGCTTGTGCCCTGAAACTCCTCTTGGCATCTAAGGGACTACTGCTAGGGTTGCCAGGTTCCCCCTGGCCATCGTTGGGGGGATGAAGAGGGGTTAGGGTAGACAGATCCAGGCTGGGAGTGGAGCCTGGAGAGGGCAAGGACCTCAGTAGGGTACAACGCCTCAGAGTCCACCCTCGAAGAGAGCCAGTTTGGTGTCGTGGTTAAAGAGCGCGGACTCTAATCTGGGAGAACCGGGTTTGATTCCCCACTCCTCCACAGGCAGCTGTTGGTGTGACCTTGGGTCAGTCATAAATTTTTTCAGAGCTGTTCTCTCAAGGGCAGTTCTCGAAAGAGCTCTCTCAGCCCCACCGACCTCACGGGGTGTCTGTTGTAGGGAGGGAAAGGAGATTGTAAGCCACTCTGAGACTCCAAATGAAGAGTGGGGTATAAATCCTCTCCTCCTCCTCTTCTTCTTGGGGAACTGATCTCTGTAGTTTGGAGATGAGCTGTAATTCCAGGGCAGCCCGCCTGGAGGCTGGCATCCCTATACCGGACTCAAATCTAACTCACTACATCTGTTTTAGAAAGCACATAGCTATGTGTAGCATGTAGTTGAGCCCCTGGATTTAAGTGCTGGTGCTTTCTTACCAAACCTATCAGCGACGCAGAAAACTATGACCAGAAGATAGAATTTATTCATTAAATGTAAAACATTATATATGACCTTTCCATGCAATCAGGGCCCCCAGTGCGGCAAAAAATGAAAACATTTGAACACTGACTTTAAAAATGATAAAATAATTCAACATAAACCTACAACACCACTGCAAATATGTTCTTCGGGTAAAAAAAATAATCTTCAGGGGCACATATAGTTTAGGTAAAAAGCTAAAGGTTTCCGTTGCTCGAAAGCCAGTTGAATCCAACTCTAGGGGGCGGTGCTCGTCTCTGTTTCCAAGCCAAAGAGCAGCACTGTCCGAAGACGTTTCCGTGGTCATGTGGCCAGCATGACTAAACACCGAGGTGCACAGAACGCTGTTACCTTCCCACAAAAGGGGTACCTATTTATCTACTTGCAATCCCTTGTTTTCGACCTGCTAGGTTGGCAGGAGCTGGGGCCAGAGACGGGAGCTCACTCCATCACGTGGCACTCAGGTCTCAAACTACCGACCTTCCAGTCTGCAACTCAATGTCTTAACCTCTGAGCCACCATGGCCCTATAGTTTATGTACCTATGGGCAAAACCCCCCAAAAGTAACATTTGTACGGTTAAGCGGGGATGTTGTCAAGTTCATTAGGGACTAGGAAGTGGTGAAGGAAGCAAAAGGCACTTGGCCGGCATCTTTCAGTGCAAACATGCACAGCCCTAGAGGATCAAGCAAAACCAATTGCAGGAAGACAAGAGACGCTGATAAGATTTGTGCCATTACCCAAATTCCATGAACCTTAAGTAAGTGCTGGGAGCAATAAGGTTCGGAGTTTGCACCCAAGACAGGACATGAATCTGGAACAACAACACAAACACAGAGAAATACAATTTGTTTTGCTTGTAATTATACACAAATTATGTCCTTCGGGGACTTATTGATCGGTTAGAAATCTCGTTCTAAAACAAATTCTACCTAGTATTGTGGGAAATTATAAATGAGCAGGAACCACAATTGGATGGGAAGCTGGGTTAGTATCAGCTTATATTTTCAAATCCTCTTTTAGAAGAGAGAGGGTTCCTTTATGGCAGTTCCAGGCCCCCTAGTGGGTTTTGTGGATTTGGTCGCTGTCTACACTCAGTCTCTGCACACTTATCTGGAAGTAAGTGTTAGTCCTTGCGAGGATGCATCTCTGTACATATAAGTTAAAACTGGTGTGTGTGTGTGTGATGGGTTCTAGGGTAGGATAGTGAAGCAGCAAAGGTGAGTCGTTGAAGGCTGTAGGGAGAAGAGTATCTGGAAAGTGTACAAGAAAAAGCGATTATCGCTACAATCTTAGGCAGGGCTATTTTTGGGCAGGAACGCACAGGAACGGAGTTCTGGCTGGCTCCCGAGTTGGCCACGCCCAGCAGGAACTCATTAGCATAACAGGCCATGCCCAACAGCAGAAACTCATTAGGATTGGCTACCGTAGGGGGTGTGTTGCCGAAGATGCAAAGGAGTTCCTGCTACAAAAAGAGCCCTTTGACAACAAGGTAACCAGAATAAGAAGCAAAAGGTGGGTGTGGCTGGATGACCACACTTCTGGTAACATGGGGGTGCCGCCTAATGTGCTAATGAGTTTCAGCTGTTAGGTGTGGCCTGTTATGCTAATGAGTTCCCGCTGGGCTTTTTCTACAAAAAAAGCCCTGGTCTTAGGCATTTATTTATCTAGACATGTCACATTTCCCTTCTACCTGCTGACTCCAAATGGCTTGCTACATTGTTCTCCCTGCCCCTGTTTTATCCTCTCAACAACCCTGTGAGGTAGGTCAGGCTGAGAAGGAAGGACTGGCTCAAGGTCACCCAGTACGGTTGCCTGCTCTGGGTTTGGAAATACCCAGAGATTTTTTTGGGGGGCGGGTTGGAGCATGGGGAGGGGAAGGACTTCAAAGAGGTATTCTGAGTCATGACACAGAGTCAGGGTTATACCACGCCCCCCCCCCCCCGGCCACCAGCAGGGGGTAGGGTTGCCAGTTCCAGGTTGGGGAACTCCTAGAGACTTTGGGGGTGGAGCCTGGGAAGGACAGGGACCTGAGTGGGGCACAAGGCCACACAGTCCCGCCTCCAAAGCAGCTGCCATTTCCTCCTGCAGCCTGGAGATGAGCTGTAATTCCAGGGGATGCCCAGGTGCCACCTGGAGGCTGGCATCCCAACACAGAGCTCCCTTTCCCGCAGCTGCCAGGTCCTCCAGGTAAACTGATCTCCCTCACCTAGAGGTCAGCAGTGACCTCAGGAGATCTCCAGCTGCCGCCTGGAGGTTGGCAACCCTAACTCTAAGCGCAGGCCCACACTGGCTCTCTAACTTGGACGGGGAGAGGGGGGTGCACTTGCAAACAATGCAGACACCACCAGGTTGCATTTTTTAAAAAAGAAATAATGCCCTGCATTCTCAGTGTTGGTGTTTTGGTTTTTTTTAAACAAACTTGGATTTTTGGAAGAAGAAAAAAAAGCTGGTCCTTTGGGGTGACCAGTCACCTTCTTCCCATTCTCCCCC
>NW_015169779.1:1511845-1512103 GCF_001447785.1 Gekko japonicus | reverse complement strand
CCCCCCCCCCCCCGAGGTCGCTGTAGAGTTGGCCGATGTGGCGGCTGCTGTTGCGTTTTCGGTGTAAACAGGACGCCGGCTAACCGGAGGAGCGGGGATCCCGCTTGGCTTTGCCGGTGGAAGTTCCCGGCTCCTGTCGCTCCATTTGCCCTCCCGTCGTCTCCCCCCCTTCTTTTCCGACTGCCTCTTCCACCAGGCTGCGTTTCGTTTCCGGCAGGCGTGTGTCTGCGATGAATCAGTTTCTCTCTCTCTCCCCCC
>NW_015169779.1:1510248-1511821 GCF_001447785.1 Gekko japonicus | reverse complement strand
ACGGGGAGACGTTCATAAAGCAATTGCCTGTGAAATTATATCTTTTCCATAAGATGTTGCCCTTGCAAAAGTCCAATGAAGCAGCGATGGGAATGCATAAGGCAGTGCTGCCGGGACTTATGATCCTGCGCGTGGGAAACAAATGGCGTCTCCGTGCCCGAAGTTTGGGGAGGCGGGCAGACTTTCTTGTCTTCTCTCCGCCCCCCCCGCGCTCCGCAGCGAGCTGTGGCAAGAACGGAGGTGAAGGGAGAAAGCCCTCGACGGGATGCAGAAAGCCGTGACAGGACAGACACGCGTTGGCAAACACACACGCACACGCGACTTTGAGGCGGCAGCTGGCTGCGAAAGCTCTCCCCGGCCACCCTGCGGCGGACTGCCTGACCGTGCGGAAAACAGCCGCTTTCAACGCGAGCGTGGCTCCCCATGAGAGGCAGCGGGCAAGGGGTTGTTTTCGGTCGCTGAAAAAGTCACAGCTGACTTCTGGCGACCCGGGGGCTGGGGGGGGCGGACTACGTGCCCGGTGGTCTCCCATCCAAATCCGACCCGGCCTCGCTTGCAAGCTCCGGGGAGATCAGGCGCGCCTGAGCCATGCGATGCAGGGCAGCAGGCAGGCAGTCCGGGGTTTGGGTTGGGGGCGGAGAGGCACTCTGCGTTTTTGGGGGAGGGGGCGCGAAGAAGGCGAGGGACGCGCTTGAATTAGGCTACTCCTAAATTACCCTCCGTCTCTCCCTGCAAGCTGCGTAAAAAAGAAACAGTGTTCTGGAGAGGCCCCCCACCCACCCAAAAAAAACTCCATCCTACCACGACCGGGCAAGCGAGCGCGCCCTCTCGGGAACCGGGAGGTGCAGGGGAGAACCCCATCCGTCCGCCCGGGGCCTGTGCCAAATGAGCCCGAGCGGCGATCCGCGCTCGGCCCTCCGGCTCGCACTCTGCGCGCGCACCGAGGCCCGGGGCTGGGTTCCGGGGCGCAGGCCGGACGCGCGGCGTCTTGCCGTCGACGGTCCCGAGCCTTCAGGCCCGCCTGCCGCGACGAGGGCCCCTGCGAGGGGAGGGAGGGTTCCCAGGGGCCCCCTCTTCGGGGCTCTTTTTAAACAAGGGGCGCAGAGGTCCTCTGTCGGGGCTGGGCAGGTTAGGACTCTCCCCAGTGAGTTGCAGGTCCCAATCGCAGGGGGGGAAGGAGAGGGTCTTTCAAACGAGACTTGCAAGGACGGTGGTCCCTGGGAAGAAGCAGCCCTCTTGTTTTGCCTTCCCAAATATGGTCAGCCCGCCCAGCCTCTGCGTATGCTCAGAAACCCGGCGGCGGCGGCGGCGTGGCGCGCTCAAGCGGGACCCAAGACGCCTTCCTGAGAGAGGCGAGCGCCTCCCGTTGCCCGCCTGACCCAAGCCCGCCGCCTTGAGTCTCCCGGGGGGAGGGCGAAGCGCGCTCTGTGGACGCCAGCCCGGCTGTCGGGGGCCAGGAGGCGGCCGGCGCGCGCGATCTCCCCGGCCGGCCAGGCCGAGCTGCCTCTGCCGGCGCGGGCCGGGCGCGGAGAACTGGGTGCTGCTGCTGCTGCGGCGGCGCGCGCTCGACGAG